>NC_045443.1:115898182-115910459 GCF_002776525.5 Piliocolobus tephrosceles
AAAAAAAAAAAAAAAAAAAAAAAAAAAGGAATGGGATAGAGGCTCAGAAGCAGGTTAGATGGCAACAAGGAAACAATCTGGATTAAAAATTTGTACCAGAGTCACTTGTGAATAATCAAGAATTGAGGTGTGGAGTTGTGTCCTAGGCCAACTTTTTCAATTTAGTTCACAGAACATTTATTGAGCATTTACTATGTAACAGACACTGTGCTACATGGTAGGTGAAAAAAAAGGTTCCTGAAGAACTACTAGTCTAGAGATGTGGCGATGTTCTTGTTATTGAAAGAAGTAGGCCGGGCGCGGTGGCTCAAGCCTGTAATCCCAGCACTTTGGGAGGCCGAGACGGGCGGATCACGAGGTCAGGAGATAGAGATCATCCTGGCGAACACGGTGAAACCCCGTCTCTACTAAAAAAATACAAAAAACTAGCCGGGTGAGGTGGCGGGCGCCTGTAGTCCCAGCCACTCCGGAGGCTGAGGCAGGAGAATGGTGTGAACCTGGGAGGCGGAGCTTGCAGTGAGCTGAGATCCGGCCACTGCACTCCAGCCTGGGCAACAGAGCGAGACTCCGTCTCAAAAAAAAAAAAAAAAAAAAAAAAAAGAAAGAAAGAAGTAGCGTGGCAACGCTAGCCAGGGGGGAAAATAAGTACCTGAAGTTTACTTTGTCAGAATATGCTTTTAGCCTTATCAAATCATCCTTGCTCAAAAAGAAGACTGGATTGGGCTAGGCGTGATGGCGCAAGCCTGTAATCCCAGCACTTTGGGAGGCAGAGGTGGATCACGAGGTCAGGAGATAGAGACCATCCTGGCTAATATGGTAAAACCCTGTCTCTACTAAAAATACAAAAATTTAGCCGGGCGTGGTGGCGGGCGCCTATAGTCCCAGCTACTCAGGAAGCTGAGGCAGGAGAATGGTGTGAACCCGGGAGGCCGAGCTTGCAGTGAGCCGAGATCGCGCCACTGCACTCCAGCCTGGGCAACAGAGCAACAGAGCAAGGCTCTGTCTCAAAAAAAAAAAAAAAAAAAAAAAAAAAAAAAAAAAAAAAAAAAAAAGATTGGATTAGAATCCCCTCAGGGCCCGGGAAAGACCAGAGCAGAGGCAAGGACTGGAGAGTAAGTAACCTGGCATTCTGATGTCAAAGGAAAATTTTCATTGTCCCACTTTACATTTTGGGGGCTTATCTGTGGTAGAACCGTCCTGCTAAAATCAGGGCATCTTTATTCTGGATGCAGAGCAGTTAACTGCAAGTCATGCTCTCACTAGCTACTCATGGATTTCATTTTATTTATTTTTTTAAGGTTCTTCTTTGAAAAAGCAAATTTACTTCCTATCTAAAATGGTAATCTGTTTCAGATCTGTTTTGACTATTTGATTAGTCAAATTAATTTGACTAATTTAAGATATGTCTGCTTGTGAGTCGAGATTGCGCCACTGCACTCCAGCCTGGGCAACAGAGTGAGACTCTGTCTCAAAAAATTAAAAAAAGAAAAAAGATATGTCTGCTTGATTATAACAATCAAGGGACAAAAGATTCCTTCTCCCATATTCATATATATTGGCATCCATTAAGCACATTCTTATTGTGTTGGGTATTCATTTAAGTCTCATTTAACTTTTTCAAACTGTAAAGATAGTAAGATTATTTAACCCTTTTGATCCATTATGTTCAATGAACCAGTAGAGTATGGTATTTAATATTTGGTAATTAATTTATTCCCTGACTTTTTTTTGGTTTTGTTGGTCTATTCATTCATTCCACAGTTATTTACTGAGTGTCTATGCTATGCCAGGCACTATTCTAGGTATTGGGTTTGTTACTTGTCCAAAGTAAAATAAAACTAACAGAGGCAGATATAACTATAGATTAATTTCCTCATCCCTAAGTTTAATACACAAAATTTTCTATTGAGAGTTAAAAATCCTATTTATGTTCCCAAGTGAAAAAGTGTTAGGAATTTGAGTAAACCACCTATTATAAACTTTATGAATAATTTTTATTTCTATTGTTTTTAAAGATAACATATTTTATTTATTTATTTATTTATTTGAAACGGAGTCTCGCTCTGTTGCCCAGGCTGGAGTGCAGTGGCCGGATCTCGGCTCACTGCAAGCTCCGCCTCCCGGGTTTACGCCATTCTCCTGCCTCAGCCTCCCAAGTAGCTGGGACTACAGGCGCCCGCCACCTCGCCCGGCTAGTTTTTTGTATTTTTTAGTAGAGACGGGGTTTCACTGTGTTAGCCAGGATGGTCTCGATCTCCTGACCTCATGATCCGCCCATCTCGGCCTCCCAAAGTGCTGGGATTACAGGCTTGAGCCACCGCACCCGGCCTAAGATAACATATTTTAAAGCTCAGGTATAAGAACTCAATAGAGATCATGAAAAGATACCATATTTAACATTAAGTTTTCATAAATATTCTATTTTTTGAGCTCTCTTACATTTTATTTATTTATTTATTTATTTATTTATTTATTTATTTATTTATTTATTTATTTTTTTTTTTTAAGACGGAGTCTCGCTCTGTCACCCAGGCTAGAGTGCTGTGGCCAGATCTCAGCTCACTGCAAGCTCCGCCTCCCGGGTTCACGCTATTCTCCTGCCTCAGCCTCCGGAGTGGCTGGGACTACAGGCGCCGCCACCTCGCCCGGCTAGTTTTTTGTAGTTTTTAGTAGAGACGAGGTTTCACCGTGTTAGCCAGGATGGTCTCGATCTCCTGACCTCGTGATCCGCCCGTCTCGGCCTCCCAAAGTGCTGGGATTACAGGCTTGAGCCACCGCGCCCGGCCTCTCTTACATTTTAAAGGTAACTCATCCAAAGTTTTATTTGCAAATGTGTTTTGATTTTCTTCCATCATATTTCCTCTACATATTTCATAATAAAATAGAAAGATATAACTTAAATTCTTTCTGACCTATGTATTTTTTGTGGATCAAATACAATTATCTTCTACTTCAGAATATAAATTTTATCTGTTCTTCTTAAGTCATCACATCAGGGAGAGAAAAGTATTGAAACACTCATATTATTACAAGGTAGGTCTGTGGCAGCATGCCAAAAATAAAATTAAAATCCCATGAATTCCAGACCAGGGTTTTCTTTCTTGTTGATTATGCCAGTGGTGTCTTTCTTCTAATTCTGGTTGCCTATCTGAGAAATCCTGGAGCAAAAAGATCCAACTGAATTCCTCTTTTTTGCTCCCTATACTCATAGAGCCCCAGAGGTAAAAGAAAGGAAAGTGCCAGACCTGTCAGCACTCATGATCACTTCCTCCGAAAAGACAGCCCAGCAAAACCTTCTTTTTCACTCTTCAAACACATGATCACTTGCCCATGTTGAAAGGACACCAGCTGGTAATGTGATCTCTTGGTAGATTTCTGCATCTATCTGCTATCTTTCTGCTATCTTTGCTTTCCTCAAATTGTTTCCATGCATTCCCGATAATCTGCGTCCTTTGCTGTCTCTCTGGTCCTGATACACTGTCCACGTAGCACACTGGCCATAGCTTCTATGGCCTTCCCCTTTTCCTTGAACATATAAAGTTCTCTCTGTCTCAGTGCTCTTGTGCTTGTTGCTTTCTCACTCATTCCCATCTCTTGCACCAGCTGGCTAGCTTCTATTTGTTTTTGAAATTTCTGCTTAAATGTTACCTCATCAGGTAGGCTTTCCTTACTCTCTGCTGGAGTAAGTCCTCTTATCTGAAGCAAGTTTCTTTTTTTTTTTTTGAGACAGAGTCTTGCTCTGTTGCCCAGGCTGGAGTGCAATGGAATGATCTCAGCTCACTGCAACCTCTCACTCCTGGGTTCAAGCAATTCTCCTGCCTCAGCCTCTCAAAAGTAGCTGGGATTACAGGCACACACCACCATACTCGGCTATTTTTTGTATTTTTAGTAGAGACAGGGTTTTGCCATGTTGGCCAAACTGGTCTTGAACTCCTGACCTCAAGTGATCCACCCTCCTAGGCCTACCAAAGGGCTGGAATTACAGGAAGAAGCCACCATGCCCGGCTACAAGTTTCAGAATTACATATTGTATATAGTTACATGTGTGTTTACTTGCTTAATCTCCCCTGCGGATAATAAGCTCCATGCAGGCACAATGTCTGTTTCATTTCCTCTGGATCTGCAGGGTCCACCATATTTCCTGGCACATAGTAGAGGTTCCCTCCCTTTATTTGTTGAATAAATGAATAAGTTAATTGGTTCCAGAAAATAAACATGTGTCTTCCATTATTCATGACTAGGCATCAATATATTTTTTCCTACCTTTCCTTTTTTACTTTTTCTTCTAAGAAGAAACTACAGCCAGGCGCGATGGCTCACGCCTGTAATCCCAGCACTTTGGGAGGCTAAGGTGGCTGGATCACGAGGTCAGGAGTTCGAGACCAGCCTGACCAACATGGTGAAACCCCGTCTCTACTAAAAATACAAAAATTAGCCGGGACTGGTGGCACGTGCCTATAATCCTGGCTTCTCGGGAGGCTGAGGCAGGAGAATCGCTTGAACGTGGGAGGCGGAGGTTGCAGTGAGCCGAGATCATGCCATTGCACTCCAGCCTGGGCAACAGAGCAAGACTCCATCTCAAAAAAACAAAACAAAACAAAACAAAAAAAAAGTACAGCCAACAGAAGTGAAAACAATTCTTAAACATGCTGTCTCACTGGAGTTAGAATGTGATCACTGGCACTCATTAAAACAAGTGCATACATTCCTTACATATACTTAATAAAAAAGATTATAAGGGATTCTCTTCTGTAATTCCATATTATGGACGGTTTATCTAAGGTCTCTCAAAATATCTTTGAAGAATTCCTACAAAGAATTGTATTTTTCATAAAGTATTTCAACTTATGAATCCTCATAGCCTTGTATGAAATGAGAATTTTTAATTGGAAAAGAACACAAAAATAAAAAACAGAATAATTCACTCACAAGTCAGAATTTAAGGTTGGGTATGGTGGTGAATGCCTGTAACCCCAGGCATGGGAAGCCAAGGTGGAAGAACTGCTTGAAGCCAGGAGTTCGAGACCAGCCTGGGCAACATAGTGAGACCCCCCGCCATCTCTACAAAAAAATTTAAAAAATTAGCCAAGTGTGGTGGCACACACCAGTAGTCCTAATTAGTTGAGAGGCTGAGTGGGGAGGATGGCTTGAGCCAGGAGTTTGAGGTTATAATGCACTATGATCACGTCACTGCACTCCAGCCTGGGTGACAGAACAAGACCCTATCATGATGCTTTTGTCATTGTGCATCATGATAAAAAATAAAAATTATTTAAGCCGGTAGAGAGCTAGCCTTAGAAGAACTATAAACAATCAATCCAAGAAATGGTAGAAAATAGTAGAAACTGACTCTAAAACAAATTGTATGTTGGGAATAAAGATTAAGAAACATACTTTTTGGTTTTTGAGATGGAATTTCACTTGTCACCCAGGCTGGAGTGCAATGGCGCGATCTTGGCTCGCAACCTCCGCCTCTTGGGTTCAAGTGATTCTCCTGCCTCAGCCTCCCGAGTAGCTGGGATTACAGGCGTGTGCCACCATGCCTGACTAAGTTTTTCTATTTTTAGTAGAGACGGGGTTTTGCCATGTTGGCCAGGCTGGTCTCGAACTCCTGACCTCAGGTGATCGGCCTGCTTCGGTCTCCCAAAGGCCTGGGATTACAGGCATGAGCCACTGCGCCCAGCCAAGAAACATACTTTTGAAAGAGCATACTTCTAAAAGGGCACAACCAACAGGTTACGCTCAGGAAGACTTAAGGTCTACAGTATTAAGATTACTGGTTTAGAGAAGGACTTACCAAATTCTTCAACTTATATATTGATGATGATGGACATCAGAGTAATGAGAGAGGGAGATGAAGAAATAGGCACAGATGTAGGCTATGTAGTCCTTTGTTACTTTTTGACTATAAGAAAACTGTCTCATGCCAGGTGTGGTCCCATACTGCAGTTGCAGAAAGGTAATTGAAACATGTGGAAGCTAAGTGACTTGAACTGGATTCATTATGATTGACAAAGCCCACCTCTGCGGAGGGTATCATGAAACGTACCTTCTTGTGCACGACAGAGGAGCTGGAATTGATTGTGCTTTCATCGTCGTGCATCATGACAAGTTCAGAACTGCTCTCATCCATGACCTCCTGCATGCTATTCACACTGCTGCTCTGGCTGCCTATGCTCACGGACATGCTTGGAATGGAATGGTTGCTGTCCAGGCTGTCCATTTCCCTGTTCAGGCTGGTTCCATGTTCACTGTCCTATAAAAATGGGGCATTGAGGTTAGAAAAGACTGAAGTTAAAGAGTCAATCCATTGACTAAAGTATCAAGCACACTGAATTTTGTAGTGTCAAGTTGCTTTTCTGCCAAATCTGCAAAGATGAACTTTTTATGTACTGGCTCCACTACTCCACCACCATTTTCAGACATCTCAAATTCGCTTCTTATATCTTCCCCAGGGGCCATTCTGGACATCTGGTCATAAGTCTCCAAATGCTGCCATCCCAGGGCTTTCCCCTGCATAGACACTATCATATTATCATGTTGCTATTCAGTCAGCAAAATCAAGCCAGGTTTGTAAGGGACTTTCTGGAACATCAAGGAGCTAGAGGAAGACTGCCGGCCACTACACAGGTGAGTTCTAGGATATCTGCAAATACAGCAGTGGTGACTTGAAAAAGTAGAGTGGAAAGAGTTTTCAGATATTTGACAAGCAATATGCTTCCTCGGCAAGTTATTATTGAGTAACTTCATATCTAAGCAGGGGTATTAATTCTACTTTCCTGGACAGGTAATTAGTCTGCCTCCCTCAAGCAATTCTATCATGCTTATCTCTGTAATCTTATTAAATATATCTGTTAAATAATACTGGTATTCATCACTACTGGCCCAAAGACTACTATTTGAAAAGTGGTAAAATAATCAGAACATATAATTTATCCATCACAGTGGGATATCTTTTGATATAAGATTGAATAATATAATTAAATCCATTTAACTACAAATAAACCTTGTTCTCAAAGAACCATACTGTACACATATAACTTTAATAAACTGTTACTTAGCCATGGCAATATAAAAAATTACTGGGTAATATAAAATGGAAGATAATACATTATATTTTTAATAGGCTTATTTTCCCAATTAAAGGGGATCATTTCTAAATACGCAATCAAGAAATTTTATAGTTCAATGCAACTTTCTGAGCTTCATTTTTAGAATTATTGATAAAATACTTTTATGTTTATTTTATTTTCTATTAAAAAGCTAAAATACATTCATTCTTCATTCTTGTCTTCCTTTGTATTTCAATTTAGAGGAAGAAGAGTCCTGGCTCAAGCCTGTAATCCCAGCACTTTGGGAGGCCGAGACGGGCGGATCACGAGGTCAGAAGATGGAGACCATCCTGGCTAACACGGTGAAACCCCGTCTCGACTAAAAAATACAAAAAAAAAAAACTAGCCAGGCGAGGTGGCGGGCGCCTGTAATCCCAGTTACTCGGGAGGCTGAGGCAGGAGAATGGGGTAAACCCGGGAGGCAGAGCTTGCAGTGAGCTGAGATCCGGCCACTGCACTCCAGCCTGGGCAACACAGCCAGACTCTGTCTCAAAAAAAAAAAAAAAAAAAAAAGAGTCCTTTCTCTTATTCAAGGCTAATTCCTCCACTAATACTCTTGTTCTTATTCTGTCTACGTTCTGAAATCCTGCCTCTTTAACTATATCCCTTTCTTCTATCTTCTGACTCTGCCCTGGCTCCATCTCTACTGCATTTAATGATGAAGAAGCCTGTCTTATATTTATGGACCTGTCTACATGCTGCCCACTCTTACTTTTCCTTTTTAACCCAATTTCGGAATCTTAACGTAATTACTTTTTTTGCTGTCTCCCCCTTATCAAATCCCATGAATTATACAACCCCAGTAATCTACTATTCATTCTACCTAGTCCTGTAAAACTGCTTTTACTAAGGTCATTAAGGATTATCTAATTGAAAACTTCTATCTGTATACCAGCAAGAGTATATAATGCCAGGACCTTAAACTCAAAAGGCACGAAACTGAACTCATCCTAAACCTACTCTTTCTCTCTGGTTCATTTTCTCTGTTCTTGGTATTGACATACTCCTAGCCACCCAGGCTCAAATGCTCAGAGTCATCTTAAACTTCTCCTCATCTGTCACTGTCAATGGGAAGCCATGGATTATCAAATCTACCTCTACGATGCTTCTCAAAAGTGTTCCCTTTTCCCCATTCGCATTGACACTGCCCTTATTACCTCTTGCATGGACTATTAGCCAGGATGTTGCCCATTCAAATCCATGTTACACTCTGTTGCCAGAATAATCTTCCTAAAGCACAACACCTTTCTGAGTCTAGAATACCCTATGCCCATTTGTCAGAAACCACCCACATTATGTCCTCCAGGAAACCTTCACTAATCCCACCAGCAGACTTATTTTCTCCCCATGATGGACCCCTGCAATGGGGAACACTTCTGTAGCACTTTTCTTTCTTTTTTTTTTTTTTTTTGAGACAGAGTCTCGCTCTGTTGCCCAGGCTGGAGTGCAGTGGCTGGATCTCAGCTCACTGCAAGCTCCGCCTCCCGGGTTTACACCATTCTCCTGCCTCAGCCTCCGGAGTAGCTGGGACTACAGGCGCCCGCCACCTCGCCCGGCTAGATTTTTGTATTTTTTAGTCGAGACGGGGTTTCACCGTGTTAGCCAGGATGGTCTCTATCTCCTGACCTCGTGATCCGCCCGTCTCGGCCTCCCAAAGTGCTGGGATTACAGGCTTGAGCCACCGCGCCCGGCCCAGCACTTTTCATATTTTGCCTTATATAAGTGTTATTTTATGAACATCTCTTGTACAACCCTTCAGGTCTCTTAAGGCAGACAGCATCAATTAATTTTTATCCTCAAAAATTTTTCAGAGTGCCCAGTCTAGAACTTTTTCACATAGTGGGCATTCTAAAAGTACCTGCTAAAATAAATTAAACCTACTTCCTCATCCTCCTGTGACTCATTCAAGGGTCCATTTCGTGTCTCTTGGAAAAGTATTTTTTTCATTTTTCGGTACTGTAGGTTATCTAGCTCTCGAACAGCATCTTTTGTCCGCTGTATGAGGTCAATGAGGACACGTATTGGCCGGTCTCGTCGAACAAAGTCATGCTGATTGAGGGAGGAGAAAAAAATAAATTGATAATGAAGAAACATCCTTAGGTGCAAGGTACAGATATCAAAGGAAATAGAGAATCATAAAATAGTTCTATGGATATTACAGAAATAACAAAATATGATTTTCATGTCATGTGTCCTTTCATATTTTGTAAATCTCATAGATAGCTATGCTTTTTTTTCTTCTTCCTTAAGCCCTGTTTTGCGGATATGAGAATTCTTTTTAAAAATTGTACACATTGCCAGGCACGGTGGCTCATGCCTGTGATCCCTGCACTTTGGGAGGCAGAGGCGGGTGGATCACGAGGTCAGGAGTTCAAGACCGGCCTGGCCAAGATAGTGAAACCCTGTCTCTACTAAAAATACAAAAAATTAGCCAGGTGTGGTGGCACGTGCCTGTAGTCCCAGCTACTCCGGAGGCTGAGGCAAAGAACTGCTTAAACCTGGAGGGGCGGAGCTTGCAGTGAGCCCACATCCCGCCACTGCACTCCAGCCTGGGTGACAGAGCAAGACTTGGTCTCCAAAAAAAAAAAAAAAAATTGTTTATATTTAAAGTATATGGCAAGATGTTTTGATACACATACAAATAGTGAAATGATTTCCACAGTTAAGCAAATTAACATATCTGTGATCTCATACAGTTACTTTTTGGTGGCGAAAGTACTGAAAATCTTTAGTCTTAGCAAATTTCTCAGATATAATACAGTATTATCAACTATGGTCCTCATGCTGTACACTGGATCTCTACACTTATTTATCCCACATAACTAAAACTTTGTACCGTTTAACTTTTATCTTTCCATTCCCCATCTCTTTCAACCACCTTTAATTTTGTGTTTTATTCTTTTTTTTTTGAGACGGAGTCTTGCTCTGTCGCCCAGGCTAGAGTGCAGTGGCCGGATCTCAGCTCACCTCAACCTCTGCCTCCTGGGTTCACGCCATTCTCCTGCCTCAGCCTCCCGAGTGGCTGGGACCACAGGCGCCCACCACCTCGCCCGGCTAATTTTTTTTTGTATTTTTAGTAGAGACGGGGTTTCACCGTGTTAGCCAGGAGGGTATCGATCTCCTGACCTCGTGATCCGCCCGTCTCGGCCTCCCAAAGTGCTGGGATTACAGGCTTGAGCCACCGCGCCCGGCCTGTTTTATTCTTTTGTTTAGTTTCCTCAAATAAGTGAGATTGTACACTATTTTTTTGTGTGTCTGGTTGATCTCACTTAGAATAATGTCTTCTGGGTTTACATGTATTGCTGCAAATGGCAGGACCACTTTCTTTTTAAAGACTGCATATGTAATAAATATCATAAATAAATAAATATATAATAAATATAATAAAATATTATTCAGTCATATATATGATTGAGTCTTAAATATCTATATCACATGCACCATAATTTCTTCTATCCTTTCATCCACTGATGAACACATAGGCTGTTTCCTTATTTCGGATATAGTGAAAAATGCTGTGATGAACATGGGGGCACAGATATTTTTATGAGGTGCTGACTTCATTTTCTTCAGGTGTACAACCAGCAGCGGGATTACTGGAACGAGTAACATTGTGATTTTTGGGTTTTGGAGGAACCTCCATACTGTTTCTCTTAATGGCAACCCCAATCTACATTCCCACCAACAGCATATAAGGATTCCCTTTTCTCTACACCCTTGCCACTTCTTATCGCTTATCTTTTTTGATAATAGCCTTTCTAACAGGTGTGAGGTGACAGCTCATTGTGGTTTTCATTTCCATGTCCCTAATGATTAGTGAATGTTGAGTATCTTTTCATATGAGAATTCTTGAGGTTTACTTTATCATATAAGTAATAAAAAAATCACCAGAACTTTAAGAAGTAGTAGGTAGGCTTGTAACTTTTAAATCTGAAACTATGTAATAAGCCAAAGCAATGCAGAGTATAGTCTATTCTTTTTTTTCTTTTGAGATGGAGCCTCACTCTGTCGCCCAGGCTGGAGTGCAGTGGTGCGATCTTGGCTCACTGAAACCTCCACCTCCTGGGTTCAAACAATTCTCCTGACTCCGCCTCCCGAGTAGCTGGGATTACAGGAATGCACCACCACGCCTGGCTAATTTTTGTATTTTTAGTAGAGACGAGGTTTCACTATGTTGCCCAGGCTGGTCTTAAACACCTGAGCTCAAGTGATCCACCCGCCTCAGCCTCCCAAAGTGATGGGATTACAGGCGTGAGCCACCGCACCGCACCTTGGTCTATTCTTATTATAACTTGCCTCAATCCTCACCCCCATATGCATTATCCCTTGAAAAACAGACTTGTGAATATTTTATTTTCTATTTCTGTGGTCATATAGTGTATGCTTGAAAATATGCCAGCTGTTCAATTTATCCAGAGGTCAAAATTCTGGCAACTTCATTTCCCCAATAAGAAAAAGGGTCTCTGAGGAGTGAAAACAACTGCTCTAAAGTACATAAATTATTCTTGATACAAACGTCCCTCACTTTCAATATTATTAATGATTGTTACATAATCTGGTTTCCTAGTTTCTCAGCCCATAGCAGGTTAGACAGAGAAGAATAGTGGAGAAGTAGGCCTGGCGCCGTGGCTCACGCCTATAATCTAGCACTTTGGGAGGCTGAGGCGGGTGGATTACTGGAGATCAGGAGTTCAAGACCAGCCTGGCCAACATGGTGAAACCCCGTCTCTACTAAATATACAGAATTAGCTGGGTGTGGTAGCGCGCATCTATAATCCCAGCTACTCGGGAGGCTGAGGCAGGAGAATCGCTTGAACCCAGGACTTGGAGCTTGCGGTGAGCCGAGATCGTGCCACTGCACTCCAGCCTGGGCGACAGAGCCAGACTCCATTTCAAAAAAAAAAAAAAATTTAAACAGGCCGGGCCCGGTGGCTCACGCCTGTAATCCCAGCACTTTGGGAGGCTGAGGAGGTCGGATCACAAGGTCAGGAGATCGAGACCACGGTGAAACCCCATCTCTACTAAACATACAAAAAATTAGCCAGGCGCTGTGGCGGGCGCCTGTAGTCCCAGCTAGTCCGGGCGCTGAGGCAGGAGAATGGCGTGAACCCGGGAGGCGGAGCTTGCAGTGAGCTGAGATCGCACCACTGCACTCCAGCCTGGGT
>NC_045443.1:115910859-115929921 GCF_002776525.5 Piliocolobus tephrosceles
ATAGGGCCCTTGTGAGAAAACAATCTATATGTCTTGTGGTTCTACATTCTGACTCTGATCACAGGCATGGTGGCTCATGCCTGTGATCTCAGCACTTTGGGAGGCCAAGGCAGGCAGATCACCTGAGGCTAAGAGTTCAAGAGCTGCCTGGCCAACATGGTGAAACCCCATCTCTACTAAAAACACCAAAATTAGGGACTGGGCATGGTGGCTCACAATTGTAATTCCAGCACTTGGGGAAGCTGAGGCAGGGGGATCACATGAGGTCAGGAGTTCAAGACCAGCCTGGCCAACACAGTGAAACCCCATCTCTACTAAAAATACAAAAATTACCAGGGCGTGTTGGCACATGCCTGTAGTCCCAGCTACTCAGGAGGCTGAGGCAGGAGAATTGCTTGAACTTGGGAGGTGGAGGCTGAAGTGAGCCTAGATCATGCCACTGCACTCCAGCCTAGGTGATAGAGACTCTGTTTCAAAATAAATAAATAAATAAATAATAAATAAAAATAAAAAATACCAAAATTATCCAGGTGTGGTGGCGCCCGCCTATAGTCCCAGGTACTCGGGAGGCTGAGTCATGAGAATCAATTGAGCCTGGGTGACACAGAAAGACTCTGTCTCAAAAAAAAAAAGAGAAAAGAAAATTTTTCTTTTTCAAGTGAGGAAATTTGGGCCCTGAGAAGTTAGGTGATTTCCACAGCTAATTAGTGGAAGAGCTACAGTTGCAACTCAGGCTTTAAAACTTTTTTTCTGCAGGGGGTGTAGGTGGTGGTGGTGATTTTCTGGTGTCCTGCTACCATAATTATCTTTCTAAAATACAGGTATGATCATTCATTGCAACAGATACTACATGCCACTAATCCCCCATTCCAACCTCTTTTTTTTTTTTTTTTATCTGAGACAAAGTCTCACTCTGTCACCCAGGCTAGAGGGCAGTGGCGCAATCTCAGTTCACTGCAACCTCCGCCTCCCAGGTTCAAGCGATTCTTGTGCCTCAGCCTCCCCAGTAGCTGGGATTACAGGCGTGCGCCACTATGCCTGGCTACTTTTTGTATTTTTAGTAGAGATGGGGTTTCACTGTGTTGGCCAGGCTGGTCTCAAACTCCTGACCTTAGGTGATCTGCCCACCTTGGTCTCCCAAAGCGCTGGTATTACAGGCATGAGCCACAGCTTTCAGCCCGAATCTCTCTCTCTCTCTCTTTTTTTTTTTTGCCTTACTTTAAACATGAGAAAGTAAAGGAACTGAACCCAAGCCTCCTTTGTGGTTACAGATTACAAAGTGACTATGTTCTGGCCAGTGAGAGGTAGGCAGATGTTCTTGAGGAAGGTTTTATTTTCTAGAATAAAAAGGCAAGACACATAAGGAGAAGGTGTTTTACTCTTTGTTCTCTCTCCTTCTTCCTGCCTGGAATTAAAACTTGAGTCCTGGCAATGTAGCAGCCATTTTATAACAAAGACAATAAAAGGTACATGCTAAGCATGGTGAAGTAGAAAGAAAGAGCTTGGGTCGATGATGACATTGTTGAGCTGCTTACAGCTTTGGACTGCTTACTCCACTTCCTTTTCCAACGTCCTGGACTTCCTATTACATGAGATAAACTCTTACCTGTTTAAGCCTTTTACAAACAGATACACTCTACATCTTAATATCTCACTGTCCCTTAGATAAAGTGTAGCCTTTTACAACTAGGTTCCTGCTTGTATTTCTAGGTTTAAATCTAGTCATTGCTACTCCTCCTTCCTACACAATAGTACATTCCAGGTAGTTCTAAACCCATGCATACCTTTCACACCTCTAGGCCTTTGCCTTCCCATCTCTATGTTCTCTCTGCCTGCAATCTCATCTCCTCAATTTTTTTTTTTTAATTTTTATTTTTTGAGACAGAGTCTTGCTCTGTCACCAGGCTGGAGTGCAGTGGCATGATCTCAGCTCACCACAACCTCCACCTCCCGGATTCAAGCGATTCCCCTGCCTCAGCCTCCCAAGTAGCTGGGATTACAGGCATGCGCCACCACACCCAGCTAATTTTTCATATTTTAGTAGAGACAAGGTTTCACCATGTTGGCCAAGATGGTCTCAATCTCCTGACCTTGTGATCTGCCCGCCTTGGCCTCCAAAAGTTCTGGGATTACAGACGTGAGCCACTGCACCCGGCCTCCTCATTGTTTTTAAAAGCCCACTGTTCTCCAAACCCCTACAACTGGAATGTCCTCAGACTCTTTTAAAAGGACGATTTTATTGTTCTCAAAAATACGTTTACTTTCCACATTAAAATAACACAGAAAAATGCAAAAAAAAAAAAAAGAAAGAAAAAGAAAAAAGAAAATCAGCCAGGCGTGGTAGCTCACGCCTGTAATCCCAGCACTTTGGGAGGCTGAGGAGGGCGGATCACCTGAGGTCAGGAGTTCGAGACCAGCCTGAACCAACATGGAGAAACCCTGTCTCTACTAAAAATACAAAATTAGCCAGGTGGGGTGGCACATGCCTGTAATCCCAGCTACTAGGGAGGGTGAGGCAGGAGAATCGCTTGAACCTGGGAGGCGGAGGTTGCAGTGAGCCAAGACTGTGCCATTGCACTCCAGCCTGGGCAACAAGACTGAAACTCCGTCTCCAAAAAAAAAAAAAAAAAAAAATCACCTGAAATTCTACCATCTCGAAATAAATACATAAATATTAAGTTACAGAATATCATTTTAGACATGTCCCTCTCTTTCTCTCAGAACAATGAATAACTGTAAATCATTTTACATGGGAATCTTATTATACAAGCTAATTTTAAGTATAATCGATTAAATTAAGGTATACTTGAATTTAACAGAATTAGAAGAGACTGAATTAAAACAATTGCGTAGGCTGGGCATGGTGGCTCATGCCTGTAATCCCAGCACTGTGGAAGGCCGAGGCGGGTGGATTACTTGAGGTCAGGAGTTTGAGACCAGCCCAGCCAACAGGGTGAAACCCTCTGTCCACTAAAAATAGAAAAACTAGCCAGACATGGTGGCATGTGCCTGTAATCCCAGCTGCTCAGGAGGCTGAGGCAGGAGAATCGCTTGAACCTGAGAGGCGGACGTTGCAGAGAGCCGAGATCTCACCACTGCACTCCAGCCTGCGCAATGGCATGAGACTCTGTCACACACACTCACACACACACATACACACACACACAAATTAACTTCACTAAAAGAGTTATCTGTTCCTAAAAGACCTTTTAAAGTTAAAAAAAATTATTAAAGGCTTTATGAGATTGAAGTTACTTTAGTTCTTTTGTCCTATATATTTTAAGAAATATTATTGTCCATCTACTCCTAAAGATAAGGAAATTAGTATACATATGTTTTTCCTGCCCTAGATTTTTCTAATTACATTATTTTTACATTGCAAATGTTTATAACATTTACATCTGTCCTTTAACCATTTCAATAATTTTACCTCAGTTGTTTATTTAAATGGATTAAGTGTGAAAGTGATGTTTTGTTTGTTTTTTTTGTTTTGTTTTGTTTTGAGACAGAGTCTCGCTCTGTCACCCAGGCTGGAGTGCAGTGGCGCGATTTCAGCTCACTGCAAGCTCCGCCTCCCGGGTTCCCGCCATTCTCCTGCCTCAGCCTCCCGAGTAGCTGGGACTACAGGCGCTGCCACCTCGCCCGGCTAGTTTTTTGTATTTTTAGTAGAGATGGGGTTTCACCGTGTTAGCCAGGATGGTTTCGATCTCCTGACCTCGTGATCCGCCCATCTCGGCCTCTCAAAGTGCTGGGATTACAGGCTTGAGCCACCGCGCCCGGCCGAAAGTGATGTTTTAATGTCAGGGCAAAAATGTGTGGAAAAGATGGATTATTGAAAAATATTTGGGAGTAAGTAGATAGCTTAACTGGGGGGGGAAAAGGTAGATTTTTACCTTACTCCTCGTAACAAATTTTTGCCTAACTCTCCCCACTTCTTCTCCACAAAACATCAGCGTAAAGAATGTCAAAAGAGAAATAGGAAAAAAAACCCACCAAGATCTACTATAAATTAAAAAGGAAATACAAATGGCTTTTCAACATATGAGAGAGATGATCAACATCTCCCATAATGAGAAATACCAATTAAAACTATAGTGAGAAAAGTTTTCACTGATCTGACAAAGTTCAAACAGTATCAGTCTTCATACTTTCACAGTGGGACTATAACTTGGTGCAAATGCTTTGAAGGACAAATGGGCAATATCTATGTAAATTTAAAATCCACATTGATGAGCAATTCCACTTCTAGGAATTTTTTTATTTATTTTTATTTTTATTTATTTTTTATTTTTTTGAGATGGAGTCTTGCTCTATTGCCTAGGCTGGAGTGCAGTGGCATGATCTTGGCTAACTGCAACCTCTGCCTCCTGGGTTCAAGTGATTCTCCTGCCTTGGCTTCCCGAATAGCTGGGATTACCGATGCATGCCACCATGCCCAGCTAATTTTTGTATTTTTAGTAGAGACAGGGTTTCACCATGTTGGCCAGGTTGGTCTTTAACTGCTGACCTCGTGGTCTGCCCACCTTGGCCCCCCAAAGTGTGCTGGGATTACAGGCATGAGCCACCGTGCCCGGCTGAAATTTATTCTTTTTTTTTTTTTTTTTTTTTTGAGGCAGAGTCTTGCTCTGTCGCCCGGACTGGAGTGCAGTGGCCGATCTCAGCTCACCGCAAGCTCCGCCTCCCGGGTTTACGCCATTCTCCTGCCTCAGCCTCCCGAGTAGCTGAGACTACAGGCGCCCGCCACCTCGCCCAGCTAGTTTTTGTATTTTTAGTAGAGACGGGGTTTCACCGTGTTAGCCAGGATGGTCTCGATCTCCTGACCTCATGATCCGCCCGTCTCGGCCTCCCAAAGTGCTGGGATTACAGGCTTGAGCCACCGCGCCCGGCCTGAAATTTATTCTTAAGATATTCCTACACAGGTACAAAATGCCATATACATGAGGATATTAATTGCAGCACAGTTTGTAATATCAAAAGATTGGAAACATCCTAAATGGGTCGGTTAAACAAATTCTGGTCCATCTGAGAATATTATGGAGCCATTAAAAAGAATGAGGTAGCTTTGCATGTAGTAATACAAAACAATATCCTAAGCACACTGTAAAGTAAAAAGAAAAATCAGGGTGGAACGGTTTTAATGGTTTGCTGTCATTTGTGCAAAAAATAAAAACAATATTTACTTTTATATGCATAAAATATCTCTAGAAGGAGAGGTACAAAATAGGTGCAGTGGTTGCTGGTGAGGGGGCCTGAAATGGGAGGGAGATTTCTTTTTCATATTCTACCTTCTCTTGTTATTTTTTGAGACAGAGTCTCGCTGTTGCCCAGGCTGGAGTGCAGGGGCACGATCTTGGCTCACTGCAACCTCCCAGGTTCAAGCGATTCTCCTGCCTCAGCCACCCGATTAGCTGGGACTACAGGTGTGAACCACCATGCCTGGCTAATACTTGTATTTTTAGTAGAAATGGGGTTTCTGCATGTTGGCCAGGCTGGTCTTGAACTTCTGGCCTCAGGTGATCTGCCCACTTCAGCCTCCTAAAGTGCTGGGATTATAGGTGTGAGCCATTGCACCCGGCTCTTCTTCTTCTTCTTCTTCTTTTTTTTTTTTTTTGAGACAGGGTTTCATTCCTGTCACCCAGGCTGAAGTGCAATGGCAGGATCTTAGCTCACGGCAACCTCTGCCTCCCAGGTTCAAGTCATTCTCCTGCTTGAGCCTTCCAAGCAGCTGGGACTACAGGCGCATGCCACTGCACCTGGCTAATTTATGCAGAGACGGGGTTTCGTCATGTCCAGGCTGGTCTTGAAGACCTAGGTTCAAGTGATCTGCCTGCCTCAGCCTCCCAAAGTGCTGGGATTACAGGTGTGAGGCACTGTGCCCAGCCCCATGTTCTACCTTGTACTATATTTTTCCTTTTGGAAATTTGTATGACCTATTCAAAATGAAGAACATACAGCTTCTTTAGCCATGCAAAATAAATAAATAAATATTTGGGAAGGGGCCTCTTTAAATTCAATATTTACCGCCAGCTCTTTTACCAGTTTCTCTAGTCCCTCATTCATTCTTCCTCCCTTCCTTCCTCCCTCTTTTTCTTCTTTTTGCTTCATCTCTATATTGGCTAGATTCTGTTATTGATCAATTTTTAAAAGGAAAGCACTGGAAGGTTGCATTGCCTAAATTTGTGGGGTTTGAAGATGTCAGCTGCCTTTATAATTTAAGAACACCTTGGCTGGCTCACAATTCTTGGCTTTCATTTTACTTCCCTTAGAACTCTGCAAACATTTTTCTGTTGTTTTCTGGCTTTGACTGTTCCTGAAGAGGTAGGTCTGGAGCCAGCTGGTTTATCCACCCCAAAATAAACTTTTTCAGTCTGTTTGTATGAATCTTTCTTTATTCTTGGAGTTCAGGGACTTCATCAGGACATGATTTATTGATCAACGAAGATCAGTTTCATGGTCCCCACTCTTCAGGGATCTGCTTAAATGTCACCTGCTTGAATGGCCTTCTCCTTACCTAAAACAGCAGCACCTGTCAATCTTGATGCTTGTCTAATTTATTTTTCTGCACAACACTTACCATCAACTGGCACTATAACATATATTTATTTCTTTTCTTTTTTCTTTTTATTTTTTTTGAGACCTAGTGTCACCCTGTTGCCCAGGCTGGAGTGCAGTGGCGTGATCTTGGCTCGCTGTAATCTCTGTCTTCCGGTTTCAAGCGATTCTCCTGCCTCAGCCTCCTGAGTAGCTGGGATTATAGGCATCTGCCACCACGCCCAGCTAATTTTTGTATTTTTAGTAGAGATGTGTTTCACCATGTTGGCTGGGCTGGTCTCGAACTGGTAACCTCGTGATCCTCCCACTTTGGCCTCCCAAAGCGCTGGGATTACGGGCGTGAGCCACCATGCCCAGCCTACTTATTTCTTACTCCTTCTTGTAAGTTTCTTTTTTTTTTTTTTCTTTTGAGACGGAGTCTTGCTCTGTCGCCCAGGCTGCAATGCAGTGGCACAATCTCGGCTCACTGCAAGCTCCGCCTCCTGGGTTCACGCCATTCTCCTGCCTCAGCCTCCCAAATAGCTGGGACTACAGGCACCTGCCAACACGCCCAGCTAATTTTTTGTATTTTTAGTAGAGACAGGGTTTCACCATGTTAGCCAGGATGGTCTCGATCTCCTGACCTCGTGATCCGCCCGCCTCGGCCTCCCAAAGTGCTGAGATTACAGGCATGAGCCACCACGCCCGGCCCTTTCTTGTAAGTTTCATAAGGGCAGGCACTATGTTTTTATTGTGTACTACTGTATTCTCTGTGCTTAGAATAGTACTTGACACCCAGCAGACAATCAGTAAATATTTGATGAATAGTTGGCTCATTTGATTTGGCCCATCAAATCAAAATGGAATCAAATCAAAGAAAGATCAAAACATTTATTTCCAGAAAAGTTTTCTTCAAGGATATCTTTAAATATCTTCTGCTTCATGTGTTTTGTTTTCTTTTTCAGGAATAATAGGTTGGCATATATTAGATCTCCTGTGTCTTCCAAATGTATTGTTTTCTTTATACTCATCTTTATAACTTTTATTATTTGCACTTAATTCTATTTTATTTCCTTAAGCCTATTCACCATTGAAAACATCCTAAAGGGGTTGGTTTACTACATGTTCGTTGCTTATAATATGATTTTTTAAATTGTTATGTTTTTTCTCTTCCATTTTTTTCTTTACCTCTACCCATTTGCTTTTTATATCCTTTTGCTGTCTGTAATCCTTAACTTTAACACAGCCCAAATTTATTCACTTTTTTCTTTCTTTCTTTCTTGTTTTTTTTTTTAAAGAGATGGTATTTTCACTCTATTGCCCAGGTTGGCGTGCAGTTGCAAAATCATAACTTATTATAACCTCAAAATCCTCCTGGGCTCACGTGATCCTCCTGCCTCAGCCTCCTGAGATGCTGGGATTATAGGTATGAGTCACCAAACCCAGCTCCACATTTTTTTCCCTTTTATGGTAGTAATTTTTATGTCTTGGTTTTTTGTTTGTTTGTTTTTAAGATCTTTGTGTACTTCAAGGTAATAAAGATATCATTGTGTGTTTCTGGTGTTTCGTTCTGGTTGCTATTTTCCCCTAAAGAAACATGGAAATGTTGCTACGTAGTTCATGTTTAAAACATGTAAGGGCTCCACAACAAAGGAGAACAAGATCAAGCCCTTTGTCCTGTTGCTTCTCTTACCATACTCCTATGGCCTACTGCTCACAAGAAGAAAAAACTTACTTGTCACCTAGCCAAAGTGTTCTTCAATTATAAAGGCAGACATTTTATAAAGCTTTACAAATTGAGACAATACAACTCTTCTGAGTTTTTCTTAAAAACGAACAAACAAAACTGCTACACAATAAAAGTCAGCCATTCTAGAGATGGAAGAAACAGAAAGGGTTGAAAAACATACATGCAAAAAAAGGATTAAAGAAATCTGGACTATGGTGTGCCAAATAAAACATTTCTACTGTAAAAGATTTCCACATACTACACTGATATTGATGCAACACACTGCCTATGTATAAAGTCCACAGTAAAATATTACATGAAAAGAGATGCTTGGTGACAGTTAAATCAAATAAATGTGGTTAACATGATACTCTTATCACTAACATGTCATAATACTATGTAAATGTCTACTCTATATAGTTATCATATACCTTCACTGCCTGAGGATTTGGCAACAACCTAACTGAAAATCCCAGAGTTGGTGTTTAAACTACCGGCCAGCTCTGTCCTGAGACCATGGGATTAATATTTATGCAGATATTAGGCCCAGGAACATTGCAATGATGACTAGAGCAAGGAGGAGAAATATTATTTGTTATAAGGCAAAAAAGGAACAGGGAGGGAGGGGAAAACATGGAAAAGATAGGGGAAAAACTATCCACAGGGAATACATAGCACATACGTGGCAATAATCTTGCTATTTCTATGCCTAGCTACTTATCTCTGGATAAATGACAAGGCAGCACGTTCTAAACCACTTTGTCATGATGAGCTGCCACAGCAATGATTTATTATATTCCACTATAACACGACTTTAAATCCCCCTCCTCAAATATAAATTTGAAAAATTACCCTTAATAGTTCCGCTGATGTTGGCCTTTCCTGAGGTATTTTCTGCAGGCAGTAATCAACAAATCTCCTAAAGGAGTCTGTCCTGTGTGTGCAAGTACACAAAAGAAAATAAACTCAGGGTCTGTAGAGCATACTGATTACTTAAAACAATTTTCATTCAAGAGAAAATTTTGCATTTAAGGAGATTTTAAAAAATAAACGCTTTGGAATATCAGGAGAACTGGAGCATTTTCAAGTTATGATATCTAAAATTAATTCTTTTGGATAATGAGTAAGGACAAGTTTCAAGTCAGTCAACATACAAATACATCTTAACATACAAGGAAGGTCAAATCATAATATATATCAGAAAACAAAAATACTACATTTATATAAAATAGTTTTATGTACATTTTTTTCTCCAAAGACAACAATTCTTATAGTCTCAACTCTCTATTCTTAATTACCAATTGTTAATTCCTCTATCACCCACAATCTATAACAAAGTAGTAAAATTTGGAGCATGAGTGATGCAGAACCTAGGAGTAGGCTTCCTGAATAAAAACACTTCCTATCTTAAAAGTTCCATTTTATCCACTCTTCTTTAATATTGCCCCTTTTAAAATAACTCTTGTGGCCCAAATAGTTATAAAAATGTCATACTTTTCAGCAAGGCACAATGTATCTGAATAGATAATGCATGTTCTGTCTCAACACATTTAAGTGTACATGTAGTTTAAAAAAACAAAAGACAACTGGAGAAATAATGACATCATAGAGGGCCCCTTATCTCTGCTGAGAAGTGGTATCAGCTGAGATGATCAATACAAGACCATCACGGCCTGGGACAGTAGACTTGTTAGGAGGGTAGCAGGGTATGTTCCCTGCAGGATTTCGGTTACTAGACACACTAAGAACACAGTGCAAGCCATGATGAAGGCAAAAATAAGTAAATCTATGCGTGTGTTCACGTGTAGACAGTTGATGCTTGTGAGGCATCAGTGTCACCTATAACAACATACAGTGAAGGAAAGAAATGCTTTCTAGGTCAGATATTTAAAATGTAAGGTAATAAAAATGCCAAATACATATGGTGATTTTCTTAGAGATTTAAAATGATAGCAGAGTCTTACCATTCATTAGACTGTAACGTTGGGGAGTCATTCTGAGCAATGTGATATAAGGCACTCATTGCATTCATGTTGAAAAGGGGGGGCTTCCGTTCCGCTGGAAGAGGAAAGAAACACGATAAAGTAGTTCTTGAAGGAAAACAGGCAGACAGAGAAATAAGAAATGATAAGCAAAGCTTTGCTGCTAAATCAATAGCTCATTACTGTCATCATGCCACATAATCCACTTATTTTAATCTCTAAGGTTGGCCCAAGATAGCCATTCAGAAGCTGCTGGACATTAAATGTACATTGGCAAAGCTCCTAACAGAACCCATTTCAAAAGAGTGAAAGAAAAGTCTCTCTTTTTTTTTTTTCACATATCTTGAAAAAATTGGCTTTTGCATATTTTCCCACAATAGGTGTGAAGATTTTTGTATGTGCGTTTTAGCTCAAAAATATGTATTCTCTCCTTGAAGTCTGGGTATTTGCTAAAAAAGAAAAAGAAAAAATTCATATTCACTTAAAAAATTCAGAAAGTAAAGAAACATTGAATAAGGAAAAAGATTACCATAAAATGCAACATTTTTTTTTTTTTTTTGAGACGGAGTCTTGCTCTGTTGCCCAGGCTGGAGTGCAGTGGCCAGATCTCAGCTCACTGCAAGCTCCGCCTCCCGGGTTTACGCCATTCTCTTGCCTCAGCCTCCTGAGTAGTTGGGACTACAGGCGCCCGCCACCACACCCGGCTAGTTTTTTTATTTTTTTAGTAGAGACAGGGTTTCACCATGTTAGCCAGGATGGTCTTGATCTCCTGATCTCACGATCCACCCATCTCGGCCTCCCAAAGTGCTGCGATTACAGGCGCACACGGCCTAATTTTTGTATTTTTAGTAGAGACAGCGTTTCACCATATTGGCCAGGCTGGTCTCGAATTCCTGACCTCGTGATCCACCTGCCTTGGCCCCCCAAAGTGCTGGGATTACAGGCATAAGCCACTGTGTCCAGCCCCAAAATGAAACATCTTAAACATCACTAACAGAGTGGCTGGGCGCGGTGGCTCACGCTTGTAATCCCAGCACTTTGGGAGGCCGAGGCAGGCAGATCACGAGGTCAGGAGATTGAGACCATCCTGGCTAACACAGTGAAACTCCATCTCTACAAAAAATAAATAAATAAAAATTAAAAAAATTAGCTGGGCATGGTGGCAGGTGCCTGTAGTCCCAGCTACTTCGGGGGCTGAGGCAGGAGAATGAAGTGAACCCGGGAGGTGGAGCTTGCAGTGAGCCAAGATCACACCACTGCGTTCCAGCCTGGGGGACAGAGCGAGACTCCGTCTCAAAATAAATAAATAAATAAATAAATAAATAAATAAATAAATAAATAAATAAATAAATAAAATTACTAACAGAGCAGGGGAGATAAGCCAATTCTATTCAGTAAATACTGTTTGACTTCTCATTCAGGCCAAATAATTGCTAAGGGTGACGGTAGAGAGAGAAATGGAAAGGAGGAAGAAGAGTATAAATTATAAATAAAGTCTGGTCCATCCCACTCTAAAGAGAAACTCAGTGAGTCAGGCATTTATTTTTTAATTATTTACTTTTTGAGATGAGGACTTGCTCTGTTGCCTAGGCTGGAGTGCAGTGGCACAATCATGGCTCACTATAGGATTGACCTTCCAGGCTCACGAGATCCTCAACCTCTTGAGTAGCTGAGACTACAGGTGTGTGCCACCATGCTGGGCTACTTTAAACAATTTTTTTTTTTTTTTTTTTTTTTGGTATAGCAGTTGGGCGCATTGAATCACACCTGTAATCCCAATACTTTGGGAGGCCGAGGCGGGCGGATGACCTGAGGCCAGGAGTTCGAGGCCAGCCTGGGCAATATAGTGAAACTTGTCTCTACTAAAAATACAAAATTAACCAGGCATGTTGGCACAAGCCTGTAATCCCAGCTACTTGGGAGATTGATGCAGAAGAATCGCTTAAACCCAGGAGGTGGAGGTTGCAGTGGGCTTAGATCGTACCCCTGCACTCCAGCCTGGGCAACAGAGTGAGACCCCGTCTTAAACCAGACTGGTATTGAACTCCTGGGCTCAAGCTATCCTCCTGCCTCAGCCTTCCACAGTGCTGGGATTACAGGCATGATGCACTGCATCTGGCCAGGTATTTCTTGGTAGAGGATTTACTCCTCCCCAGCCCACCATGATCTCTTTATTGGAACTCCTCCAACTCTCCCTTGGCATACTGGTCATTTGGCATGTGTTCACCTATTACATCTACATCATCATACAAATCTTTTCTCTCAAAAGAAATCATATGCTCTAAGAGCACAAGATCTTATAACCTGAATATTCTTTTTCTTTTACTTATTCCCCCAGAATTTGTAATAAAATGCGATTCACACATTAGGGGTTCCATTTGTGGATCAAAGGAAAGAAACAAGTCTCTAGTTCTGAGTACAGTTAATTTTATGCTATTTATTAGTTGTTATGGAATAGAAGATAAATCACTACCAGGCTGGGCGCGGAGGCTCACACCTGTAATCTCAGCGCTTTGGGAGGCCGAGGCGGGTGGATCACGAGGTCAGGAGATTGAGACCATCCTGGCTAACATAGTGAAACCCTGTCTCTACTAAAAATACAAAAAAAAAAAAAAAAAAAAAAAAAATTAGCTGGGCATGGTGGCGGGCCCCTGTAGTCCCAGCTACTTGGGAGGCTGAGGCAAGAGAATGGCGTGAACCTGGGAGGCAGAACTTGCAGCAAGCCGAGATCGTGCCACTGCACTCTAGTCTGGGCAACAGAGCGAGACTCCATCTCAAGAAACAGAAGAAACAGAAGAAGAAAGAAGAAGAAGAAGGAGAAGAAGAAGGAGGAGGAGGAAGAGGAGGAAGATGAGGAGGAGGAGGAGGAAGAAAGAAGAAAGAAGAATCACTATCTCTTACTACTGTGCTTACCCTAATGGATTTTTTATATAGTCCCACTTTCTAATTCATAATCTGATCTCTAGTTTTATTAGAGCACCTTAGTTTTTAGGTAAAGGCTCTTCTATTAACCACTTCTAAAATGACAAATTGGGCTTATTCTATGCAGTTCAAAAAACAGAACAAGGCTAAGAAGTGAAGTTACAGAAAAGACATTTTCACTCACAGAAGCAAAAATTTGTGCATAGCCATAGTACTTAAAAAACAAAACAAGAAACCAGAATGGACAAGGTTGAAAAGTAGTAAACTCTGAGTCATTTGTAGCACTTAAGCAGATGACAACTATACCTATTCATTTGTTATATTTTGGAGGGGCATCTTATAGTCTTGACTAAGTGATTTCTGCACCTCTGAAATATAGTAGTCTAGGCCGGGCAAGGTGGTTTATGCCTATAATCCCAGAACTTTGGGAGATCAAGCGGGCGGATCACCTGAGGTCAGAAGTTTGAGACCAGCCTGGCCCACAGGGTGAAACCTTGTCTCTACTAAAAATACAAAAGCCAGGAGTGGTGGCGTGCGCCTGTAATCCCAGCTACTTGGGAGGCTGAGGCAGGAGAATTGCTTGAACCTGGAAAGCGGAGGTTGCAGTGAGCTGAGATCACACCACTGCACTCCAGCCTGGGTGATGGAGTGAGGCTCTGTTTCAAAAATAAATTTAAAAAATTGAAATACAGTAGTCTATATATATATCTAGACAGTTAATTTAATGTGTATATATATTTTATGTGTATATATATTTTATGTGTATATATATTATGTGTGTGTGTGTGTGTGTGTGTGTGTGTGTGTATATTTGAGACGGAGTCTCACTCTGTCACCAGGCTGGAGTGCAGCCTGCCTCAGCCTCCCAAATTGCTGGGACTACAGGCACATGCCACCATGCCTGGCTAATTTTTTGTATTTTTAGTAGAGATGGGATTTCACCATATTAGCCAGGATGGTCTTGATCTCCTGACCTCGTGATCTGCCCGCCTCAGCCTCCCAAGTATTTTTTATTGACCTCTTAATAGGATACTTTATACTTATCAAACAGGTACTGTTTGATATGTATACTTTATACTTTATACTTATCAAACAGGTACTGTTTACAGTGATATGAACTGTTAACAAGTGGAAATTTGGAAGTTGCTGTGTGGACAAATGGATTTCTATCTGTTTCAAATGCAAAAGATAAAAAAAGAATCTGGTTTGGGTTTATTTTTCAGGGGGCAGATTTTAGAAAGTTTGTAGAGCTTGCATTTCTGGCAACTTCAAGTACGGTCATCCCTAGGTATCTGTGGGGGACTGGTCCCCATTCTCCCCTGCATATACCAAAATCCATGGATCTCAACTTTCTTATATAAAATGGCATAGTATTTGCATGTAACCTGCACACATACTTCTGTCTATATACTTTAAATCATCTCTAGATTACTTATGATATCTAGTATAACGTAAATTCTATGTAAATAGTTGTTATACCACATTGTTTAGAAAATAATGAGAAAAAAAGTCTATGCATGTTCAGACTTGTATAGACGTTTTCTTGTCATTCTTTCCTAAACAACTTCCTATATAGACTCAACCCTCTTTTTTTTTTTTTTTTTTCCTGTATATTTCTGATCTGTGGCTGATTGATGGATGTGGAACCCACAGATTGGGAGGACCAACCGTATTTAAAACCACATGGCAGCCTGGCCAACATGGTGAAAACCCGTCACTACTAAAAATACAAAATTAGCCAGACACGGTGGCTTGTGCTGGTAGTCCCAGCTACTCGGGAGGCTGAGGCAGGAGAACCACTTGAACCTGGGAGGTGAAGGTTGCAGTGAGCCAAGATCACGCCACTGCACTCCAGAGTGGGTGACAGAGTGAGACCTTGTCTCATAAATAAATAAAACCATGTGGAACTAGGAACTCATCATGTAACCATTAATGGCTTCCCATCATTCTTAGGACAAAGTCCGAATCCTTAAACATTTGTGACAAGAAAACGTTCAGTCTCTTGGACTTCATTATCATGGGTCTGGCTACCTCCAGAGCCCGATTCTGAGAAGTACCCAATTTTTCCCTCTCTCATGCTTTACGTGTGCTTCACTCAAAGAACCAAGCTTGGTGTTTTTCACAAACGCTGTTTTCTTGATCTGGATACCCCTTTCCCTTTTGCTCCCTAAACTATCTGGGGAAATCTTTTTGTGTATGTGTGTATGTGTCAGGGTCTTGCTCTGTTGCCCAGGCTGGAGTGCAGTGGCGCGATCAGCTCACTAACCTCAAACTCCTGGGATCAAGAGATTCTCCTCCCTCAGCCTCCCAAAGTGCTGGTATTACAGGCTAATTCTCGACAATCCTTTCAGGTTTCATCTCGAATATAATTTCATTTCTACATGAATTTAATAAGTATGTATTCAGGATTTATTTTTTTTTATTTTTTATTTTTGAGACGGAGTCTCGCTCTGTCACCCAGGCTGGAGTGCAGTGGCCAGATCTCAGCTCACTGCAAGCTCCGCCTCCTGGGTTTACGCCATTCTCCCGCCTCAGCCTCCCGAGTAGCTGGGACTACAGGTGCCTGCCACCTCACCTGGCTAGTTTTTTGTATTTTTTAGTAGAGACGGGGTTTCACCGTGTTAGCCAGGATGGTCTCGATCTGCTGACCTCGTGATCCGCCCGTCTCGGCCTCCCAAAGTGCTGGGATTACAGGCTTGAGCCACCGCGCCCGGCCAATTTTGGTTTATTTTTATAAAATATTACTTATTTTATATTTTACTATAACACTGAGACATCGTAGGAACTCCTCAGTTACGGCCCTTTAGAGGTACTGTGACCTCTAAAAGTAGCATAATTTTATATGGCCTAAAATATAAATTACAAAAAACAAAAATAATCCTATATATGAATACAAGTAGCTGTTACTGAGCACTTGCTATATGCCAGGCACTATGTTAAATACTTTACCTAAGTTATCTTATTGAAGCCTGTAAATATATATGATCTATTCATTGTTATTTTTACTTAGATGAGAAACTGAGGATTAGGGAAGTTAACAAAATGATCTGAATCACACAGCCAGAAGCAACATGCTACACAGCTCCAGGAGGGATCATTTGCATTCTAGACTATGTGAATGCCTGATGGCACACATGGTGGTCCTGCCAGCTAAGTGCTGGTAAAGCCAAGATTCACATCCAGGGTGTCTAATTCTAAAACTTACTCCATACTGCTAACTCTATGCTATGCACAGAGTAGTTTTGTTCCCCCAAAGGAATATATATTTATTTCTAATTCTTGAAAAGTTCAATTATTCAATATTCAAAATATGTAAAATTTTGCAGAATATTATAACAGACACCTATCACTTAGATTTACTATAATCTTGTCATATTTGTTTCGGGTCCTTTTTCTTCTTAAAAAAATAAGAAAGTAGATATAGCTCTATTTGCCTTCCTTTCTCCAGAGAGTTTACTGTTCTAGAATTATATCTTTACAACTGTATTCTTATGTTTTATTAGTATATATACCTTTTTTTTTTTGAGATGGAGTTTTGCTCTTATCGCCCAGCTGGAGTGCAATGGTATGGTCTCGGCTCACTGCAATCTCCGCCTTCTGGGTTCAAGCAATTCTCCTATCTCAGCTTCCCAAGGAGCTGGGATTACAGGCATGCACCACCATGCCCAGTTAATTTTTGTATTTTTAGTAGAGATGGAGTTTTGCCATGTTGGTCAGGCTGGTCTCAAACTCCCGACCTCCGGTGATCCATCTGCCTTGGCCTCCCAAAGTGCTGGGATTACAAGCATGAGCCACTGTGCCTGGCCAGTATATAAATAGTTCTAACAGTATATAAAAGAACTTATAAAATTTTCATAACTGGCATCATACCGTACCTTTACTTTTGCAATTTTATTTGTTCACTAAATATTCAACGTTATGGTTTTGAGATTTATCCATGATGATACATGTAGATCCAGTTCATTCTTAACTGTGATACAGTATTCCATGATTTATTTATACATTCTCTTTTGGATAAGAATTTAGGCTAGTTCTACCTTTTCTGGCTACTATAAAAACATTTGCACCCTTGTACGCACTTTCCAGTGTGTATGCATATGGAGTTCTTGCTTCCTTAGCAGTTTCTCCAAATTTAGTATTTGAAGACTCGAAACTCTTGCCAATCTCATCAATGTGAAATTGTTTCAAATTGCATTTCTCTAATTACTAATGAGGCTTAGTGTCTTCTGATATTTGTTGTCCATTTAGGTTTCCTCTTCAATGAATTACTTAATCATATTCCTTTTTATTTTTATTTGAGATAGGGTCTTACTCCCATCACCCAGGCTACAGTGCAGTGGTGTGATCATGGCTCACTGCAGCCTTGACTTCCTGGGTTCAGGTGATTCTCCTACCTTAGCTTCACTTAATGATATTCCTTACCCATTTCTCTACTGGTTTTTTTGCTTTTTCTTTTTTTTCCTGTTTTTTTGAGACAGAGTTTCGCTCTTGTCACTCAGGCTGGAGTGCAGTGGCGCGATCTAGGCTCACTGCAACCTCCGCCTCCCAGGTTCAAGTGATTCTCCTGCCTCGGCCTCCCTAGTAGCTGGGATTATAGGCATGCACCACTACACACAGCTAATTTTGTATTTTTAGTAGAGACAGGATTTCACCATGTTGGCCACGCTGGTCTCAAACTCTTGACCTCAGGTGATCTGCCCACCTTGGCCTCCCAAAGTGCTGAAATTACAGGCATGAGTCAGCGCTGGCGGCTTTTTCTTTTTCAGAAAGAAATTGTAGGAGTTCTTTATAAATCTTGGACCAATACTTTGTTGGTTAAATGTATTTCAACTACCTTCTCCTAGTCCATGGCTTATCTTTTAATGTTTGTGCTTTACGTGGTTTTATATTTTAAAGTAGGAAAAGTTATCATATTTGTCATTATGTTTTAAAAAACACTGATTAGAAAAGTTCTTCATTATACTTGTAAAGGCATTTTAGAGTAATAATAATAACAACACTAGGCCGGGAGTGGTGGCTCACGCCTGTAATCCCAGCACTTTGGGAGGCTGAGGTGGGTGAATCACGAGGTCAGGAGATCAAGACCATCCTGGCTAACACAATGAAACCCCATCTCTACTAAAAATACCAAAAATTAGCCAGGCGTGGCAGCATGCACCTGTAGTCCCAGCTACTAGGGAGGCTGAGGCAGGAGAATCACTTGAACCTGGAAGGCGAAGGTTGCCGTGAGCCAAGATCACGCCACTGCACTCTAGCCTGGGAGACACAGTGAGACTCTGTCTCAAAAAATAATAATAATAATTAATAATAATAATAACAACAACAACAACAACAACAACAACAACACTATATGCCAGGCCATGTTCTAAGCATATTATAGATATGAATTAATCTTCATAACAACCCCACAAAGTGGGTACTATCATTATTTCTATTTTACAGATGAGGAAACTGAGGCATTGGGGGGCTTCTTCTAAATGTTTTAAAGTTTTACTTTCAGGCATTTAATCAATCTAAAATTTATTTTTGTGTATGACATAGCTAGGAATCCAGTTTTAGTTTTATCATATAATTAACAAATTTCTCAGTATTATTAATCAAATGAGCCATCCTTTCCCCACTGATCTGTAATGGCTTTTCTGTCTTACACCAAAATCTGACTCATACTAGAGTTTCCCAGTCTGTTCTATTGGATATTAGTCTTTTCCCGCACCAATACCATATGGATTTAATTATTATGGTATGGGTTTTGGGGCAGTGATTCTTCTGTTCAAATTCTATTTCTTCAAAGTTGTTTTAGCTAATTTTGGTCCTATGACTTCTGGGATTACCTTGTGAAGTTCTTTTTTATTATCTATCTATCTATCTATCTATCTATCTATCTATCTATCTATCTAT
>NC_045443.1:115929931-116026449 GCF_002776525.5 Piliocolobus tephrosceles
TATCTATCTATCTATCTATCTATCTATCTATCTATCTATCTATCTATCTATCTATCTATCTATCTGAGACTGAGTCTCGCTGTGTCGCCCAGGCTGGAGGGCAGTGGCGCGATCTCGGCTCACTGCAAGCTCCGCGTCTCGGGTTCACGCCATGCCATTCTCCTGCCTCAGCCTGCCATTCTCCTGCCTCTCCTGCCATTCTCCTGCCTGCCGAGTAGCTGGGACTACAGTCGCCCGCCACCATGTCCGGCTAATTCGTTTTGTATTTTCAGTAGAGACAGGGTTTCACCGTGTTAGCCAGGATGGTCTCCATCTTCTGACCTCGTGATCTGCCCTCCTCAGCCTCCCAAAGTGCTGGGATTACAGGCATGAACCACCGCGTCCGGCCTGCCTTGTGAAGTTTTACATAGTATTGCTGGCAGTTCGTTATAAGCCCTTTTTAAAACATGCAAATATTTCTGCTGAGTGGCCCCCAAAATCAGTATGAATAACTTTGATCAATTTCCTTTGGAGTGAAATAAAGAGTAGCACCATATTATAACCTAAAAAAGAAATTAATCACCTCAATATCCATCAATACAAGACGAGTTAAATAAATTATGGTATATCCATGTAATGGAATAATATGATGCTATTAAAATGATGAAAAACATGTCTAAGTCATATAAAACAGATCTCCAAGATATTATTAAATGAAAAACCAAAGTACAGAACCACATATATACGTTACCTTGGGTGTGAAAAGGAATATAGGAATGTATGTTCATGTTTGTTTGTATATTGACTAAGAAGATCTGGAAGGACACACAAGTTAATAAAGTGGTTTCCTGTGTATGTTGGCAGGGGTGGGGTAGGAACTGTGTAGATAGGGCAGGGGTGGAAGAATACCTTTCACTGTATGTCTTTTTATGTTTTTTGATTTACAAACCTTGTGATTCTGCTACCTAATTGAAAAAAATAAGTAAATATTCAAATTTTCCTCCAGAAATTCTGTTTTTTTTTTTTTTTGTAAATTAATACTTCCTTAATGTAAAAAAAAAAAAAAATCCTGACAAATTGTGCATTTTTATCATATGTTGTTTTTCTTGGAAGGGGTCAATGAAACATTGGCAATGTAATATAAAGTATCCAAAGTTGGCCTAACATTTTAGGAAGAGAGAAAACTGTAGTCTGTGAATCAAACTAGAACTCAGAAATTCTTATAGGATCAATTTGGAAACCTGAATAGAATTACATGAAATTAATATCTTCAAAAATTAGATGAATAATTTTTTTAGGCCAGGCACAGTGGCTCATGCCTGTAATCCCAGCACTTCGGGAGGCCGAGGCAGGTGGATCATCTGAAGTCAGGAGTTCGAGACCAGCCTGGCCAACATGGCAAAACCCCATCTCTACTAAAAATACAAAATTAGCCAGGTGTGGTGGTGCATGTCTGTGATCCCAGCTACTTGGGAGGCTAAGGCAGAAGAATTGCTTGAACCCAGGAGACAGAGCCAAGATTGTGCCACTGCAATCCAGCCTGGGTGACAGAGCAAGACTGTATCTCAAAAAAAAGAAAAAAAAGAATTTTTAAACAACGGATTTTAAAAAAAGTTTTAACATTTTTGATTTAAAATTTACGAAAATATGTAGATAAAGGCAGTATTATGCTGTAGCTAGCTCATATTGTCTTTGGAAGGCCCAATGTGCACATCTTTCCCCAGTTTCACATTTAGTGGATAGCATTGGCTAGAGTAGAGTATCTACACCCTGGAAATTGGCAAAGCTACAAATCAAGGCCTTTCCCCCTCTCCACAAGAGATTCATTTGTTAAATTTACCAGTATACCACTGGATAGAAGTAAGTTTAAGATACATTAAAGTTCAAAATATACAACCAAAGGAGAGATTCTGTGGCACTTTAGGCAGTTTTAGATAACTGCAACAATATTTGGGGAATAACTTCATGGCTGAGGTTTATCTTCTAACATAAGGTTTTCTTCACAGTTGTGCTCTACATGGGTCAAATATAGTTTTAGAGTCAGATCCCTGATAAGCTTTCTATTACTTTTTCAGATTTCTCTAATACAAGTTGGAGTATAAATTAAGGTAATGGAAACTCCCATAAAGGTAGGACATATATTATCACTCATAGTATGGAGAATGGGTATTTTTCATATATTACTGTGTACTACTTTGTATTTCATTTGTTAACTGCCATATCTGCTTCAACTCCTTCAATTAAATTAATAACATGAGGCTGGGCATGGTGTCTCAAATCTGTAATTCCAGTGCTTTGGGAGGCAGAGGTAGGCAGATCATTTGAGCTCAGGAGTTTGAGACCAGCCTGGCCAACACAGCAAAACCCTGTCTCTACTAAAAAAAAATACAAAAATTAGCCAGGCTTGGTGGCAGGTGCCTATAATCCCTATAATCCTGCACTCAGGAGGCTAAAGCAGGAGAATTGCTTGAACTTGGGAGGTAGAGGTTGCAATGAGCCAAGAGTGTGCCACTGTGCTCCAGTCTGGGTAACAGAGCAAGGCTCTGTCTTGAAAAAAAAAAAAGAAAAAAAAATTAATAACATGAAAATGTAGCAGAGAGAAAGCAATTTTCTGTGTTATAGAGTATAAAAAATATAATAAATTCATTGCCTAGCACACATATACCAGTAACTCATTAAGTAATAGCCAGATGAATAACTCCTAATTATAATGATTCTTAAAAATACAATGAAAATTAATCTGCAAAATAGAATTTTAAAAAATACAATGAAAACAAATAACTCTTTACTCACCCAATTCAATACAAGTGATGCCAAGTGACCAAATATCAACTTTCCCATCATACTGTCCTTCATCCATAGCTAAGATCACCTCTGGAGCCATCCTACCAAACATAAGGTATAAAATTCAAGTTGTAGATTAAAAATAAAAATTTCTCCAGTAAAGTGATTCAATGAAACAGTTGTTCTTAAGGGTATTCTCAAATTGTATCTGCTAGAGAGATTATTTCCTTACACAAATAATTTTGAAAACCATTATTCAAAGTATAATCTACTTGGTGATTTACATGACACAATACATTATTTTCAGTAAAGACTGGCTCCACCCCTTACTATCAGTTTGATCTCAGGCAAGTTACTTCACCTATCTGTACATCAATTTCCTCTTCTGTAAAATGGAGATAATTATCATAGCAACTTTACAGATATTTGTAAAGGATGAATATACATAAAATACTTAAATAATTACTTTGCAAAAGCTGATTATATTGCTTTATATAGTTCCATAAAGTATTTTTCATATTGTTTAAAGTAATTAAATAAAGCAGGAAATTTTTTTTTTTTTTGAAATGGAGTCTGGCTCTGTCGCCCGGGCTGGAGTGCAGTGGTGCGATCTCAGCTCACTGCAAGCTCCCACTCCTGGGTTCAGGCCATTCTCCTGCCTCAGCCTCTGAAGCAGCTGGGACTATGAGTAGCTGGGACTACAGGTGCCTGCCACCATGCCTGGCTAATTTTTTGTATTTTTAGTAGAGACAGGGTTTCACCATGTTAACCAGGATGGTCTCGATCTCCTGACCTAGTGATCCACTCGCCTCGCCCTCCCAAAGTGCTGGGATTACAGGCGTGAGCCACTGCGCCTGGCCTCTTTTTTGTTGTTGTTGTTGAGAGTCTCACTTTGTAGCCCAGGCTGGGGTGCAGTGGCGCCATCTTGGCTTACTGCAGCCTCTGCCTCCTAGGTTCAAGTGATTCTCATGCCTCAGCCTCCCGAGTAGCTGGGATTACAGGCATGCGCCACCATGCCTGGCCATATTCTTTCAAAATAATTAAACAACATGAAAAATACTTTATGGAGTCATATAAAGCAATATAATCAGCTGTTCCAAAGATACTAAAACCTACAAAAACCCCAGGTTGTGGTAATGGATGTTACTTTACTTGTTTGTCCATAATGCATCTTCATTAGGGGGGCAGGGGCCCTATCCGTTTAATATGCTTTGAACAGAACTGTACTCTATTATGATGTGTAAGCAGTTGCTTGGTAAATGTTATTTGGTGATAGAAAAAAAATTCAAAGACTGACTATTTTTAGTAGGCAAGTAATTTTGCAGTGGTCTAAGTCATTCTGTAAGGCGTAATGAAATTCCAACGTGTCTAGGAAAGGAAGGAAAAGAATCTGGAAAAGAATAGGGTGAAAAACTCTTGAGCCAGACTGACAAGCTAGGTAACCTATCAGAGAACTCAACAAAGACAAGAACTTGGATTTCTTTCACTGAAAGGTACCATCTCTGCTTGTTGGCTAGTGAGGGAAGGTGAAAGAAGCTGCCCTGTCCTTACCTGGAGGCTTTTGCCTCAAGAGAAAAGTTCAAAAGAAACTGCAAATGAAATCGAAAACCTGAACTTGGTCAGCGAATTGATAATCCTGCTCAGTTTACACACAGTGACACCAACCTTAATGACACAATTTAAAGTCACTATAAATTTTATACTAAGCTAGAGTGTTTCTTTTTATGCCAGTGGGTTTTCTATCCTTCTCAAATGAAATCTCATTTTGAGGCACATTGGTAAGACACTGTCACAAAATCGAGCCAAACCAGTACCATGAGTTCATGTATGCAGATTTTAAAACTATGTCATACAGTCTAATTCTACATACCAGTAAGGTGTGCCCACGAAGGAGTTGGCAGGAGAAGCCATTGAGGCAGATCCAAAATCAGCTAGTTTTACCTGACCTGGCTCTGTTAGAAGAATATTTCCTGCTTTAATATCCCTATAGGAAAAAAAAAAAAGGGTTAGAAAATTACTTTTCAATTTTGATTATAGAATAGGTCAGAGCATGCAATTAATAAGACAAAAAGTTTATTAAAAAACAAAAAACAGAAAAACACCTTGCTCAGATGGCTAGGAGATTTAGTAATTACTGTATGTCGTAAGGGGCCCAGATTCCTGGGGGTACTTGCAGGTAGGTCACAGTAATTACTTAACGGTAGAGCTTTCTTCAGAGGGAGGGAATACAATGAGAAAAAAGGCAGACATGGGGAACAAGGAAACCTATTCAGCTGCTATACTTACAAAGGCATATTCTTAAAGGCTAAATCCAGTTATCAATAGTATTCCCTGTGCTGAGAAAATTGGTGCCAATTGTAACTGCTTTTTCTGCTTTTCCAAATTATGTGACATTTTTGGAGCCTAAACAAACCTGCAGTGATTCTGTATTGACCATCTACCAATAAACCTCAACTACACACATACCTTTTCTTTCTTGCCTGTGACCCTTTCTCTCTGCCTTTAATTGTAACTGCAACTCTAAGGCATTTGAGGTACATGTTATATAGAAGGTGATATTTTAAAAATAACTCTGTATGGTAAAAAGAAGACCCTGAAAGATCAAAACAAACAAGGATTAGGGGTTAGGAAACTGCATGTCTATTGTATTACTACAAAGAATTGCACGTGGTTACTACTAAAGCTAATAGACGTATTATATAGTAAAAAGTTTTAAAAATATAATTGAAAAAATTCATTTTTCAGTATGGTAATTGAGAATGAGAAGGTGTGGATGGATTCCTTATTCTTTTTAAAAAAGGCATGAGGTGTAGCGAGCACTAGAAACCATGAATTGGAAGTTGATGGTCAGTGAAAAGATAAAACAGAGAAGATGAGGAAAATTTATGTCAAGCTGAAAATGGTAAGGTTCAAATGCTTCAGAATAACTTTTGTAAAAACTTCCCTTGAAAATTCAGTTTCCTTCCTCATGGTGACATTAGGCATTGGCAGACAGAACTAAAAAAAAATGCATTATTTATTTTTCTTCACAACAGAAACATGTATTTACTTATCTTTAATTAGGAGATTGAATTGCCTTTTAAATCAAAACAATAAAAATCTGAGACATAGTATTTACTTTTAATTTTAAAAAACATTCTTTATAAGTATTTTGACTCTTCAACAAATTATTTTACATACTAAAGAAGATAAAGTATAATAGAGACTAAAACATTAAGTTAATGTGCAGATTAAGGTAATGGCACAAAAAACTTTAAATAAGAGCAGGCAAACTAATCACAAGCAAGTTGGCAGTAGTATTAACACCTTGGTACCAAAGACATATATTTACAAAAAGTTGTCAGATCCATAGACATTATGATAATTTTATTTAATCAGTATTTATTAACATGATTAGGTTCACTCTTTGTCCTTAATTCCCAGCAGGATTTCGGTCTGCCTATCTTTAGGAAGTTCTGCTTTTGTAGTACCAGTAAAGTGGTCATGGCTACACTGGGGTGATTAAAACAGAAGCAAAAGAGGAACCATAACCCAATAGTTTCACTTCTTCCTAGTAAATGCCAGTTGTTTTCTTTCATTTGTGAGGCATCTCAGATTCTTTATACCTACCTAATATTTCACTACTCCTCCCCTCATTCACTAATGTAACTGTACTAAAAGTTCATTACTGAGAGGAGGAAAGATTGGTAACATCTTTCTCTAGAAGTTAATGGAGGGAGGGAGGTTGCAGGGAGGAGAATGGTGTTGTGGCAGAGCAAATACAAGGCAGAGAAAAGCCCTAGAATAGGAGTTAAGAAACTTGAGTTTCAATCCTTAATATACTACTTAAATTCTGTGAAACTCTGGGCAAGTTAAGTCTTTCTGAGCCCTGGTCTCTTCGTCTGCCAAAATACAGTAAGGATAATATCTTCCTAAGTATCCATATGAACTATACAGAAATATGAAATATTTTAAAGTTACAAAATAGCATATATTTATATAACATTAGCTTGTTATTTGTAATAGGAAGGGACAATAACTCTGCTAAGAGATAAATATATGCAGGGAAGGTTAATTTTCTTTTCTTTTCTTTATGACACAGTATCTAAAGATTGCTGGACCCCTTTTCAAATTTCCCTGCAACACTTAGCCTGGAGACCAGTTACCTACTGAACAAAGATGATATAATTGTGGATACATAGGAGAGAATAAGAGATAGAAGCTAAATTCTGGCAACTTTATCCTTTATATCCAGAAGCAGCAATCTATTTGCTTCCCATAAATGCTTAGGCAACTTAAATTGGAGCATGCACTAATTTTCAAGGTTCCTGGAATAGACACTCCTGTAACTGAAATGAAACATAATTGGTCTCTAATCTTACCTGTGAATCAATGCATGAGAATGTAGGTAGGCTAGTCCATGCAAGGCTCCATGAGTAATGGCAGCGATCTCCACTTCCTGAAGTGGTTTTTTATGAACTGAAGAAGGGGGAAAAAAAAAAAAAAGTCAGTAGATGATCAGTTTCATTCCTCATTTTATTATTTTATACAGCTATACCAGACTGAGTTACATACTTTCTCACATGACAATTTGGGAACACATTCACCTAAATATATAGGATACAGATTTTCTACAGAAGAGAATAAGTGATCAGACAACAGGAAACCCAAGTGCATCAACACAAATGACCCTTCAAAACAAAAATAAAACAAAGCCTGACATTCCTTAAATGATGTATTGTTAATTTACTTAACAGTTGCAAGCCAAGTCACACTGATTCCAATTAACCAGGCCCAAATTAACCAGTCCCTTCCAACATTTTAAATGTCTGGAGTGCTCTAGGTTACATTATTCTCCCCTGCCTCAAAGCTATCTTTACCCCTTCAAACTACAGGTTTTCATTATTTGTGAAAGCAGCTAATAAGCAATTTCTATTCAGAGATCAACAGTGATTTAATTTTTTTTCTTTTTTTTTTTTTTTTTTTGAGACAGGGGTCTCACTCTGTTACCCAGGCTGGAGTGCAGGGTTCCAATCAAAGCTCACTGCAGCCTTGAACTTCTGGGCTCAAGTGATCCTCCTGGCTCAGACTCCTAAGCAGCTGGTATTACAGGTGTTAGCCTCTGTGCCTGGCTCAAGATATTTTTTTTTTAAGTAAAATTTTAACACAGCCTCTGGTTATAGCAGCATCTGCAGAGAGGAACTGGGTCAGTAAAGATTTCTGAAAGGGTGTAATATCAATATAATGTGAGACTGTCTCTCTTTCATATATATCCATGAATATGATGTGTTTGGCTACACATACCGTATCACATTAGCCAAACATTTTGGTAGTACCTGCCCTGGATGGGCCATGAACTAAAACAGCAGGAAGACTGCTAACATCACTCAGACACTTTCAGTGGCACTGAAGAGATGAAGTGTGCGTAGCTTATCCACACAACCCTAAAGCCCAAGCCATCGTTCAATTACTCTGCCCAAACTACACTTTAGTATGGTGGTAGATAATATTCTGATAAAAGTAAAACAGAAAGGAGAGTTTAATTCCTTCTTTCTTACCTTCTAATAAATCAGAGGCTGAGCCTAAGCAATATTCCATCACCAACTATAAGAGATTAAAATAATATTCAGAATAATGAAAGTTAATTAAAAAAACGCTGAAACCAACTAACCAACCAACCAAGGCACTAAGAATACTAGGTGAATAAATATTCTGATCTACCTCAACTTGGACTAAATTTTCATCATCTGGCACTAATTGATTTTTATAATTTTCATCATCCCACTTTTTATTATTTCTTGCTTGAAATTGGCCTAAAGATTATTGGGGGACTAGATATAGAAATATTTACTATAAATGGTGAAGCCAAGATTGCTAATTTATTTATTAACTCCTTCACTACTGTATTTCAAAAAGGATTCAGGTGACTATGTTGTACTATAAATTTGTAACTCAGAAAGTGGCAAACAAATACATGAGCCAGTAAAATCTATATTGGGGTTATACCAGTTACATAAAATAAACCAGTAAGTAGTAAATTCCTTTTTCTCACACTTTAAAAAGTTTTACTGAGCCTGGAATAGCCCTTCCTAGTCCCCTCTTCTCAGCCCACTATCCATCCATCACCTCCCCTCCCGTGCTCCAGGCTAGGGGAGGGAGAGCCCTATGGTGGGTCCAGCCTGAAGTCCTGCCCTCTCTCATCTGTCTGGGAAGGAGGTAGCACCTTTTTCGGGAAAGGGGTTAGGGAGTAAAGACTGCACCCTACATGGTTCGGTGGTGGGGAGGATAACAGTAAAGGAATTTGCAACGTTTTTTTTTTTTAAAAAAAAAGTTTTAAACAAGAAACAGATATAATTTTGAACTGAATCTGAAGATGTAGCCTGCTATGTATCATTACATTAACTTGAATCCCTAAGATATATGTTATTTAAATTTAGATCTTAAAATATTTCCAGAATAATATTATAATACTATTGATAGGCTGGGTGCAGTAGCTTACGCCTGTAATCCCAGCACTTTGGGAGGCTGAGGCAGGCGGATCACCTGAGGTCGAGAGTTCAAGACCAGCCTAGTCAACATGGTGAAATCCCATCTCTACTAAAAATACCAAAAATTAGGTTGGTGTAGTAGCTTGCACCTGTAGTCCCAGCTACTTGGGAGGCTAAGGCTGGAGAATTGCTGGAACTCGAGAGGTGGAGGTTATTGATAGTTATTGGGTTTGCAATCTGTGGAGGTTTTCTAAAAGTAAAAATGAGAAACCTCTTTCTTTACTCTTTTTTTTTTTTTTTTTTTGAGATGGAGTTCACTCTTGTTGCCCAGGCTGGAGTGCAATGGCACAATCTCGGCTCACCGCAACCTCCGCCTCCTGGGTTCAAGTATTTCTCCTGCCTCAGCCTCCCGAGTAGCTGGGACTACAGGCATGCACCACCACGCCTGGCTAATTTTGTATTTTTAGTAGAGACAGGGTTTCTCCATATTAGTCAGGTTGGTCTCAAACTCCTGACCTCAGGTGATCTGCCCGCCTTGGCCTCCCAAAGTGTTGGGATTATAGACATGAGCCACTGCGCCTGGACTCTTTACTCTTATCCTAGATTTTTAGGTGTCCAAGACTACTGATTTGTAGTCAAGGTCAAAACTATCATGGCTCAGCAACCAATCTCCACACACACGTGCAAGAATTCACACTCCTACAAATTATTACTTTATTATTTAAAAGAATAGTACATGCTTATTATGAAATATAAATTTCCTATAATAAACTAGACAAAACCAATATCAACATATTGGTTCCTTTCATTAAAAAAATTAATGTGAAAATATATTTATATTATGTACCTTGCATTACTGAGATAGTTTAGAATATGAGAAGTCTAGAAGTTTAAAATTTAGAAACTATTATACTTTTGTAGTTATATATTATAAATATCAATATATAAATATCAATACATAATATGAACACATTAATATTATAAATATAAGTGTACTATCTCTATATTATATAGAATGCAATTAAATTAGATACAACATACTTATAATACTATAATAGTTACATATTACATAAAATTATGTCTTGTATGTTATAGTTTTACAGTTATATACTTATGTAGTATGTACCTTGCATTTCTGGAATAATTTAGAACAATGAAAGGTTTAGAAGTTTAAAATTTAGAAACCATACTACAGTTTTCTGCTTGACATTAAAAACAAACAGATTCAGAAACATTAAACTTATTTCTTATTATGAAATGGAAGATTCCACATGAGTAAATGTTATAATGAACACTAGCCTTTATGTGCCCTACTTTTTCTTTAATCAATTTTGATGGAAGCATTTCTAAATTTTATCACATAATTTTCTAATTTTTAAAAGTAACTGAATATGCATATGTAACTTCCTTAAACCGAGTATATGAAATGTGAATATAGAACTTTAAAACTGAATAGAATGAATATGTTTCTAGCTGCATTAAATTTTTTAAATTACATGTTTAAAAACTCAGCATTTTTGTCACAAATATTTTTTCCCCTATTATTCTATAACACAAAGTCACCTGAGCTGGTTGTTTGCTCCTGACACTAAACAGCTCTGGCTGCTCTGCCTTTAAATTATTAGGTCTGCTTTCTAGCTCCCCTGACTTTTTCCGTATGGTCAAATTATTCTTGTGCCTGCTTGTATGCATGTATCTAACAGCTCAGTTCCTTAGAGCTGTTTCTGATTGGTCTATCAGATCAGTTGTAGACAGAAACCAGGTAGCCAAGCTTATTAGCAGTCTATATAATCTAAGAATAAATGGGTGGCTGGGTGCAGTGGCTCAGGCCTGTAATCCCAGCAGTTCGGGAGGTCAAGGTGGGTGGATCAACTGAGGTCGGGAGTTCGAGACCAGCCTGACCAACATGGAGCAACCCCGTCTCTACTAAAAACACAAAATTAGCCAGGTGTGGTACTCGGGCAGCTGAGAAAGGAGAATCACTGGAACCCGGCAGGTGGAGGTTGTGGTCAGCCGAGATCGCACCATTGCACTCCAACCCAGGCAACAAGAGCAAAAACTCTGTCTCAAAAAAAAAAAAAAAAAAAAAAAAAGAGAAAACAAGCTTCAAGTAACAGTGTGGAGGATTTTCTGAAGACTTGAAATACATGAGATTTTAGCACTTGGATTTTGTAACATTTATTCTGCCTGCTTGAAATCCCTTTCTTGATTCCTTTAAGACAGCTGAGATTGCCAGAGAACTGATTTCTAGATAATGAGATACGTCTTTGATTAATTTCTTATTTTTGGAATGGAAGCAATAGCTCTACATAACAGTTGCTTGAACAGAAATGTGTATGTTTGTATACTGTTTGATAGTCTATTTAGGAACAAAAATTCCATTCCGTAATTAGATATCACATACAGGAAAGGAGTTGGTACATGGTAAACAATAAATGTTAGTTAAATTGGAGTTTAAGTAGGAATGTACAATTTGATAAAGTAGAGAACATAACATTTTCATGTCCTAAATGTGCCTAATGTGCCAACCTAAAGCCAGAAATACAATCATATAAAAATATACTAAGGGCCGAGCACAATGGCTCATGCCTGTAATCCCAGCATTTTGGGAGGCTGAGGCAGGTGGATCACCTGAGGTTAGGAGTTCAAGACAAGCCTGGCCAACATGGTGAAACCCTGTCTCTACTAAAAATACAAAAAATTAGCTGGGTGTGGTGGCATGGGCTTGTAGTGCCAGCTACTTGGGAGGCTGAGGTTCAAGAATCACTTGAACTCGGGAGGCAGAGGTTGTAGTCAGCTGAGATCGCACCACTGTACTCCAGCCTGGGCAACAAGAGTGAAACTTTGTCTCAAAAAAAAAAAAGAAAGAAAAAGAAAAAAATATATATGTGTGTCTGTGTGTGTGTGCGCGCATGCATATATAGACACATACACACACACATATATATATCACACTAAGATGACAGAGTGGAACAAAAGTCTTTTATTTTAATCATATGGTGGCCCCTGTTTGGTAAAAATCACATAGCAATTAAAACATCAAGGACAATTCCAAATATGGGGGAACTGGAGTGGAGGATGAGAAACGACAAAGATAAAAATTCTAGGATGAGAATATAAGGCTGGGCCTTTTGCTTTTACAAACATATAATTATAAAATGATGTCAACTTTTCACCATCTCTTTGAGTGTTCATAGAATGGAATTTCCATAGGCTAGATATAATTTAATCTTATGGAATGTATACCATATGACACACTAAGGTATTAACAAATGTTAAATACTGATAATAAAAGTTAAATGGAACAGAAATGAAATTAATAGTTCTATTATCAAATAGATAATAGAAAAAAGAAAAAAAAAAGTAACAGTAAAAGAAAGATAACGGAGGTCCTTCGACTTACCCAAGCAGTGTGCTCTTTCAAGTAACAGCCTTTGTACTCAATAGTATTAGGATGCTTCAATTGTCGTAAAAATTTAACTTCCTTAAGAATATCTTGCCATTTCTATTGAAGTCAGAAAGGAAACATTTTAATTTAATTTTTGATAGGAAAATAGTATTTCCTATCAAGCATACATATATATTATTTATATTATTATAAATGGACATAAAGTAAATGTTTAATAAATGAAGAAGCTATGTAAACATGCTATTTCTTTCTCTCTGTCTCCTTTTTTTTTTTTTAATTGAGACAGCGTCTTGCTCTGTTGCCCAGGCTGGAGTGCAGTGGTGTGATCTCGGCTCACTGCAACCTCTGCTGCCCGGTTCAAGGTTCAAGTGATTCTCGTGCCTCCCAAGTAGCTGGGACTACAGGCGTGCGCCACCAAACCGAAGTAATTTTTTTGTATTTTTAGTAGAGACGAGATTTCTCTGTGTTGGCCAGGTTGGTCTCGAACTACTGACCTCAGGTGATCTGCCTGCCTCAGCCTCCCAAAGTGCTGGGATCACAGACTTGAGACACTGTGCCTGGCCTAAACATGCTATTTCTTTAGTTTGAATACATGTAAACACAAATCTATCACCAAAAACATTACAAAAAAGCCATTACACGTACCTATGTTCTAGTCTGCAAAATAGTTTTTTTTTTTCTCTTTTCAGGCACCCAGGCTAGACTACAGTGTTGCAATCATGGCTCACTGAAGCCTTCATGTCCCAGGCTCAAGTAATCCTCCCACTTCAGCCTCCCGAATGGCTGGACTATAGTCACACACCACCACACCCAGCTAGTTTTTTTGATGTTTTGTAGAGGTGGGGTCTCACCATATTGCTCAGGCTTGTTTTGAGCTCCTGGGCTCAAGCAATCCTCCAGCCTTGGCTTCCCAAAGTGATGGGATTACAGGCCTGAGCCACCTCAACCAGCCTGCAAAATAGTTAATTGAGCTAGAACATTCGCCTTTTTAAAAGTAATTATGAATGTTCACACATTTGTATGAAAAACTACAGAATCTTTTATTATATGCTCCACAAGGAGGAAAAAAAAATTGTTCTAAAAAAGGTTTAAAGAATTTTGTTAATTTCATACTAACTTGCTTATTTCAGTTTAGGTATACAACTGTCTCTATCTTACCTCATGGGTCTGCTTCCCACTATAGGACATCTTCTTAATTGCCACCACCTCATTGGTGTGAGCATTTGTAGCCTGTGTTAAGAGGGTAGAAGAAAAAGAAAAAGAATTAGTGATGTTTCAGCCAATTTAACTTAAATATTTGACTAGAGACTATTTATTTACATATTTATTTATTGACAGTCTCACTCTGTCCCTCAGGCTGGAGTGCAGCTCACTGCAACCTACACCTCTTGGGTTCAAGCGATTCTCCTGTTTCAGCCTCCCAAGTAGCTGGGATTACAGGCACGCACCACCATGCCAAGCTAATGTTTTTTGTATTTTTAGTAGAAAGGGGGTTTCACCATGTTGACCAGGCTGGTCTTGAACTCCTGGCCTCAAATGATCCACCCGCCTCAGCCTCCCAAAGTGCTGGGATTGATTACAGGTGTGAGCCACTGCACCTGGCAGCTAGAGACTTTTTTGTTTTATTTTATTTTTGGAGAAGGGAGTCTAGCTGTGTCGCTCATGCTTAAGTGTACTGGCACAATCTCGGCTCACTGCAGCCTCCGCCTCCTGGGTTCAAGCTATTTTCCTGCTTCAGTCTCTCAAATAGCTGGGATTACAGGCACCCACCACCATGCCTGGCTAACTTTTGTATTTTTAGTAGAGACAGGATTTCACCATGTTGGCTAGGCTGGTCTCAAACTCCTGACCTCACATGACCCACCTGCCTCAGCCTCCCAAAGTGCTTGGATTACAGACGTGAGCTACCGTAACTGGCCTGATATTATTATTTAAAATAATATCTCCATACTGCAGTATCACAGTTCAAAGATGCTTCAATTTTTGATAGGCTAAATAGACATTTCCACTCCCATTTTAATGTACAGTTTTTCTGTATCCTTTTCTGGATACATGCAAAGATTGTAATATAAAAAATGATTAGGGTTTAATATATCAAACCAAACAAAAAATGTCATATTCCCAAATTATCCATACTGATTTCACCTTGTAGACTGTCCATCAATGGAGAACCAGTTAAATAAATAAATATGATATGACCATATAATGAAATAACCACTTAAGGAATGAGGTAATCTATGTGCAATGTAATATGAAAGGATGTTAAAAATGTTTTTGTCATAAACAAGCTATAAAGTAGAATCCAATTTTTGCAAAATAGTAATAATGCGAGTACATGTGTAGAAAAAATCATAAAAGAATTTATACCAGAATATATATCAATGATAATCCCTGGAGCAGTGCTATCTGATAGAGAACTTTCTATGATGATGGGACAGTTCTATTTCTAGATTGTCCAACAGAGTAGCATGTGAAATGTGGCCAGTGTGACTGAGAAAATAAATTTAAATTTTTATTTAATATTAATAAATTTAAATTTGAATAGTTAATGTGCCTACTTGCTACTGTATTGAACAGTATAGCAGAAAGTAAGATTAATCCTAAGGGGGACTCTCGTTTTCAGGATTACTTACATTTTATAATAAGACTATATTACATATAAACACATCTACATTTATGTATGTATATATGTGTATTTTTTATCTATAGAGGTTGCCTTGTCTCACAATTATATCTACTTGTCTTCTCCATACTCCAAATATAACTGTTCATTGAAAGTACACATGAAAACCATTAATAATTCAAGTAATAGTCTTTTCCTCTCAACTTACTCAAGATATACGTACATATGTACACACACACACACACACACACACACTTTTTTTTTTTTTTTTTTAAAAGATAGGATCTTGCTCTGTCATCTAGGCTGGAGTGCAGTGGTACGATCTCAGCTCACTGCAACCTCTGCCTCCCAGGCTCAAGCAATCCTCCCACCACAGCCTCTTGAGTAGCTGGGATTACAGGTACCCACCATCATGCCAGTCTAAGTTTGATATATGTAGTAGAGACAGGGTTTCACCATATTGGCCAGGCTGGTCTCAAACTCCTGGCCTCAAGTAATCTGCCCGCCTCAGCCTCCCAAAGTACTGGAATTATAGGCGTGAGCTACTGCTCCCAGCCTCAACTTATTTAAAATATTTAAAACTATTAGTTTTCTTAAAATTTTCATAAAAATAAATACAAGACATTAAAAGACTACCCCTGCATCAGTGCCATAACCCTAATGTAGGTAAGCTATTTTGCTTCTGTGATATTATTATCATTGTGGACCAATAAAGCTATCGCAGTGGTTCTGAAGTAAAAGATTGGAATTCATTCACTGATAAAGTCAGGTTAACAATTTTAGAGAAAAATTCATAATCATTTTCTTAAATACAACTAATGTAAAATGAACCTCCTCAGATATAACAATGATTTATGATTTTTAAAAATGGTTAATTCAAACAATAAACAATAATGTACTATGTAAAAATAATTTGACCACAGATTCTTATGGAATGTCAAAATGAAAAAAAAAAAACCCCACAATAACATACTACAAGAGATTCTTTTAAACAGCATTAAAAGTACCTATTATATATTAATGAGCTATCCACTAGTCATAATTTTCAGATCTGTAGAACTCCACAAAAGCACATTTTAGATATTTTATGGATTTAGAAAGTACAGACTGACTTTTGTTAAAAACAAAAATCTCTCACACTGATCTGGCTTTTAAACTTTAACACCAAACTGTGCTTATACAGCAATCACAAATAAAAGCTGATGTAAATTCAGTATTACAATGAAGGTTAGAGGGACTATATCTGAAAAGTAGATATTTGAGGCATCAATATATATAGTGCAGCTTAAGGAGCCTGGGAAAGATTTAGGAAATATTGAGGCAACAAGAAATTTTACCTTGTGAGGTTTTAAAAAATAATTAACCATTACTAAAAAAAAAAAAAGACCACGAAATAAAATCAGATAGTATTATTTAATTGTTTATTAAGGTTATTTATAATCAATGCTATATTTGGACCTAAAAACATGAAAAAATAACCACCCTAAAATAAAAATATATTTCTTACATTTATAGGATAATCACTGACTAGAACTTAATGCTTCCACTCACTTATACATCTTAATGTATAGGCAGAGACTTGAAATTTGAAAAACATTTCCATGTTGATTATTCTATAGATGTGAACTTTTTAGTGCAAATGTTGATTATGCTATAGATGTGAACTTTTTATACTGGCAAAAAGTCAAAACATGCTAGATCGAAACTTAAAAAACAAAAAAAAATCAATGTTTTAGTACAGAAAAAGAAAAGTACCAATGGGGTCTCAGCTTTCCAGTACATACAGTATTACGAATGACTACAGCCTCTATCATTTCAAGTTTTATTCTGGAAACTGACATTCATGGTCTCAGTAACTATTCCAATAGTCTCAATGGTCTCAGTAACTATTACCAAGATCATTGATGCAAGAAATACTTAAGAACTTACTATTATGTGTTTATATTTTTAAACATTTTACAGCTATACGTTTTGCTATTTTATAGACAAATATAAAAAATTATGTTAATTTAGGAGGCAGGTCAGGCGTGGTGGCTCACTCCCGTAATCCCAGCACTTTGGGAGGCCAAGGTGGGTGGATCGCCTGAGGTCAGGAGTTCGAGACCAGTCTGGCCAACATGGTGAAAGCCTATCTCTACTAAAAATACAAAAATCAGCAGGGCGTGGTGGCACACGTCTGTAATCCCAGCTACTTGGGAGGCTGAGGCAGGAGAATTGCTTGTACCCAGGAGGCAGAGGTTGCAGTGAGCCAAGTTTGCGCCACTGTACTCCAGCCTCAGTGACAGAGTGAGACTTTGTTTAAAAAAAAAAAAAAAAAAGGAGGCTGAGACAGGAGGATCATTTGAGCCCAGGAGTTTGGAACCAGCCTGGGCAATATAGCAAAACCGTCTCTACAAAAAAATTAAAACCAAAATTAGCTGGGTGTGGTGGCACATGTTTGTAGTCCTAGCTACCTCCTCAGAAGGCAGAGGCAAGTAGGATAAGTAGGATTGCTTGAGCCCAAGGGTTCAAGGTAATAGTGAGCTATGATCACACCACTGCACTCCAGCCTGGGTGACAGAGTAAGAGACCCTGTCTCTAAATAAATGAATAAATAAAAATTTAAAAAGTGAAAAAGCTTTTCTTTTTGCCCTATTTTTTGATCCCCAACTAAAAGGTAATTATATCTAGAAAGACAGAACTAAACTATTTGCTTTAGGTGGGTTATGGATAATATACTGAGTTCAAAAAAGGTGATCTAGAAACCTACAAACTTTAGAGTTGTGTTTAGGTGAATACAAAAATGAATATGCTCAGTCCCTTTTTGGTTTGTTTTCCTTTAGTACAGTTTCTTACTATTTCATTTGTTAACGCTGCTAATTTATTTTTTATTTTTTTTAATTTTTTTTTTAGAGATGGGTTCCCACTATGTTGCCTGGGCTGGTCTCAAACTCCTGGGCTAAAGTGATTCTCCCACCTCGGCCTCCCAAAGCGCTGGGATTACATGCGTGAGCCACAATGCCCAGCCAATGATGCAAATTTCAAAATTACTTATGTAAATCCAAACACACAGAAATATTTCATCAAGTTAATAATTTATATTTTCTCTGAACATAACACATACTCTCAGCTGATTGATTTTACAAGAGCTGTTCCAGTTTACAATTCACACTAAGTTTATTACCTGGCAGCATTTAGTGTAAAAGCTGTGACCTACAGAGGCTAACAGAATTATAGTGTTTAGGTATAAAAATACAAGCAGCCAGACTCTCGTGTTTATGGCCAGCATGACTATGACTTATGAAAAGCACTAATTAGCAGTACCAAGTTCTCAGAGTTCTTCATCATTCATTCATTCAACAAATACTTACTAGCTGCCCACAATTTATCAGGAATTGGGCTAAGTGCTAGGGCTAAGAGTGAGTTAATATGCCCAGTACCTATCTCTCCTCTAGGAGGATAGACAGTAACAAAAATAAAATGATAAAAGACAAAATGTAAAACTGCATTTGTGATATGTGCCACAAAGAAGGGTATGTGTTACTTTGAGAACCAACAATGGTGGATGTGACTTAGGGAGGTCAGGAAAGCCTTCCCTGAAGAAATGAGGTTTAGGCTGAGAGCTAAATGATGAACAGGAGTTAAGAAGGTGAAAATAGAAGGGAGAAATTGTTCGAGAGAGAACAGTTTATGCAAGGTTCCAGGAAGGATGATCAGAAGAAAGAAATCAGAGCTATAGCAATGAGAATGAGAGAGAAGATAGTTCAGGTAGAGATAGGGTCTATGAAGGACCTTGTGGGCTGGCTATAGTAGGGATTTTGATCTTGGCCTAAGAGCGAGGGAGAGCCCCTAAAGGCTTTATAGGGAAAGGGGATGTGATCAGATTTACATTTTTTTTTCAAGCCACTGAGGTATGCACAACAGACTAAAGAGAGACCAAAGCAGGCAACCATAGTTGTCCAAATAAGAGATAACAGAGTTCAGATGGGCACGGTGGCTCACGCCTGTAATCCCAGCACTTTGGGAGGCCGAGACGGGCGGATCACAAGGTCAGGAGATGGAGACCATCCTGGCAAACACGGTGAAACCCCGTTTCTACTAAAAATACAAAAAAATTAGCCGGGCGTGGTGGTGGGCGCCTGTAGCCCCAGCTTCTCGCGGGGCTGAGGCAGGAGAATGGTGTGAACCCGGGAGGCGGAGCTTGCAGTGAGCTGAGAGCCGGTCACTGCACTCCAGCCTGGGAGACAGAGCGAGACTCTGTCTCAAAAAAAAAAAAAAAAAAGAGATAACAGAGTTCTTCCTGGTTGTAATGGTAAACGTAACAAAAGGAAAAATCTATTGGCAGGGAGTAAGAAGCAACATATATAAATATTACTTTGGCCAACAGGAAAATCCATTTTTAGGATACTGCCGATGTGACCACTACAGATAAAACGTTAAAGCTTTTTGTAAGTTTTATAGTACAGTGTCAGTTAATTCCCTTTTAATCTGTTTTTTAGTGCTTTATGGGTATACATAGGCCTGTACTTTTCACATTTATATACAGGCCCTATACAGTTAATGATTACGTTTATCAATGCCACTCTGGTACCTGTATCATTTCTCTAGTCTATCATTAGCAACAAATAATATATATTTAGTGCCCACTGTAAATGGGATCGTGCCAGCCTTTAGAGTTGTAAAGAAACATTAGAAATAGTCCTCATCTTCAAAAAAGCACATACGCTAGCTAAATAGACAGGGCTTAGCCCAAAAAGCAAATAAATCACTAGGTCTTCTGCAGCCTACTACAAGGTAGGTTTCATTTTGCCACTATTATAAATGGCTTTTAGTAAGTTTCAAAGCATGTGTGGTTTATTATAGTCATTCTGAAGTATTAGCACTTTAAGAAGGGTTTGGCTGCTTTTTAAATGAGAAGAGTCGAATAGAGACTGACTTTTGCCAGGAGAGATTCTGAGAAGATGAATTAGATTTAAAGTAATAGAAGAAAAGAAAGCAAAGATGACTGAAGAATACACCTGTAAGCAAAACAATATATAGAATGTTTACATTTTTAAAAAGTTCAAAACTAAGCAAAACCAATTCACATTGTTTAGGAGTACAGAGTAAGTGGGTTATAAACATAAAGAAAAGTAAGAAAATAATCACCATAAAAATCGGAATAGTGGATACTCCTAAGGGGAGGGAGAGGGTTCTGACTGAAGAGGACATAAAGAGGGGCTTTTGGGATGCTGGCAGTATTCTATTTCTTGACCTGGGTGGTGTTTTTACATAGAGATTTACCTTTAAATTCTTTCTTAAGCTATATATTAAAATATATATGTATATTGTGTATACTTCTTTATGTATACTTATGATACAAACGCTTTGTAACAAGAGGGTCTGTGACTAAAGAAGACAGAACTTTGGGCCTTAAATGCTATTCTGACTACACACTAACATGGGAGTGTTAACTAGGAAATTAGCACCCTTTCCAGCCAAAACAATCTTTTATCGTATTTAATGACAAAATATACTTCAGTGGGAGCCAAGTTATTGATGGCAGTGAGGGAAGCAGGAGTAATGGTAGGGCTGAGCATAGACACAACGGTTGAGAAACAGTTTAGAGAAAATCCAGGATGAAGATTTGGCTAGAAGCAAAAGGACAAAGTAAAGATGCAATTCATAAAATCTCATTTGGAAGGACAACTAAAGATAAGCCCTATCCAGATGGCAGAACATAAAGGACGACTTAAAAGGAAGAGGCAATACTGTTTGATTACAAAGAAATTATTTGATTACAAGTTTGGAGAAGTAGGCAATAATTAGTACTTAACTTATTATTTGTTTTAATGGACTATTATGCTTAAGGAAGTATCTGATACTTTAATAAAGCAACTAAGGTTATCAAGATTAAATTAAATAACTATATATTCTGGCTGGGCACGGTGGCTCATGCCTGTAATCCCAGCACTTTGGGGAGGCTGAGATGGGTGGATCACCTGAGGTCGGGAATTCGAGACCAGCCTGACTAACATGGTAAAACCCCCTCTCTACAAAAATACAAAAATTAGCCTGGCATGATGGCGGGTGCCTGTAATCCCAGCTACTCAGGAGGCTGAGGTTGGAGAATTACTTGAACTTGGGAGGTGGAGGTTGTAGTGAGCCGAGATTGCACCACCACATTCCAGCCTGGGCGACAGAGCAAGACTCCTTAAAAAGCAAGACTGTCTTAAAAACAACAACAACAACAAAAAACAGGGCCCGGCGCAATGGCTCACACCTGTAATCCCACCACTTTGGGAGGCCGAGGTGGGCAGATCACGAGGTCAGGAGTTCAAGACCAGCCTGGCCAACATGGTGAAACCTGGTCTCTACTAAAAATACAAAAATAAGCTGGGCATGGTGGTACATGCCTGTAATCCCAGCTACTCGGAAGGCTGAGGCAGGAGAATTGTTTGAACTGGGATCCAGGAGGTGGAGGTTGCAGTGAGCCGAGATCGTGCCAGCCTGGGCTACAGAGCGAGACTCTTGTCTCAAACAAACAAACAAACAAACAACTATATTTTATGTAATGAATTTCAGGTGAAGAAGCTGTGTTAAAATTTTGGCTATTTTAAAAATTTGGCTCATCAGAAGACAGTCACATTCTTGTAACTAAAACTGATTCCAGGGGGACAGCCTTGTACCCCTTAACCGAAAATATTGACTTGACATGATTGCCACTAAAAATCACTGTTAGTTCCTTTCTCTGAATAGTTGTCTGTTCATCTGTTTATCTGTCTATCCATCTATCCATCTATCCATCCATCCACCCAGCCACCCAGTATTTATCAAATTCCTACTACTGTTTTTAGGTAGTAAGCATATACTAGTTCTTGAGAATATAACGACAAATAAGATAGACATAACCCCTGTCTTCATGACACTTGTTATTTAGGGAAAAAGACATATATAAAGCAAAAAATCATATATGTAATTGTTTTATTACAACTGTGATAAATGCAACAAAATATAAGCACAAAATGTTATGAAATCATAACGTATTGATTTAGGGGTGGAGGCTTGAAGAGTAAAGGGTATCTTGCAAAAGTAACACTTAAGGTAAAACTTGTAGGATGAACTGACAGGGATGGGGATGTAATGTGCAGAATTTCCTAGGTGGGGGGAATAGCATATACAAGGCTCTGAGGCAGGAAAGAGCTTAGCATACAGTGGAAATGCACAAAACTCAACTTCAAGCTCTTAACTTTTTTTTTTTTTGAGACAGAGTCTCACTCTGTTGCCCAGGCTGGAGTGCAATGGCACCATCTCGGCTCACTGCAAGCTCTGCCTCCCGGGTTCATGCCATTCTCCTGCCTCAGCCTCCTGAGTAACTGGGACTATAGGCGCCCGCCACCATGCCTGGCTAATTTTTTTTTTTTTTGTATTTTTAGTAGAGATGGGGTTTCACTGTGTTAGCCAGGATGGTCTCGATCTCCTGACCTCATGATCTGCCCGCCTCAGTCTTCCACAGTGCTGGGATTACAGGCATGAGCCATCGTGCCTGACCAAAGCTCTTAACTTTCTTATACTACTTTAATAGGTGAGCCAGTTGATATAAATACCACTGAATTGAATAAAGCCTAGGATTCTGGAACTGGCTTTTCAGCAATGACTATTTGCTTCTACTGTAGATATCATTTAATTTATAGAAAAATCACTGAAACCAAGCTTATTTTACAAGCAATAGGTATGTATAGAGAACATGTTGAGTTCAAACTTTATTTTATTTTAGTTTTTTGTAGAGACGGGGTCTTGCTATGTTGCCTAGGCTGGTCTTGAACTCCTGACCTCAAGCGATCCTCCCACCTTGGTCTTGCAAAGTGCTAGGATTACAGGTGTGAGTCACCATGCCATGCCTAGAGTCCAACCTTTCTTAATCTGATCTATCTAAACAACTCTTTTAAGTACTTACAAAATAAACTGCTCCAAAACTTCCATGTCCAATTTCATGCAAACCAATAAAAAGTTCCTCAGGATCATCTTTGTAGAATAGATCGGCAATCTCTGGGTCCTTCAGCACCCCTTTACGCATGATGGCCAGTAGAGCAGGCACTCTGCTTTTTGATATCACAGTTAGCTTTATTTCTCATTGACAATTTTTTTTGGGGGGGCGTAAATCTTCAGTACCTGTAGAAAAATAAGATTTGCCATCAAATTATTTCTAACACATTTTACTTGGTGGCAATACAAATACATGCAAATATTAAAAAGCCTCTTGATCTCACAACTCAACAACAAAAGGACAAAAAAACCCAAATAAAGAACAGGCAACGGCCAGGCACGGTGGCTCATGCCCGTAATCCCAGCACTTTGTGAGGCTGAGGAAGGCAGATCACCTGAGGTCGGGAGTTTGAGACCAGCCTGACCAACATGGAGAAACCCTATCTCTACTAAAAATACAAAAAATTAGCTGAGTGTGGTGGCGCATGCCTGTAATCCCAGCTACTTGGGAGGCTGAGGCAGGAGAATCACTTGAACCTGATTCAACCTGGGAGGTGGAGGTTGCGGTGAGCCAAGATTGTGCCACTGCACTCAAGCCTGGGTAACAAGAGCGAAACTCTGTCAAAAAAAAAAAAAAAAAAATGGACATAGGATTTGAATAGACATTTCTCCAAAAAGATACACAAATGACCATTAACATATGATAAGATCCTCAAACATCATTAGTTATTAGAGAAACGAAAATTAAAACCACAGTGAGATACCATTGCATACTCACTAGGATAGTGATAGTCAAAAAGTAAGATAAGTATTCATGAAAATGCTGAGAAATAGAACCCTCCAACACTACTGGTGGCTGTGCCATTTTAGAAACAGCCCCGCAGTTCATAACAAACTTAAATATCGAGTTACCATTTATTTGACCCAGAGTTTCCACACCTGAGAGAAATGAAAACATATGTTCACACAAAAACTTGTGCACAAATGTTCATAGCACCATTATTCATAATAACCGGAAGATGGAAAAAGCCCAAATGTCCATTAACTGATGGAAGAATAAACAAAATGTGGTATATCCATATAATGGAATATTATTCAGCAATAAAAAGGAACGAAGTATTGGTACAGGCTGCAACATGAATGAACCTTGTAAAAATTATGTCAAATGAAAGTAGCAGTCACAAAAGACCACACATTGTATGATTCCATACACATACACACACACACACATATAATTTCCAGAATAGGCAAATCTGTAAAGACAGAAAGTAGATTATTGGTTACTTAGAGATGGGGGGTTTGGAGGGTGATAACTAAAAGGTACAGGCTTTCTTTTCAGGGTGATGAAAATGTCCTAAAATTGACTGTGGTAATGACTGCATAACTGTGACTATACTAAAAATCATTCAATGATACATTTTAAGTGAGTGAAGGGTATAGAATGTAAATTCTATTATAGAGATATTACTAAAATTCATTTTGGTGTAATTAATGTTGAAATAATAATGGTTGGTAGTTATTAATCGATACTATGTGCCAGGCAGCACTAAAACCTTACATATATTATCTCCTTTAACCCCTACAATAGCTTCATAATATAATGACTTTATTATCTTAATTTTATAGAACCAACTAAGACTTTCACGGGCTAAACTACTACATGGTCAGAAAGCCAGTATTTGTCAGGACCGCAATTAAAACTCAGATCTAACAGCAAAGCCCATGCTCTTGATTGACGTGCGGTATATTCCTATAGAAATACAGGCAATTAAACAATTCTTTACTGACTACTAGAAGAAATTACTATCACTTGTAGGCTAGGCTAAATGCCCATGTAAAGAGGCAAGTTATTGTGCTGCTACATAAAACATTCTGAAATCAAAGTTTCTATTAATAAAAGGGTATCATTTTGACATGTTCATATTGATCTGCCAATAGTTACATACATTTATTTGACATAGATTTTTTATTTTTTGAAAAATATAGAAATGTTAAAAATCATCTATATTTTTCATTTTAAACAACCTCTGCCCTCATACCCAGATAATCATTTATTTATGCCAACATTTCAACTTATCACAGGATAGTCTGTATTTCTTCCTTGACCAGCTAGATAACCAAGATAGAAATTTGGCTTTGGTCAATAAAACTATTTTTCAAAACATGGGCCAGTGGGTCTCATGCTAGGAGAAGAGGAAAAAGAAAGTAATTAATTAAAGAAGTAAAACTGATAGTAATAAGAGGTATTTTTTTCTTGAGACATAGCAGCCATAGGTGACAACATACATTACTTCATAGAGTTAGTCTAGTCATTTCACTAGTATACATAGATCATCAACCTAAGGATCTACCCCTTTCCCCAACTCATTCTTTCATTCAACAAATACTGTTGAATGTTCACTATCTGCCATACCCTGTACTGAGTTTTGGAGGTAGAAGGGGATGTGGTCCCTGTCCTTAAAGGGCTTAGGAGTCAAATGGACTTATAGACACTAAATTATAAGGACACAAATGGTAAAATGGTTGTAACTGATTGGATTATGAGGGGAAAGCAATTATTTTTTAATATAAGGATATTATAGGGTGACCCAGCCTGTTTTTGACTTAGACGTGAAAAAGCATGCCTTTTTAGGGAAAATAAAATTAGTTCCTTCAATATGAATTGTACGGGAGAGCTGGAAGGAGAACACATGAAGCTGGTGTTGAGCCAAGAAAAACTGCAAAAGGCCCTTTAAACCATATTAAGAAGTTTAGACTTTATCCTGAGGGAAAGGGGAACCACTGAAGGTTTATAAGGGAAAAAGGATCCCTCCGCCACCAATGCACCTGTCCTAGGCAGTCATCCTGCCAATCCATGGATGCCAATAATCAAGCATGAAGTTACTACATCAATACTACTGGGAAAGTAACTGAAATCCAGCTATGTCAATCAGGTGAAGGAAAGCACAAAATAAGAACTCAAAAAGTGGCCAAGAGTGGCGGCTCACGCTTGTAATCCCAGCAATTTGGGAGGCCAAGGCAGGTACATCATGAGGTCATGAGGTCAAGAGATCAAGACCATCCTGGTCAACATGGTAAAACCCCATCTCTACTAAAAATATACAAAAATTAGCTGGGTGTGCTGGTGTTCCTGTGGCCCCAGCTACTACGGAGGCTGAGGCAGGAGAACTGCTTGAACCCGGGAAGCGGAGGTTGCAGTGAGCCGAGATCGTGCCACTGTACTCAAGCCTGGTGAGGACAGAGCGAGATTCCATCTCAAAAAACAAAAAGTTCAAAAAGTGTTTTGATTTTATTGCTTATGTCTGAGAACAACAAAAAAAGACACAACGGATTAAATCAAAGATACGCCTTTTTGGAGACTATGCATAAAACGCAAATTATGAGACTGTGTTTAAGAAAACCAAAAAGATCTATGAACAAAACTTATGATAATTAAAATATTTTCAATCACCAAAACACATTATAAACTTTAGAATATTTTGGCTTCCATGTGAATAAAGCTAAGTGCTATGGATTTGGGGGGAAAACACGGATTACAGACTAAAATCATTTTATGAAGAAATAAATATTTAAATGTAAAAATGAGACCATAAAAACTTGTAGAATAAATTACACGTGAATATTTAATTACTTAGCAAGATACCACAGGCAAACCCACAAACTAAAAATCAATAAGCTTGACTATATATAATTAATAACTTCTTTATCTTAAACATGTAATGAAGGGAATTCTGCTTCTAGCCAAGATGGAGTAACAGGGGCTGGATTTATTACCTGCCACCGGGAACAATTACAACACTGGACAAGGCCAGGCACGGTGGCTCATGTCTGTAATCCTAGCACTTTGGAAAGCCGAAGTGGGCAGGTGGCTTGAGCCCAGGAGTTCGAGACCAGCTGGGGCAACAATCTGCATCTCTATAAAAGATACAAAACCTTAGCAGCTGGGTATAGTGGTGTACGCCTGTAGTCCCAGCTACTCAGGATGCTGAGGTGGAGGGACCACCGGAGCCCGGAGGTCAAAGTTGCAGTGAGTCAAAATCATGCCACTGCACTCCAGCGCAGGCAACAGAGTAAGACCCTATTCTCAAAAAACAAACAAACAAAAAAACACTGGATAGAACATATAAATGATGGTATTTGAAGGCAATGGATATCAGGCAAAGAAAGACAATGATCCCTGACAGAAGACAAGCAAATGATGTAAGCCATCAAATGTTTGAGCTTAAGGCCCTGGGAGAATTTCTAGGCCATGGTGCCAAGAGGGGAAATCCAGTTAGAGCCTGGTGAACTCCCTGAGTTGAGGAGATAAAGATGACAGTCCGGGATGACCAAGGTGGGTAGAGTTGCCAAGTAGAAGAGAGCAGCACAGAAACGGGATATGGAGATTTGCATAGGGTTCCCCTCAAGTCTTCAGCTGAGCACTGATTAGTGTATGCATATGAGAAAGCTACCTTAGACCAGGGGAAAAAACGATCTGAAAGGAATAGAGACTGCAGTACCTACAGCTCAAAAAGGCTGTGAATAGCACTCGTTCCCCCTAGCCAGGATAAAAAATCTCGTAATTCACAGAGCATTCTGAAGGCTACTCACAAGAGTCTTGCCTTCATAGTAGGGACCCTAAACTAAATGCTGCTCTGTGATGCCTAACAAATTTTATTTTATCTGTTTTTTATTTGTGAGACAGGGTCTTGCTCTGTTGCCCAGGCTGGAGTGCAAGGGTACAATCACGGCTCATTGCAGCCTCAACCTCCTGGACTCAAGCGATCATCCTGGCTCTGCCTCCCAAAGTGCTGGGATTACAGGCATGACCAACTGCGCCTGGCTCTAACAAATTTTAAAATCAAGACCTAAAAGGATGAAATTATTTCCAAGTAACTTAACTGTGTTCCAGAACAAAGTCCAAGGATACTTAAAGGAATATAAAAATATCCAGTATCTAAAAAGGTAAAATTCACAATATCTAACACTCCACAAAAAATTACCAGGTATGCAGAAAAGCAGGCAAATATAATTCATAATGAGGAGAAAAATAATTGAAACCAAACCATAATTGATATAGATGATATATGTTAAAATTAGTGGTCAAGGACATTAAAACATTTAACATAGTTGTATTCCATACAGTGAAAAGGTTGGGGAAAATATCAAACATGTAAAGCAGACACAGACAAAATATAAAGCAGAGACAGATTCAAAGTAAACCCTTATTTTATGCATATATATATGTATTCATTTTGAGATGGAGTCTCGTTCTGTCGCCCAGGCTGGAGTGCAGTGGTGCAATCTCAGCTCACTGCAACCTCTGCCTCCCAGGTTTAAGCAGTTCTCCTGCCTCAGTCTCCCAAGTAGCTGGAATAACAGGCATGCGCCACCACATCCAGCTAATTTTTGTATTTTTAGTAGAGACAGGGTTTCACCATGTTGACCAGGCTGGTCTCAAACTTCTGACCTCAAGTTATCCACCCGCCTCGGCCTCCCAAAGTCCTGGGATTACAAGTGCGAGCCACCACACCTGGCCCTCAAATTAGACCTTTAGAGGTGAAAGCTACAATGTCTGAGATTTAAAAATCCTCTGCATGGGAAGCATAGCAGAGGAGACTGCCAAAAAAGGGGCTACTGAACTTGAAGACACAACAACAGAAACTATCCAAAATAAAACAGAAAAAAGACTAACAAAAAAAACCAAAAAAAAAAAAAAAAAAAAAAAAAACCAAAACAGTGAGCTGTGGAACATCTTCAAGTGGCCTACTGTATGTCTTAGTGGAGCCCCTGAAGGGGAGGAAAGATATCAGGACAGAAAAAAATTATTTGAGGAAGTAATAGTGGAGAAAATTATGAATTTGATGAAAAGTATAAACCCACAGATCCAAGAAGGTCTCTGAACCTCAAGCACAAGAAATACAAAGAAAATTATATCAAGGTACATCATAATAAACTGCTCAAAACTTGTGATAAAGAGAAAATCATAAAAGTACCCAGAGAAAAAAGGCATGTTAAATATAGAATCAGGAAGGAGGCAAGGATGTTTACTCACAACACTTACATTCAACATTGTGCTGGGGCTGGGTGTGATGTCTCATGTCTGTAATCCTAACGCTTTGGGAGGCCAAGGTGGGAGGATGACTTGAGACCAGGAGTTTGAGACTAGCCTGACCAATATAGCAAGATCCTCTCTCTTTACAACACCAAACCAAACCAAACAAAAACATTGTGCCAGATGCCGTAGAGGTGCAGTAAACAAAAAAGAAACAAAAAAGCATAAAGACTGAAAAGGAAGAAGTAAGACTTTTTATTGTCAAACAACATAATCATCTGTCAAAAACTTCAATGGGATCTACAAAAGCTACTAGAACTTATTAGTTTATTAAAAAGTACAGAAGATCAATGCATAAAATGATTACATTTCTTTTTTATTTTTTTGAGACAGAGTCTCACTCTGCCCTCTGTCACCTGGGCTGGAGTGCAGTGGCACGATCTTGGCTTACTGGAACCTCTGCCTCCCGGGTTCTAGCAATTCTCGTGCCTCAGTCACCCAAGTAGCTAGGATTACAGGCATGCACCACCATGTCTGGCTAATTTTTGTATTTTCAGTAGAGACGGGATTTTGCCACGTTGGCCAGGCTGGTCTCAAATTCCTGGCCTCAAGTGATCCACACACCCTGGCCTCCCAAAGTGCTGGGATGACAGGTGTGAGCCACTGTGCCTGGCCTGAAATGATTGTCTCTGTGTATGAATAAATGAAAATCAAGGCCGGGCACGGTGGCTCATGTCTGTAATCCTACCACTTCGGGAGGCTAAGGCAGGTGGATCAAGAGGTCAGGAGTTCATGACCAGCCTGGCCAAGATGGTGAAACCCCGTCTCTATTAAAAGTACAAATAATTAGCCAGGCATGGTAGTGGGTGCCTGTAGTCCCAGCTACTTGGGAGGCTGAGGCAGAGAACTGCTTGAACCTGGGAGGTGGAGGTTGCAGTGAGCTGAGATCGTGCCACTGCACTCCAGCTCGGGCGACAGGGCGAGACTCCGTCTCAAAAAAAAGAAAAAGAAAATCAAATTTAAATATCATAGTAGCATAAAAAATGTGAAATAGGGCTGGGTGCAGTGGCTCACGCCTATAATCCCAGCACTGTGGGAGGCTGAGGTGGGTGGATCATTTGAGGTCAGGAGTTCGAGACCAGCCTGGCCAACGTGGGGGAAACCCTGTCTCCACTAAAAATACAAAAATTAGCCAGGTGTGATTACAAAAACAGCCACGCCTGTAATCCCAGTTACTTGGGAGGCTGAGGCAGCAGAATCGCTTGAAACTGGGAGGCAGAAGTTGTAGTGAGCTGAGATCGTGTCACTGCACTCCAGCCTGGGTGACAGAGCAAGACTCCGTCTCAAAAAGAAAAAAAAAAGGAAAATACTTAGGGATAAATCCAACAAACGATATATAAGACCTGTACACTGAAAATGACAAAATAATAATGACATAAAGACATAATGAAGGGATATACAGTGTTTATAAATCAGAAGACTCAACATTTTTCTTTAGAAATAGAAGTTGAGAAGTTTAATCTAAAATTTATATGAGAATTCAAAGGACCCAGAATAACCAAAGCAACTTTGAAAAAGGAGGACAAAGTTGGAGAGCTAGCATAAAATAATCTCAAACTTTATTATAAAGTTATAGTTATCAAGACCGTGCAATACTGGCACAGAGATAGACAAATGGCAATCCGATGAAGAAATAATTATCTTCAATGAATGGTACTGGAAAAATTGCATGCAAATATACAAGAAAACAGATATATTTGGTCCATACTAAAAACCTGTATAAAAACTGACTCCAAATAGATTACAGAATTAAATGTAAATCTACAATAATAAAACTTTTAGAAGAAGGTACAGGAGAAAATATTTGTGACCCCGGGTTAGATAAAAATTTCTTAGTTAATAACCCAAAGCACAATCCATCAAAGGAAAAATTCATAAATTAACAATGTCTGCTTTTTGAAAGATACTTGAGAAAATCAAAAGACAAGCAACATATTGGGAGAAAATCTTTGCAAATTATGTCTCATAATGGAACCCCTGGATCCAGAAAACATAAAGAATTGTCAAAACTTAATAATAAGAAAATAAGAAAACCCAAGTTTTTTAATGGACAAAAGATTTGAACACAAGCACTTTACCAAGTGAGATGGATGCAAAAGAAAGATGCATACTATCACTACTCATTAGGGAGATGCAAATTAAAACCCATGAGAGGCGGCAGATCACCTGAGGTCTGGAGTTCAAGACCAGCCTGGCCAACATGGTGAAACCTCGTCTCTACCACAATACATAAATTAGTTGTGTGTGGTGGTCAGCGCCTGTAATCCCAGCTACTCGGGAGGTTAAGGTAGGAGAATCACTTGAACCCGGGAGGTGGAGGTTGCAGTGAGCCAAGATTGCACCATTGCACTCCAGTCTGGGCAACAAGAGCGAAACTCTGTCTCAAAACTCAGTCTTTTTAATGTTAGCCATTAACATATGGAGTGACTGTAACTTTCATACACTGCTGGTGGGAATGTAAAATGGTAAAACACTTTGGAAAACATTGGGCAGTTTCTTAAAAAGTTAAACATACACCTATCATATGATGTAGCCATTATACTCAAGTATTTACCCAAGAAAAATGAAAGCATATGTCAATACAAAGCCCTGTATGCAAATGTTCACAGTAGCTTTAATAGCCAAAATTGGAAACAACCCAAATGTACCTCAACAAATGGATAATCTGTGATAAATACAACGGACTGTCACTCAGCAATAAAATAAACTACAGATATACACTACAATATGAATCTCAAAATAATTATGCCGTGTACAGACAAAAAATAGTACATACTTTATGATTTCATTTATATGAAATTCTAGAAACTGCAAACTAATTTAAAGAGATAGAAATCACATCAAATGTTACCTGGGGGATGCGGGTGGCGATGGCAGGTAAAAAGGAGTAGGTAGGAAGGGTTAAAAAGGGGCATGAGGAGGCTTTTTGGGAGTGATAGTAGATATGTTTATTTCCACTATGTTGGTGGTTTCACAGATATATACCTGTTAAAACAAATTATGCTCTTTAAATATGTTCACATTATTGTTGTAGAAAGATGTAATGTACCAAGTTGAAATGAATCTTGGTGTGGTAGATCATGCTTGTAATCCCAGCACTTGGGAGGCAGAAGCAGGAGGATCATTTGAGGTCAGGAGTTCCAGGCCAGCCTTGCCAACATTGTGAAACCCTGTCTCTACTAAAAACACAAAAATCAGCTGGGTGTGGTGGCACACGCCTATAATCCCAGCTACTTGGGAGCCTCAAGTGGGAGAATTCCTTTAACCCAGGAGGCAGAGGTTGCAGTGAGCCATCATTGTGCCACTTCACTCTGGACTGGGAAACAGAGCGAGACTCTGTCTCAAAGAGAAAAAAAAAAAAAAAAAATTAAAAGAAGTAGAGAAAATTTTTGCAAAATATTTGCCAGTTAAAACCTATTCGGGGCCAGGCGTGGTGGCTCACATCTGTAATCCCAGCACTTTGGGAGGCTGAGGAGGGCAGATCACGGGGTCAGGAGTTTGAGACCAGCCTGGCCAACATGGTGAAACCTCGTCTCTACTAAAAATACAAAAATTAGCCGGGCGTGGTGGTGCTTGCCTGTAATCCTAGCCACTCAGGAGGCTGAGGCAGGAGAATTGCTTGAACCCAGGAGGTGGAGGTTGTAGTGAGCTGAGATCGCGCCACCACTCCACTCCAGCCTGGGCGACAGAATGAAACATTGTCTCAGGAAGAAAAAAAAAAGCTATTCTGAATATCAGAGGGGTAAACACACACACACATACACTTACCTACAAACTCAAAAGAGACAGGTAGGAAATTAAAAAAAAAAAACAACCAGTAGTGTCCATTTAAAATATGAAACACGTAACTTCACTAATGATCAAATAAGTAAAAACGGAAATAATATGACACCTCATTTCACTGACCAAATTGGCAAAATAAGAGGAAAAAAGATACTTTTTTTTTGGTAAGGGTATAAGGAAATAGTTTTTTATACATTGCTTGAAGAACAGGATGGGTATGCCCTTTGACCTAGTAATACACTTTTGGGAATTCATACAAGGCAGTTTCTTGTTTGTTTGTTTTGTTTTAGCAAAAGAGGCGAGGCATAATTAGGGAAAGCACAGAGGGAATACGACAGTGCATATGGGAAACGTGACTTCTCTGACCTATAAGTTTGGGTTTCTTTGTAGCTTGTGTTTTATCTGAAATTAGGTGTTGAAATTTTGGGTAATTTTTTATTTCCTTCTTTTTGTTTCTATGTATTTTCTAAAAAATTTTTTTTGCAAAGGCTATTACTTCTGTAATTAGAAGAAAAGTGATACAAAACCTTCTAGGTAATTTCAAATCTAACTATAAAGTACTGCAAAAAAAAAAATCGCAATTTATATATTTCCAGAAAATAATTTGACAATAGGAATCAAGAAAGTTTAAGTAAGCTCATTTCTTTTAACCAAATAATTCTCCATATTGTAAACTATAACTGAGAAGAAAAAAAATTTTTAGGAAATAAATAGAAGCTCAAAGATTATTATTTTTATTTTATTTTATTTATTTTTTTTGAGACAGAGTTTTGCTCTTGTTGCCCAGGCTGGAGTGCAATGCATGATCTCAGCTCACCGCAACCTCCACCTCCTGGGTTCAAGAGATTCTCCTGCCTCAGCCTCCCCAGTAGCTGGGACTACAGACATGCACCACCACTCCTGGCTAATTTTTTTTTTTTTTTTTTTTTTTGTATTTTTAGTAGAGACGGGCCTTCTCCATTTTGAGCAGGCTGGTCTCAAACTCCTGATCTCAGGTGATCCACCTGCCTTGGCCTCCCAAAGTGCTGGGATCACAGGTGTGAGCCACCGTGCCTGGCCAAAGATTTTTATAAAAGAATATTTTATCCCAATTTTATTAATATTTTTACTTTCCCTTTTATTTTTCTTTCAAAGATAAAAATTCATCCAAAAACCCAGAAAATATTATTTTTTTCCATTTCTTAGGAGAAAGCTAAGTTGTATGGACAATACCTTTTTGTGTGTGGCACAAAATATTCCATATTGCTCAGATTCATTTTAGCAGCAATCTTCTTTTTTCTCTTTTATAACTTCAGTCCTTTGTATTTATGATGCAACCTATGGAAAAAGAAGAACAAAATACATAATTACCAGCAAAATTAAAGAATCAATAATTGCTCATGTGGTAGTTTTACATATTTACAAATGTAATATTACAAAGTTAAAATTTTATCTTCATCTGTTTGTGGATGGCAAATTTAAAAGGTAAGATGCTCAAAACAAAGACGCAAACTACTCTTCCACAGGCAGTATCTGGGAAACAAATGTGTTGTTAGATTTAAGAATCTATATTGAGGCTTCCACTGGTTTGTTTGTGTCCAGGGTAACCTAATAGAGGCTACCAGTAGACAGCACTAATCTGATAGCATGCGGTAATGCTACTGATTCTCTGTCAGTAAGGCTTCTATTTTGAATTGCTTTTCCAATAGACATGATGATTAGCATTGATTACTCTACCTTTCCTTTCCTAGGCTCTCCTATAACCAATCTTCCACATTTTCCGGGTGATGATGATGATGATTTTTTTTTTTTGAGACCGAGTCTCGCTCTGTTGCCCAGGCTGGAGTGCAGTGGCATGATCTCAGCTCACTGCAACTTCCACCTCCCAGGTTCAAGCAATTCTCCTGCCTCAGTCTCCCGAGTAGTGGGATTATAGGCGTCTGCCACTACGCCTGGCTAATGTTTGTATTTTCAGTAGAGATGGGGTTTCACCATGTTGGCCAGGCTGGTCTTGAACTCCTGATCTCAAGTGATCCACCCACCTTGGCCTCCCAAAGTGCTGGGATTATAGGCGTGAGCATGATTATTTTTAAATTATCTATTAAAGAAGTACATGCCCAATGTAAAAACCTGGGAAATACACACTATTAAGAAAAATTTCCGGCACCTATAATCCCAGCTACTCACAAGGCTGAGGCAGGAGAATCGCTTGAACCCGGGGGGCAGAGGTTGCAGTGAGCCAAGATCGCACCACTGCACTCCAGCCTTGGTGACAGAGTGAGACTCCGTCTCAAAAAAAAAAAGAAAGAAAAAAATCCATAATCCTATCCAGGCAAAACTCCATTAACAATCTGGCATACTTTTTTCTCCATGCACGTATTTATTTCTGCCTGCATTTTAAAAATGCAGCTAAGATCACATTATATGTATAATTTCATAGTTCACCTCTTTTATCTAACCCTATGACTATTTTGCCATGTCACCAAATACTGTTCACAAAGGTCATTTTAATGACTGCTTAATGTCTGTCTTATGGAAGAGCTGTAATTCATTCACAACCATTTCTCCACAATCAGAAACCAAGGCTATATTCAACCTTGTGTTGAACTATTGAAAATTATCGTGGCTGGAAGATCTTGGTGCCTATTACTTATCTACATTTTGGGGGCTTTCTTGAGAATGGCTTTCTAGAAGTAGAATTACTGGGTCAAAGAATATAATAATTTAAAACCTACATCTATTGGAATAATTTTTAGATGCTTGACTAGCATTGTAGATGAAGGCCTTACAGGAAAAAACTAGAAAAAACTATGGACTTCCGTTTTCACATTTTTCTTGCTGAGAATATCCCACTCTTGTCTCATGCCTATACTTATAAACTGAACGTTTTCATTATTTTTGTTACTCCTTCCAATTCTGTCTGTGGCTGTGGAATGCTTTAGATTAATTGGTAGCTAAAACTTGCTTGAATTCAGCATCACATTTTACCTAACCACTAACCAATCAATAACTGCAATGTTTGTATGTCTACTCTGCTAATGTAGTCTGACTACAGCACCAATAAACTAAAATATTCCTTATGACATCATATGAACACTAGTTGCTAAATTTCTAAGAAAGTAGTTTCAGCCGGGTGGGGTGGCTCACGTCTGTAATCCTAGCACTTTGGGAGGCCAAGGCGGGTGGATCACCTGAGGTCAGGAGTTCGAGACCAGCCTGACCAACATGGAGAAACCCCGTCTCTACTAAAAATACGAAATTAGCCGGGTGTGGTGGCGCATGCCTGTAATCCCAGCTACTCGGGCAGCTGAGGCAGGAGAATCGCTTGAACCTGGGAGGCGGAGGTTGCAGTGAGCCGAGATCACACCATTGCACTCCAGCCTGGCAACAAGAGCAAAACTCCATCTCAGAAAAAATAAAGTAGTTTCAAATAAGGTATCTTACAAATCAGGAAACATTCATTCCTATAAAATAGTTTTCTTTCTTTCTTTCCCTCCCTCCCTCCCTTCTTTCTTTCTCTCTCTCTCTCTCTCCCTCTCTCCCTCTCTCCTTTCTTTTTTTATTTTTTGAGACAGAGTCTGGCTCTGTCGCCCAGGCTGGAGCGCGGTGGCAAGCTTTCAGCTCACTGCAACCTTCCCAGGTTCAAACGATTCTCATGCCTCAGCCTCCTGAGTAGCTGGAACGACAGGTTCGTGCCACCATACCAGGCTAATTATCCTCTCTCTAAATAGTTACTAACTCTTCTTACATAATTAATTTTCTTTCTCTCTCTCTTTTTTTTTTTGAGACTCAGGCTGGAGTGCAGTGATACAATCTTGGCTCACTGCAACCTCTGCCTTCCGGGTTCAAGCGACTGTCTCTGCCTCAGCCTTCCAAGTAGCTGGGATTACAGGCGTGCGCCACCACGCCTAATTTTGCATTTTTAGTAGAGATGGGGTTTTGTTATATTGGCCAGGCTGGTCTCGAACTCCTTACTTGAGATGACCCACCTGCCTTGGCCTTCCAAAGTGCTGGGATTACAGGCATGAACCAGTGCGCCCAGCCCACTTTTACATAATTTTCTTAAAATGCATGCATACTCTCTTCATCTTTGGTTGCCAAGCTCTATATATGTTCTAAAATTATCTAAGACTTCTAGGAATTAAGCCTTCTCAGTTTTATCTTTTCTTTGTTTGCTTTTCTGCTACAATATTGCATTGCTATTGAGGCTGAAGACAGTATTCCTGAAGTTCATCCATTAAACCTAAAGGATATTTTCAATTTCTTCCATTTTACTACCCCCACTTCCTTCTTTATAAATGTCTCTTGGATCCCATGAAACTGTCTTCTGTTTTTCCAAATTATTCTGGTTACACTTCCTCTTCTCTCTGATGTCTAAATGAATGTGTTCCTCTAAGGATTTCCCAAGTCCCCTGTGTGACTGCAAGCTGCTATCTTAATTTCTGCCCATTTAATGGTTTTAAGTAATACTGTGTCACCAGACAGTACTGACAATTATTCCAAGCCCCAGTCCCGTATTTTCAAATATCTATTTGGCTTCTCCCCTAAATGGCTCACATACACCTCCCATTAACTCCGTTCTCTTTCCCCGTCCCTGACATTCAATTAATCCCCAATTTCTGCTTCAAATATTTCTTTTGGCCTGTTTTTCCATTTCTCTGGCATCATATGCTCTCTCCTTTTCTCCTCCTCTTACAGCCTCTATCTGTTCTGGAATTCGAAAAACACTATTACCATAATCATCTTTCTAAAGCATGGTTCAGATAATATCATAGCTCTGCTCAAAATCCTTCAAAATCTCACTACTTCCTATGGGATAAAGAATAATAATAATAATAACTTTACCTAATGAACATTCAAAGCTGGCTTCAAACCACTAGTCTAACCTAAATTTTTAAACTTTATAAAATCAGGAAAAAATAAATTCCATTCAGTTACATTTTTATATATACTTTGTATTTCATTTCTCACTTGGTCTTTGTCCAAGTTGTTTCTTCTGCTTATAAGGCCCAAATCCCAACTATTCTCACAGTCCAGTTCAATGTCACCTCTATAAAACCGACTATTTTCTCCCTTTGCTTCCATTTTCAACACACATAGTACTCTAAAACTGGATGGCAAGTGGTTCTTCAGAGAAGGATAATTGTCTAAGTCCACATTTGGATTAATCATTGTAACCCCTGACATTTTTAAAAATAAAAACAGCATTATTGAAATATAATTCACCTACATACACTCCACCCATTTAAAGTGTACAATTCAGTGGTTTTTAGTATATTCACAGATATGTACAACCATGATCAACCAGTTATTTTTAGAACATTTTCATCACCATACATACACACACAAAACCATACCCTTTAGCTATTACCCCACCCTCGCCCCACCCCATTTCCTCCATTCCTAAGCAATTTACTAACATACTTTCCATCTTTATAGATTTCCTTGTTCTGGGGATTTCATGTAAACAGAATCAAACAATATGTGGTCTTTCATGACTGGCTTTTTTCACGCAGCATGTTTTCAAATCCAATGCATAGCATGAATCGGTATTTCTTTTTATTGCCAGATAATAGTCCATTGTATGGATGTATCACATTTTATCAGATGATGGACATTTGGACTGCTTTACCTTTTGGCCATTATGAATAGTGCTACTAGAATTATTCATGTATAAGTTTTTATGCGGATATATGTTTGCATTTCTCTTGAGCATATACCTATGAGTGCAAATGCTGGGCCCTACGGCTTCTTTAAGTAGCAGATATTCCATAAAAATCTGATGAAATCACCTTCCCTTTTCCATTTCAATCTTAGAATTAAAATGATCATTCAAATTAATCCTTTCCCCAAAAGATAAACAAGAACATTTTTTCTTCTAAGAGGATAAGATGAAATAACAGGCATAAAATAAGTTTTTCCCTCTTCTTTGACCTCCTGCAACCTCAAGTATTACATTTATAGTGAGAATGTAGAACTGCGCCAAGAATGTAGTATTTCAGGTTTTAGGCCCTTGGGCCAAATAAACAATCCAACTAGCTTGGAGTAGAAGATTTCATCAGAGATGTGCAATTAATTATCTTCACAAACACTTCTTTATTCTTAGAAGTGGAAACCTTCTAACAATGGTAATCAAGTAAATTATTTCTCACAGACATTCTAACTTAGTATAAGAAAGAACACTGGTGGCGCATGCCTGCAGTCCCAGCTACTTGGGAGGCTGAGGCATGAGAATCACTTGAGCCCAGGAGGCAGAGGTTGCAGTGAGCCGAGTCACTCACGCCACTGCACTCCAGCCTGGGTGACAGAGCAAGACTCCATTAAAAAAAAATGAGAAAGAAAGAGAGAGGGAAAGAAAGAGAAAGAGAAGAGAAGAGAAGAGAAGAGAAGAGAAGAGAAGAGAAGAGAAGAGAAGAAAAAGAAAGAAAGAAAGAGAAAGAAAGAAAGAAAGAAAGAAAGAAAGAAAGAAAGAAAGAAAGAAAGAAAGAAAGAAAGAAAGAAAGAAAGAAAGAAAGAGAAAGAAAGAAAATGAGTTGATGGGTGCAGCACACCAACATGGCACATGCATACATATGTAACAAACCTGCACATTGCACACATGTACCCTAGAACTTCAAGTATAATAATAATATAATTTAAAAAAAAGAGAAAGAAAGAAAGGAAGAAAGAAACACTTGATAGAAAGTGGAAATATAAATATTTTAAATAATTTTTCCGTTCCCAGAAACTTCAAGAAAGATGACTCATGGAAGATCTTAGTTGTGTTTCAATATTTTTCTCAACAATAATGTTCTTCTCAACAATGTTTTTCTCTAGCAGCACTATCCTGGAGCCAGTGAATTTGAAAACTCCACAATATTTCAGTATTAATAAAGTAAATAAGAATTAGAATGTTTCATACTGGAAAGAATTTTAAAGAGACACCATTTCAACTCCTTTCTTTTTATATTCAATTTCAGAAAAGTGAAGCATCACATCACACCTATGTGGCAACATTATCCCCAAATTAAAATCCCGGACTTCTGGCCAGGTGCAGTGGCTCACGCCTGTAATCCTAGTACTTTGGGAGGCCGAGATGGGAGTGTTGCTTGAGTCCAGGAGTTCGAGAACAGCCTGGGCAACACAGTGAGACGCCCGTCTCTATGAAATAAAATACAAAATAATTAGCTGGGCGTGGTAGCACGTGCCTGTAGTCCCAGCTACTTGGGTGTTGAGGTGGGAGGACTGCTTGAGTCCAGGAAGCTGAGGCTACAGTGAGCTGAGATTGTGCCACTGCACTCCAACCTGGGTGACAAAGTAAAACCCTGTCTGAAAAAAAAAAAAAAAATTCAGGACTTCTGATTTTCCATTACAGGAAACATTCTCCTGAACCATGCTGCCCTAAGTCACACTTTATTATTTTGGAGGGTAATCAAGAAAATTTTAAATTTAATGTAAGATTGAACTTCTGTTATTATTCCTCCCAAGGATCTCAGAACACTTAAATATATGGTGCTAGATTTGGTTCTTATGGGACTGCAGAGTAAACAAATTTGAGGGCCTGTTTAAGAAAAAAACAGGGCCAGCACGGTGGCTCATGCCTGTAATCCCAGCACTTTGGGAGTCTGAGGCAGGTGGATCACTTGAGGTCAGGAGATCCAGACCATCCTGGCTAACACGGTGAAACCCCATCTCTACTAAAAATACAAAAAATTAGCCGGGCATGGTGGCACACGCCTGTAGTCCCAGCTACTCGGGAGGCTGAGGCAGGAGAATCTCAGGAGGCAGAAGATGCAGTGAGCCAAGATCGGCACCACTGCACTCCAGCCTGGGCAACAGAGTGAGACTCCATCTCAAAAAAACAAAACAAAAAAAAATAGGTCAGGCATGGTGGCTCATGCCTATAATCTCAGCATTTTGGGAGGCCGAGGCAGGTAGATCACTTGATGTTAGCAGTTCAAGACCAGCCTGGCCAACATGGCAAAACCTGTCTCTACTAAAAATACAAAAAATTAGCTGGGCATGGTGGCGCATGCTTGTAATTCTAGCTACTCAGGAGGCTGAGACAGGAGAACAACTTGAACCCAGGAGGTGGAGTTTGCAGTGAGCCAAGATTGTGACATTGTATTCCAGCCTGGGTGACAGAGCAAGACTTTGTCTCTAAATAAATAAATAAATAAATAAATTTCTCACTTAAAATTAAGTATACAGCCTTAGACGAAGCTGGTACAAAGCTCTGAAACATGCTTCACAGTTGAAGTCACATAGTTAGGACTAGTTGAGTATTTGGTTTCTTCCCCCGCTTCCTTCCACATGACTTCCCATAAGACTTGAAGAGAATTGTCCAAAAAAAAAAAAAAAAAAAAAAAAACCAGCAAATTTTGTTTTAGTTGTTGTTCCTGTTTGCCACCAATATTTAACTATTATCCTGAGGTATGAAAACTGCTTTTAAGCTACTTTGACGTTGAAAATGAAACTAGATGATAGTTGCTTTTTATGCCACTATGATTCTATAGCCCAACTGTGAACATATATCCTCACGTTTAAGAGCTGAAAAAGGACTGTAGTGATCATCTAATTTCTACTTGGCAAATAATGCAGAAGTAGCTGGGGTTTTGAGGATCATAATAATGATAACCTTCAGACTACTCCTGGGTCAACTGACATTATATGAAGATTCTTCTAGTCACTCTTTAAGACTTTATCTATGTAGGCTCAAAAGCAAATTATTTTGATTTCTCATGGAGTATTATTTTCTTTTTCCCTTAAAAAAAGAAGTTTAGGATAAGAGACAGATGAGAAAGTAGACGCCCCATTGGATCTCTTAAATTTAACACTGAATATCTTTTTTATTTTTATTTTTAAGACAGTCTCGCTCTGTTGCCTAGGCTGGAGTATAGTGACACCATGTCAGCTCTCTACAACCTCTGCCTCTCAGGTTCCAGAGAGTCTAGTGCCTCAACGTCCCCCCCAAAAAAAAAAAAAAACCCATAAATTTTTTTTTGTTTTAGTAGAGATGGGGTTTCACCATGTTGGCCAGGCTGGTCTCAAACTCCTGGCCTCCCAAAGTGCTGGAATTACAGGCGTGAGCCACCACATCCAGCAACACTGAATATCTTTGTTCTGTCTGATACTTTGATATGAGGCCAGTAATTTGAAATCAATTATGCATCTACTTCAGAAAAAATGGCACCTCACATGAATCTGAAAATTAAGACCAGTATAAAAATGGTGGTGATGTGTCTATATAAATCCCAAATTATTCTAAAATATTTGACCAGGTTTTTAAAGTCTTCATTTTGCACTATAACTTTTTTTTTTCATTTTAAAGAATGTTTTATGTTTTAGAGAGACAGGGTATTACTCTGTCACCCAAGCTGGAGTGCAGTAGTGTGATCACAGTTCACTGTAGCCTCAACCTCTGGGGTTTAACCAGCTCTCTTGTCTCAGCCTCCCAATTAGCTGGGACTACAGGCATGTGTCATCATGCCCAGCTAACTTATTTTTTGTAGAGATAGGGTCTTGCTATGTCGCCCAGGCTGGTCTCCAACTCCTGGGTCAAGCAATCCTCCTGCCTCAGCCTTCCAAAGCGCTGGGATTACAGGCATGAGCCATTTTGCCCGGCTGCCCCATTATTCAGTCTTTTTTTTTTTTTGAGACGGAGTCTTGCTCTGTCGCCCAGGCTGGAGTGCAGTGGCACCATCTCAGCTCACTGCAAGCTCTGACTCCCGGGTTCACACCATTCTTCTGCCTCAGCCTCCCGAGTTGCTGAGACTATAGGCACCTGCCACCACGCCCAGCTAATTTGTTGTATTTTTAGTAGAGATGGGGTTTCACCATGTTAGCCAGGATGGTCTCAATCTCCTGACCTTGTGATTCACCCACCTCGGCCTCCCAAAGTGCTGGGATTACAGGCATAAGCCACCGCGCCCAGCCCATTATTCAATCTTATGCCCCAATATTCTGTTGTTATGTATTGAATACATAATGTGAAAACTTTGCGTAACTGTAATATGCAGTAATTTGCTCTTATGAATTCTCAAACATGATTAATAATCATTCATATCTCTTATTTTAAAAATCCTCACAGATCCCTAACATTTTCTGAAGTCACTTTAAGTCATTTACTTTACTCATTTATTCATGTATCATTCATTTGGCAAATATTTATTAAGTACCTAATATTCGTACAGCACTGAACAAGGCTTTGGGTTCTTTCCTGTTCTCATACAGCTTATATTCTAGTAGAGAGAGATAGAAATATTTATACAGGAAGTATTAATAAATATAAAGAGAAATATAAAATGAAACAGGGCCAGCAGGCAGGATAGAGCTCTCTGATAAGGTAAGAGTTGAGCAGAGACCTGAAGGATGAAGGAAGTGAAGGAGAATGCCCTGAAGGTCCTGGCAAGGAAGAGTGGTACAGGCAGAGGGAAAAGCAAGATTGTTTTGTGTACTCCAGAAAACGCCAGAAGGCCAGCGTGGGTAAGGGAAAGTGAACAATGGGGATGTACTAGGAGAAGAGATAGGGCCTTTCATAACAGGATGAAGATTTTGGATTTTATTATAAGTGAGATGGGAAGCCACTGAAGCATTTCATGAGAGATGCCACTTCTGTGTTTAAAAGGATCACTCTGACTATTCTGTAGGAAACAGACTGTACAGAAGCAAGGTTAAAAACACTGAGACCGGAAAGAAGCCATTGCAAAACTCTCAGAAAGCAATCATGGCAGCCAGCACCAAGGTGCTGGTGGTAGAGGTAATAAGAATTGGTAGAATTCCAGAATAATTGAGAAGGAACAACCAAATGGGCTTTGCTGCTTTGATTGGAATATGAAAGAAAGAAAGGAGTCAAAGATGACTCCAAGCCTTAGGGCCTGAGCTACCGAAAGATGAAATTGCCCACTTATAACACTGTAATAGGCTGGGTGCAGTGGCTCATGCCTGTAATCCCAGCACTTTGGGAGGCCAAGGCGGGTGGATCGCCTGAGGTCAGGAGTTCGAGACCAGCCTGGCCAAAAAGGTAAAACCCCGTCTCTACTAAAAATACAAAAATTAGCTGGGCATGGTGGCTCACGCCTATAGTCCCAGCTACTCAGGAGACTGAGGCAGGAGAATCACTTGAACCCAGGAGACGGAGGTTGTAGTGAGCTGACATCATGCTACTGTACTCCAGCCTGGACAACAGAGTGAGAGACTCGGTCTCAAATAAACAAAACTGTAATAAACCTCATATGGCTTTTATACAACTTATATGAAACAAATTCACAACCTCTCTCCAAATCAAACTCAACAATTGCTTTGATAGTACAGATGTTATTATTTTGTTGATACAATAACTTCCAAAACAAATATGGCCCATTCTACCGTGTTTCTTATGTTTCAGTGTGGCATGCTCACTCACCATTAGACCACTTTTCTGTACCTGTACTCCTAGGAATACTTCATTTGTATAACCTGGCTTGGTATCATCTGGCCTTCACAAGGTGCGAGTTTAACAGTTACACATTAATTCCACTTCCGTTTCTATTCTTTTCTCATTTGTCTAAGACAATTCAAGTGGTACCACTTGGCATTATGGTAAACACAAACACAGGCCCTGAAATCCCAGCAAACCACAGGACTCTTTAGTGATAATGTGGTCATCCAGATGATCCTCCATGTATTTATTTATTTATTTTTTTAGACGGCATCTTGTTCTGTCACCCAGGCTGGAGTGCAGTGGTGCAATCTTGGCTCACTGCAACCTCTGCCTCCTGGGTTCAAGCGATTCTTCTGCCTCAGCCTCCCGAGTAGCTGGGAGTACAGGCGTGCACCACCACGCCCAGCTAATTTTTGAATTTTTAAGTAGAGACGAGGTGTCACCATATTGGCCAGGCTGGTCTCAAACTCCAGACTTCGTGATCAAAGTGCTGGGATTACAGGCGTGAGCCACCATGCCTGGGCCCACCATGTATTTTTTAAAAGATCATCATAAAAATGAAAACATAACATTAAAAAAGTTGTGGAGAACTTTTAGACCTCTTTTCATACCTTTAAGTTCCCAGGGGTCTATAGATTTACTTGAAAACACTAGGGAATAGAATCTTATCTTACCCAAGGTGGCTGGGTACAACAGTCAACCCCCAAGGCCAAAACTGCATTCAGCTCTAATTACCCTTGAAAATTCCAGTGTTTATAGTTTTGTTTACAAAACTCTTTAAAGTAATTTTCACACACAGTCAAGTTTGGGAACCACTGAGCAAGTCAAACCTGTCCCCACCCCAAAAGCCTATTTATAAAAAGGGATTTTTTTTTCACCCAGCAATGAAAAAAGTAGAATTTGAATTTATTTTTTAATATTTATTTTAGGGCTGGGAGTGGTGGCTCGTGCCTGTAATCCCAACACTTTGGGAAGCTGAGATGGGCGGATCACGAGGTCAGGAGATCGAGACCATCCTGGCTAACATGATGAAACCTCATCTCTACTAAAAAATACAAAAAAATCAGCCAGGCCTGGTGGCGGGCACCTGTCGTCCCAGCTACTCGGGAGGCTGAGGCAGGAGAATGGTGTGAACCCAGAAGGCGGAGCTTGCAGTGAGCTGAGATGGTGCCACTGCACTCAAGCCTCGGTGACAGAGCCAGACTCCATCTCAAAACAAAAAACAAAAAACAACAAAAAAAATCATTTATTTTAGGTTCGGGGTACATGTGCAGGTTTGTTATATAGGCACATTGCATGGGGTTTGGTGTACAGATTATTTCACCACCCAGGTAATGAGCATAGTACCCAATATGGCAGTTTTTTGATCTTCACCCTCCTCCTTCTTTCCAACCTCAAGTAGGCCCTGGTGTCTGTGATTCCCTTCTTTGTATCCATATGTACTCAGTATTCAGCTCTCACTTGTAAGTGAGAACATGCAGTATTCCGTTTTCTGTTCCTGTGTTAGTTCATTTACTAAATGGCTTCCAGCTCCATCCATGCTGCTGTAAAGGACATGATCTCATTCTTTTTATGGCTGCATAATATTCCATGGTGTATACATACCACATTTTCTTTATCCAGTCCACTGCTGATGGGCATTTAGGTTGATTCCATGTCTTTGTTATTCTGAAAAGTACTGCAATGAGCATACGGGTACGTGAGTCTTTATAGTAGAATGATTTATATTCCTTTAGGTAAATAACCAATAATGGGATTGCCGAGTCAAATGGTAATTCTGCTTTGAGTTGAGAAGTCGTCAAACTGCTTTTAACAGTGACTGAACTAATTTACATTCCCAGCAGCAGTGTATACATGTTCCCTTTTTTCTGCAACCTTGCCAGCATCTGCTATTTTTTATTTTTATTTTTATTTTTTGAGACGGAGCCTTGCTTTGTCACCCAGGCTGGAGTGCAGTGGCACAGTCTTAGCTCACCACAACCTCCACCTCGTGGGTTCAAGAGATTCTCCTGCCTCAGCCTCTTGACTAGCTGGGATTACAGGTGTGCGCCACCACACTCAGCTAATTTTTATATTTTTAGTAGAGACAGGGTTTCACCATATTGGCCAGGTTGGTTTCGAACTCCTGTCCTCTCGATCACCTCAGGCAATCTGCCTGCCTTGGTCTCCCAGAGTGCTAGGATTACAGGTATGAGCCACCAACAGTCATTCTGATTGGTGTGAGATGGCATCTCACTGTGGTTTGGATTTGTATTTCTCTAATGATTAGTGATGTTGAGCATTTTTTCCGATGCTTGTTGGTTGTGTGCATGTCTTCTTTTGAAAAGTGTCTGTTCATGTCCTTTGCCCACTTTTTAACGGGATTGTTTTTTGCTTGTTGATTTGAATTCCTTATAGATTCTGGATATTGTTAATAGATCTTCATTGGATGCATAGCTTGCAAACATTTTCTCTCATTCTGTAGGATGTTTATTCGGTTGACAGTTTCTTTTGCTGTACAGAAGCTCTGTAGTTTAAGTCTAAATTGGTCAATTTTTATTTTTGTTGCAATTGCTTTAGGTGTCTTCATCACGTAATCTTTGCTAGGTCCTATGTCCAGAATGGCATTTCCCAGGTTACCTTCCAGTGTTTTTATAGTTTTAAGTTTTACATGTAAGTCTTTAACCCATCTTGAGTTGATATTTTTGAGAGGGAGTCTCGCTCTGTCACCCAAGCTGGAGCGCAGTGGTGCAATCTTGGCTCACTGCAACCTCTGCCTCCGGGGTTCAAGTGATTCTCCTGCCTCAGCCTCCTAAGTAGCTGGGGTTACAAGCACGCAACACCATGCCCGGCTAACTTTTGTTTTTATTTTTGCTTTTGAGACAGAGTCTTGCACTGTCACCCAGGCTGGAGTGCAGTGGCTTGATCTCCGCTCACTGCAATCTCCGCCTCCTGGGGTTCAAGCAATTTTCCTGCCTCAGCCTCCTGAGTAGCTGGGATCACAGGCACCCACCACCACGCTCGGCTAATTTTTTGTATTTTTAGTAGAGATGGGGTTTCACTATGTTGGCCAAGCTGGTCTTGGACCCCTGACCTCATGATCCACCCACCTTGGCCTCCCAAAGTGCTGGGATTATAGGCATGAGCCTGGCCTCTTTTTTTTTTTTTTGAGATGTAGTCTCGCTCTGTCGCCAGGCTGGAGTGCAGTGGCGCCATCTTGGCTCACTGCAACCTCCATCTCCCGGGTTCAAGTGATTCTCCTGCCTCAGCTTCCCGAGTAGCTGGGACTACAGGCGTGCACCACTACATCCAGCGAATTTTTGTATTTTTAGTAGAGACAGGGTTTCGCCACATTGGCCATGCTGGTCTAGAACTCCTGACCTCAAGTGACCCACCTGCCTCGGCCTCCCAAAGTGCTGGGATTACAGGTGTGAACCACTGTGCCTGGTGTGATTTTTGTATATGATGTAAGGAAGGGGTCCAGTTTCAGTCTTCTGCATATGGCTAGCCAGTTATCCCAGTATTATTTATTGAATAGGAAGTCCATCCCCTATTGCTTGTTTCTGTCAACTTGGTCAAAGATCAGATGGTTGCAGGTGTGCGGCATTATTTCTGGGCTCTCTGTTCTGTTCCACTGGTCTATGTGTCTGTTTTTGTACGAGTACCATGCTCTTTTGGTTACTATATCCTTGCAGTATAGTTTGAAGTCTGGTAACAGGTAACGTGATGCTTTTAGTTTTGTTCTTTTTGCTTAGAATTACTTTGTCTTTTCAAGGTCTTGTTTGGTTGCATATGAATTTTAAAATAGCAGTTTCTACTTCTGTGGAGAATGTCATTGGTAGTTTGACAGGAATAGCACTGAATCTGTAAATTGCTTTGGGCAGTATGGCCATTTTAGCAATATTAAGTGTTCCTATCCATGAGCATGAAATGTTTTTCCATTTGTTTTTGTCATCTCTGATTTCTTTAAGCAGTGTTTACTAGTTCTCATTGCAGAGATCTTTCATCTCCCCGGTTAGCTGTATTCCTAGGTATTTTATTCTTTTTGTGACTATTTTGAATGGGATTGCATTCTTCATTTGGCTCTCGGCTTGGATGCTCTTGATATATAGGTATGTTACTGATTTTTCTACATTGATTTTGTATCCTGAAACTGCTGAAGTTATTTATTAGATCAAAGAGCATTTGGGCAGAGACTATGCAGTTTTCTAGGTATAGAATCATGTTGCCTGCAAACAGGGATAGTTTGACTTTCTCTCTTCCTATTTGGATACCTTTTATTTCTTTCTTTTGCCTGACTTCTCTGGTCAGGACTTCCAGTGCTATGCTGAATAGGAGTGCTGCTAGGGTCTTGTTCTGGTTTTCAAGGGGAATGCTTTGGCTTTTACCTACTCAGTATGATGCTGGTTGTGGGTTTGTTATAGTTGGCCCTATAAAAGGGATTTGTCACCTTTTATGTGACATTGACCTCTCTGGCAGTTCAAGGATGCCTACTGACACCTTCTCAGAATAACGTTTTACATGAAAAAGTTAACTACTTAGAAGTATGAAGGCAACTAGTTATAATGAAATAAAGTTATAAAAATATTAAAAAGCATCCAGGCGCAGTGGCTCATGCCTGCAATCCCAGCACTTTGGGAGGTTGAGGCAGGCGAATCACCTGAGGTTAGGAGTTCAAGACCAGCTTGGCCAACATGGCGAAACCCCGTCTCGACTAAAAGTACAAAAATAGCCGGGCGTGGTGGCGGGTACGTGGAATCCCAGATACTCGGGAGGCTGAGGCTGCAGTGAGCCAAGACTGCACCACTGTACTCCGGCCTGGGCAACAAGAGCGAGACTCTGTCTCAAAAAAACTAACTAACTAAATAAATAAAATTAAAATTAAAAAGCAAATTTGTCACATAGTAATATATGTGCTTCTTTATTAATGCATTTAGTAATAAGAGATAGGAGTCTAATAACTACAATAACTTCAATGAATGATGAGCATAAGAAATATTTTAATGTACATGTAACAACTAATGATATAAAATATTTGTGATTTGTATTGGTGACAAAGTTATAGGTATTGCTAATACTCTTGCGGTTTGTTGCCAACATTTATAATTATAGAAAATGCTAAATTTCAGTTAGAGTTTGGTAAAAACAAAAATGGAATGTTTTCTAACAGCTTCCTTGATCTACAGAAACCTGGGCATACAAACCACTTACTCTTTCAGATAACCAGTATAAATGGGTATCGGTGAGGAATTCTAAAAGCTCTTCTTACCTGTAGAGTATATTCCATTCTGTTTTCTACCAAACCTCTATAACCTCTCTTGGTAGAAACTCATAAAATGTTGTGAGGATTAAATGAGATAATATACTCCAAGTATGTAGTAGGTACAGAACAAAACCTCTGCTAGATGTGAATCTAATCTTACTTGATCACATTGATGTAATACACATTGTTATTTAAAAAGTTATAGAGAATTACCTTGGCATTTCCCGCTGTGATTCCAGTGAACTGCTATCACTCCTATGCCTTTTGGCATTGGTAGTTCCCTTACTATAGAATTTCATCTTATGTTGTGGAAGTTCATTGAAATGTACTGATGAGGCTGTTCCACTGTAAGTACTAATGAAAATCATCACTGTTACGGTTTTTATTTGCAAATAATAGAAACCAACCCTGGCTAACTTAGGCAGAAAATAATTGTATTCTTAAGATATCTCATAGAATGAATCGGAAGCTCAAAAAACGGGCAGGCCCCTAGGGAGGAAAGGCACAATCAAGGTCATGTCATTTGCTTAGGATGCTGTTGATGCCATCATCACTCAATTCTGCTCTATTGGACTCTTATCATCTTCACAACTGCCACAATAATCTCTGCTGTGCCCTGAGCTTGCAAGATTCAAAGTTCTGGGTAGCAGTATCTGACTGACCAAAGTTACATGCCCGCATGCAAGTTGCCGTTAACTGAAGATGGAATATTGACCTGTACTCCTTTCGCTGTTTCCACAGCAGAAGGAAGAACACTGGCTTGCACCTATCCCAAACAGGATAGTGTTCAAGCAATAGGCAACCACACTATATATAACTTATTAATGATCAAGAGTCACAGCACAGCTCAAAGGATAAGTGACAAAGTTGGATTTACAGTGTTCCAGTTTCTAATTCTGTCTCCTTATTTCCCTGCAGCCTGAGTAAGTTTTATAACCTGTTTAAGCTTCTTCCATATCTACAAAATATTATTCTTCTCATGAGTTTTATAAGAGGTGCAGTAGCTGAAGCAGTGCTCACGTATTCATTCATTCTTTCAACATTTATTGGATACCTGCTATGCTTAAGATATTGTGTTAGGTGCTGAAAGATATGTAACACATAAAATACATACACGGATATGTGTTCACCAGAAACTCATTACCTAGAATCAGTGAGTGTTGCAAGTACTATGAAAGTTCAAAATAGGGAGCATTTCTCACTCTCTAAGAAGCAGGGGATGGAGATGGGTAGGTGATTAAAGCTTTATTTATTTATTTATTTGAGATGGAGTTTTGCTCTTGTTGCACAGGCTGGAATGCAATGGCGTGATCCCAGCTCACCGCAACCTCCGCCTCCCGGGTGCAAGCGATTCTCCTGCCTCAGCCTCCCAAGTAGCTGGGATTACAAGCACGCGCCACCATGCCTGGCTAATTTTGCATTTTTAGTAGAGACAGGGTTTCTCCATGTTGGCCAGGCTGGTCTTGAACTCCGGACCTCAGGTGATCTGCCCGCTCTGGCCTCCCAAAGTGCTGGGATTACAAGCGTGAGCGACCGCGCCCGGCCGATTAATGCTTTAATGGAAGAGACAGTATTTTGATTGTTCTGTAAAGAACAAGCAGAATCGGCCAAGCGCAGTGGCTCATACCTGTAATTCCAGCACTTTGGGAGGCTGAGGAGGGCAGATCACGAGGTTAAGAGATCGAGACCATCCTGGCCAACATGGTGAAAATCCGTCTCTCCTAAAAATACAAAAATTAGTTGGGTGTGGTGGCACATCTGTAGTCCCAGCTACTTGGGAGGCTGAGGCAGGAGAATCGCTTGAACTTGGGAGGCACTGGTTGCGGTCAGTTGAGACTGCGCCACTGCACTCCAGCCTGGTGACAGAGCGAGACTCGCTCTCAAAAAAAAAAAAAAAAAAAAAGAAGAACAGGCAGAATTTTTTATAGGAAACGGTGTGCACAAAGAATTGGAGGTTGTAGCATATTAGGAAATGGCATATTACTTAAATGTCTGTTCTGTAGATTTGGGAAACAAAGCTGGAACAGTCTATCAGGTCTAGACTGTCAAGGAACTTTAATACCAAAGAAAGGTTTTTAAGCTTTTTTTCTACTGATGAAAACATTTTCAACTGTATTTAATCTTTAAGACTGATACTATAGTTGCCTGGAGTAATATACAGGCTGGACTAAGAACATTTTGTTTAAAAATATTGTGCACACATCACAGAAAAAGAATTGAAAGAATATAAACCAAAATGTTAATAATGATTATCTTTGGGTATAAAGATATTTTCTGTTTATCTTTGTTTTTGATATTTTCTACATTGAACATGTATCACTTTTGTAATGAAAAAATAAATTTAAAATATTTTTTAAAGACTGAATTGGAATAGGAGACCAGAGCAGGGAGGTCAGGTTAGGGCTACCAAATAAGAAAGAATGATAATCTTATTCTAGAATGTTGGCAATAAAATTGAAAGCAGAAGGCAGTTACCATACCATGATTCCATGAGTGTAGATGTCAAGAGAAACACGGTAGTAGCACAGTAAAGAGTCAGCAGTTGATTGACTACAGAGCCTAGAAAACACATGGGAGTATTAGCTCTGAGACCCTAAGAATAAGAGACAGTGAAGATGTTTGTTCTCTGAATAAGAATGGGGAATTTAGTAGAAGAAACAAGTTTAATGGGAGAAAGATAATGACTGTTTTCTAGTAAAACTGTATTGAAGGTGATAGATGGACATCCAGGTAGAGATGTACAGAAAATAGAAAGAAACGGAGATTGGTGTGCAGGAGAAATGTTGGCGCAAGGTCGGATCTGGGAGTCATTTGTATCAGGTAGACAGGAAGCTCAAGAAGAAGCTACGGTAACTCAGGCAAAGACTGCAGACAAAAGAGAAGGCTAAGAACAAAACTAAGAATTCAACTTTGAGGGTAAGTTGAATTCTTAGCGAATGTCAGATGAATGCTAAGTATAATATTATAATTCTATAATTAGGCATTCACATTCACCTATTAAATATATAGTCAAAAGGTTAAAATGACTTCCTTAATAGCAACAAATTGAGATGAGTAGTCAAAAGATTACTACCAGAAATAAAATTTAGATTATTATATTTTTTAAAGATTACTCTGCTTTATTCATTGTAAAAAAAGAAAAAAGAAAAGAAAAAAAGAAAGCCCCTTGTCTTTCTGTCTATGGAAATATATATTTTTAAAAGGGAAATCTGTGCAGTACAGTAATAAAATGAACAAACCAACCTAATATATATATATATATCTTTATATATAGATTCTCGTGCCTCAGCCTCCTGAGTAGCTGGGATTACAGGTGCACACCACCATAACCGGCTAATTTTTATATTTTTGTAGAGATGGGGTTTATTCATATTGTCCAGGCTGGTCACGAACTCCTGACCTCAAGTGATCTGCCCGTCTCGGCCTCCCAAAGTGCTGATTACAGGTATGAGCCACTGTGCCAGGCCTAATCTATTTATTTTATTTTTTGAGACCAAGTCTCATTCTTTTCCCCCAGGCTGGAGTGCAATGGCACGATCTTGGCTCACTGCAACCTCCACCTCCCGGGTTCAAGTGATTCTCCTGCCTCAGCCTCCCAAGTAGCTGGGATTACAGGCATCTGCCACCATACCTGGCTAATTTTTGTATTTTTAGTAGAGATGGGTTTTCACCATGTTGGCCAGGCTTGTCTCAAACTCCTGACCTCAGGTGATCCACCCGCCTTGGCCTCCCAAAGTGCTGGGATTACAGGCGTGAGCCACTGTGCTCAGCCATAATCTATATACAACTTTAAAATATTCTCTTGTGAACCCCAAAAATCTGAGACAGGTTTCAGTTAATTTAGAAAGTTTATCTTTCCAGGGTTGAGGATGTATGCCCATGACACTGCCTCAGGAGGTCCTGACAACACGTGCCCAAGGCAGTCAGAGCACAGTTTGGTTTTGTACATTCTAGGGAGACATGAGACATCAATCAACATATGCAAGATGAATATTGGTTTGGCCTGGAAAGGTGGGACAACTCTAAGCAAAAAGCAGAAAGACTCCAAGTGGGAAGGTGGCTTCCAGGTCATAGGTAGATAAGAGACTAATTGTTGCATTCTTTTGAGTTTCTGATTAGTCTGTCCAAAGAAGGCAATCAGATATGCATTTACCTCAGTGAGCAGAGGGGTGACCCTGAATAGAATAGGAGGCAAGTTGGCCCTAAGGAGTTCCCAGCTTGACTTTTCCCTTTAGCTTAGTGATTTGGGGGCCCCAGGATACATTTTCCTTCCACGTTCTTTATAATCAGAATTTTAGATTTCGAATGAATCTAAGAGAGGCTCAAGGAGGTTAAGTTGCTTCAAAGTAGTTTAATAGTAATGACTTAGTACTTGTGCCATTAGAACTTAGGTTGAATTCCTACCCACAGAGTGTGAGAAAATCTTCAGAATCTATACATCTGACAAAGGACTAATATCCAGAATCTACAACAAACTCAAACAAATTAACAAGAAAGAAACAAACAATCCCATCAAAAAGTGGGCTAAGGACATGAATGGACAATTCTCAAAAGATGTACAAATAGCCAACAAACATATGAAAAAATGCTCAATATCATAATGATACTGCAAATCAAAACCACGATGCAGTATCACCCTACTCCTGCAAGAATGGCCATAATAAAAAAAACAATAGATGTTGGCATGGATCCAGTGAACAGGGAACACTTCTACACCGCTGGTGGGGATGTAAACTAGTACAACCACTGTGGAAAACAGTGTGCAAACTCCTTATATAGAACGAAAAGTAGAACTACCATTTGATCCAGCAATCCCAGTACTGGTTATCTACCCAGAGGAAAAGAAGTCATTATACAAAAAGATATTTGCTCATGCATGTTTATAGCAGCAGAATTCGCAATTGCAAAAACGTGGAACCAACCCAAATGCCCATCAATCAATGAGTGGATAAAGAAACTGTGGTATATATACACAATGGGATACTACTCAGCCATAAAAAGGAATGAATTAATGGCATTTGCAGTGATCTGGATGAGACTGGAGACAATTATTCTAAGTGAAGTAACTCAGGAATGGAAAACTGAATATAGTATGTTCTCACTCATAAGTGGGAGCTAAGCTAAAAGGATGCAAAAGCATGAGAATGACACAATGAACTTTGGGGACTCAGGAGGAAAGGATGGGAAGGGGGTGAGGGATAAAAGACTACAAATTGTGTGCAGGGTATACTGCTTAGGTGATGGGTGCACCAAAATCTCACAAATTACCACTAAAGAACTTACTCATGTAACCAAACACCACCTGTTCCCAATAACCTATGAAAATTAAAACAAAAACAAAAACAAAAAAACCTAGGTTGAATTCTTTTTTTTTTTTGAAACGGAGCTGCTCAGGCTGGAGTGCAGTGGTGCAATCTCTGCTCACTGCAGCCTCCACCTCCCAGGTTCAAGCAATTCTCCTGCCTCAGCCTCCCAAGTAGCTGGGATTACAGATGCACACAACTATGCCCGGATAATTTTTGTATTTTTAGTAGAGATAGGGTTTCACCATGATGGCCAGGTGGGTCACGAACTGAATTCCTGATCAAAAAACACTTGCCATTGGGTAGCATCATGACATAGTGGAAACAACCCTAAACTGGAAAACAGAAGTCTTGGGTCCTAGTCTCACAGCAGCTCTGAGTGGCTCTGTGGTATTGATCAAGTTGTTTAACTTCTCTAAGCCTCAGTTTTCCTGGTCTTGGAGTTGGTCAACACAATTTCTAAGTTTCATTTCAAATCTAAAAGTCTATGATTTTGCCATGTTACTCAGTTTAAAAATCTTTTATTCAGATACACACAGACACATATATATTGAACACCCTGAGTTCAATATATAATGAAAATTCCCAGCATTCTTCAGTTTAATCGTTCCAAAGCCAAATAAAAGAAAAATCCAAGATGTAAACACCTTTAGCCTCTACAAATTTTACCTGCCACTGATCACCAAATCCACAACAGCACTGTAAGAGCTCTGTATTCATAACTTTTGACTCCCTCCTACAGGATTACAATGCCAGGCACTGGAGATAATAGAACATGCAGAAATAAAAGCTTTGAAAATAAACCTTCTTACAGCTAATGAAGGATTATCTAGTGTGCAATTTTTCTAAAACGTCACAGCTATTAGCAAGTTATTTTTTTGTTTGGGATTGTTTCTCTCGTTTCTACTTTGTTGCCTTGAAAAGTTTCCCATAAGTATTATCATATTTAGAGAATCAAAAACTTCAAAATTATAATGTATATACTTAAATGTATACATTTATACTTACTTCTTTGGGAAAAGTTTTGCTCAGCTTCTGCTATGGACTGAATTGTATCTCCCTCCCTCCCTCAATTCATATGTAGAAACTCGAACCCTCCAATATGACTGTATTTGGAGATACAATATGACATAATTAAGGTTAAATGAGGTCATGGGTAGGGCCCTAATCTGGTAGAATTGGTGGCCTTGTAAGTAGAGGAATAGATAGTAGTAAGAAAAGCCCATATGGGCTCACGGTGGGAAGGTGAAGATCTGCAAGCCAGGGAGAAAGCCCACACCAGAAGCTGAACTGGCTGGCACCTTGGTCTTAGACTCCCCAACCTCCAAAACTGTGAGAAAGTAAATTGTATTTCACCACAGAACTGTAAGACATTCGATCTGTGGTATTTTGTTAGAGTGGCCCAAGCAGACCAAGATAGAATGCTTAAGCCAGGCACGGTGGCTCATGCCTGTAATCCCAGCGCTTTGGGAGGCCGAGGTGGGTGGATTGCCTGAGCTCAGGTGTTCAAGACCAGCCTGGGCAATACGCTGAAACCCTGTCTCTACTAAAATACGAAAAATTATCTGGGTGTGGCAGTGTGCACCTGTAATCCCAGCTACTTGGGGGGCTCATACAAGAGAACTGCATGAATCTGGAAAGTGGAAGTTGCAGTGAACCAAGATACACCATTGCACTCTAGCCTGGGCAACAGAGCAAGACTCCATCTCAATAAAAAAAAAAAAAAAGAAAAGAAAGAAAGAAAGAAAAAGAAAAATAGCATGCTTAGGAACTATTTGGACAATTTTCATATGGCTACTAATTTAGAAGTCAAAATTTGGCCGGGCATGGTGGCTCACACCTGTAATCCCAGCACTTTGGAAGGCCAAGGCAGGTGGATCACTTCAGGTCAGGAGCTCAAGAAACAGTCTGGCCAACATGGTGAAACCCTGTGAATACTAAAAATATAAAAATTAGCTGGGTGCGGTGGCATGCGCCTGTAATCCCAGCTACTCAGGAGGCTGAGGCAGGAAAATCTTGAACACAGGAGGTTGAGGCTGCAGTGATCTGAGATTGCGCAACCGTACTTAAGCCTGGGTGTCACAGCAAGACTGTCTCAAAAAAAAAAGACTGTTATTCTTATTCAGGTATTTGGAGTAACTGATCTTTTGATGATCCTTTTCCTTTCAAAAATACATTCTGATAATTCCAAGAACTGGGTAAAAATTATTCTTTGAAATAGAGGGAAAAGTTTACAATTATATTTGTCTATACCCAATAACTTAAAAAAAAGAGTACACATCCTTCTTTTTTTTTTTTTTTTTTTGAGACGGAGTCTCGCTCTGTCGCCCAGGCTGGAGTGCAGTGGCTGGATCTCAGCTCACTGCAAGCTCCATCTCCTGGGTTTATGTCATTCGCCTACCTCAGCCTCCCGAGTAGCTGGGACTACAGGCGCCCGCCACCTCGCCCGGCTAGTTTTTTCTATTTTTAAGTAGAGACGGGGTTTCACCGTGTTAGTCAGGATAGTCTCGATCTCCTGACCTCGTGATCCACCCATCTCGGCCACCCAAAGTGCTGGGATTACAGGCTTGAGCCACCGCGCCTGGCCTTACATCCTCCTTAAGTATAAAATCTTGACCTAAAATATGTTTCCAAAGACTCTTTAAATTTATTTGATCTTTCAACAATACTTCTTCTAAATACAAACACAGATGTAAGTAATTACAAGTACTTTCCTGTTTAGATATTTAAGGCAGTTTCTTTATCCTTCAAAGATTTATTTAAAATTTGGAAATAGAATGAACCTGGCTGGGCACGGTGGCTCACACCTGGAATCCCAGCATTTTGGGAGGCTGAGGCAGGCAGATCACCTGAGGTCTGGAGTTCGAGATCTGCCTGGCAAACATGGCGAAACTACGTCTCTATTAAAAGTACAAAATGAGCTGGTGCCTGGAATCCCAGCTCCTTGGGAGGCTGAGGCAAAAGAATTACTGAAACCCGGGAGTGTAGGTTGCAGTGAACCAAGATCGCACCATTGCACTCCAGCCTGGGAAAAAACAGCGACTGTCCATCACAAAAAAAAAAAAAAAAACAATATGTGGGTATTGGAAACATTAATCTTATCAGTCCTTATATACCATCTGATTTTAAATACTCTTTAAAGCTGTTAATGGAACCCATCCTCTATACTACTGCCAGTGTTATCAACCTGAAAGGAAAATCTGACCATGCCACTCGCTAACTTAAAACCCTTTAATCCTCATCATGTACAGGATGTAAGATCCAAACTCCTTGTAGAGGACATATGAAATCCTCTGCGATCTGTTCCTTGTCTACTCTTGGATCTTGTCCTTAGTAACTCCAGGGCCTCACACTGGATGCTTCAGCTATCTCCAACTACTTCCCTGAGATATCAAGTAACACCAGTTGGCAAGAAAGGAAGAAAAGTTATCTGCCTTCCTAGCTAACCAGAATCTGTTCAAGAATCTGCTTTCCTTCAGGGAAATTTTCCTGACTGTCTCCTAAGCTAGGGCAGGTTTTTTTCCTTTATGCTCCTGTAGAAGTGTACTGTAAACATTTATTTCAGACATAGGAATTCACCACACAAGATTTAGGTTATTTTAGGTTATCTCTCCATTAGGACCATAAGCTGCTTAACGTCAGGAATCTTATTTATTTATTTATTTATTTATTTCTGCCACCCAGGCTACAGTACAGTGGCCAGATCTCAGCTCACTACAACCTCTGCCTCCTGGGTTCAAGCGATTTTCTTGCCTCAGGCTCCCAAGTAGCTGGGACTACAGGGGCATGCCACCACACCTGGCTACTTTTTGTATTTTTAGTAGAGATGGGGTTTTGCCATGTTGGCCAGGCTGGAGGAATTCTATTTATATTGCCACTACTTAACACAGTGGCTGATACATTGCCTGTGGTTAAGAAATGCTTGTTGAACTATACTGTCATATGTCAAATGTATTAGGGTGTTTGCTTTTTTTTTTTCTGAGACGGAGTCTGTCGCCCAGGCTGGAGTGCAGTGGCGTGATCTCGGCTCACTGCAACCTCCACCTCTCGAGTAGTGGGGATTACAGGTGCCTGCCACCATGCCCGGCTAATTTTTGTATTTTTAGTAGAGATGGGGTTTCACCATGTTGGCCAGGCTGGTCTTGAACTCCTGACCTCAGGTAATCCGCCTGCCTCGGCATCCCAAAGTGCTGGGATTACAGGAGTGAGCCACTGTGCCCAGTCAGGTTTTAACTTTTTTTTGAGATGGAGTTTTGCTCTTGTCTCCCAGGCTGGGGTGCAATGGCACGATCTCAGTTCACTGTACCCTCTTCCTCCTGGGTTCAAGCAATTCTCCTGCCTCAGCCTCCCTAGTACCTGGGATGACAGGCATCCACCACCATGCCCAGCTAATTTCTTTTGTAGTTTTAGCAGAGACAGGGTTTCACCATGTTGGCCAGGCTGGTCTTGAACTCCTGACCTTAGGTGATTTGCCTGCCTCGACCTCCCAAAATGCTGGGCAGGTGTGAGCCACCGTGCCCAGTGGGGTTTTTACTTTTTTAAAGGAATTATAGTAAATGTTTTTGTAAACCAAGTAACCATTACTACTTCATGTGGTGTTTTGAATTACTATTTCCATACATTGTTTTACTTAAAAGTAACTTGACCTTTATTCTGGAAGTTCATTATTTTATTAAACTACATGGTATCCAAATGCCAATAATCTCAGAATTATCAGCACTCTCAACTAATTTGTTCAAGAATCTATTTTAATGGACATCTTAAGGACTTGGCATTTGAGATCATTTGATTTAAACATTTATAAACCCCCTTGCAGTCAGAGTCTAGTCTATGTTATTTTTTAAAAGTGAAATAAAATGTATACTACATATGAAATGAATTTTTTTTTTTGAGAGTCTTGCTCTGTTGCCCAGGCTGCAGTGCAGTGGCATGATCTCAGTTCACTACAAGCTCTGTCTCCCAGATTCAAGCAATTCTCTTGCCTCAGCCTCCCGAGTAGCTGGGACTACAGGCGCGTGCCACCACACCTGGCTGATTTTTTTTGAGATGGAGTCTTGCTCTGTAGCCCAGGCTGGAGTGCAGTGGCACAATCTCGGCTCACTGCAAGCTCTGCCTCCCGGGTTCACGCCATTCTCCTGCCTCAGCCTCCCCAGTAGCTGGGACTACAGGCGCCCACCACCATGCCTGGCTAATTTTTTGTATTTTTAGTAGAGACGGTGTTTCACTGTGTTAGCCAGAATGGTCTCGATCTCCTGACCTTGTGATCTGCCCGCCTTGGCCTCCCAAAGTACAGGGATTACAGGCGTGAGCTACTGCGCCCGGTCCGATTTTTTATATTTTTAGTGAAGACGGGGTTTCACCGTGTTAGTCCGGATAGTCTCGATCTCCTGACCTTGTGATTTGCCCTCCTCGGCCTCCCAAAGTGCTGGGAACAGGCGTGAGCCACTGAGCCCAGCCCCATGAAACAAAAATTTAATCCTGCTATATGACATTTTTTCCCGTGGACAGTCATAATATATGCTGGCCTTGTGCTAAGTAGTTTAGAACCCATTACTTGGGCCTGCCTTCTGTCGACAAGTCTAAAATATCACTTATATTGATTTATATGGCTTCATTCAGTCTTTTCTCAGGATTTTGAACATTCACTTATTGTTGCCTTTGGTAAGTGAACTAATCTTGGAATAGAAAAGGGAAAATCCATAAGCATTTATCTTAGACTATTACAGGCACTGAAGACAGAAAGAACTAAGAGTTACTTTTCTCAGTTGGGCCTAGTTTAATGTAATCAACATCATCATCACCATACTAACATTTACTGAATGTTCACTCTGAGCCAGGCACTATACATTATCTCATTTTACCCTTAACACTATGAAAGAATTACTATTCCTGATCTCTTATTACAGATAAAAATCTGACGCCCAACTTCACAGAGCGTGTTCAGTAGAGCTGGATGCAAATCTAAGCTGTCTAATCTCAAGCCCAGTCTTTTTAACAACTATGGTATAGCTTTCAGCTAAATCATGACATGAAGGATTTCAGAAAATAATGGCTTGATAAATTATAAAGAACTCCATCTAGCCTCCAAGATTGCTGAATACTAAGCCCCTGCATCTAAAACTTTCTTTTCATTTTGTGCTTTAATAAAAGGCAATGTTGTCATTGGGAATTTCTGTTCGATGAAGAGTGGTGTACCAATTCAAGACAAGGGAAGCCTAAGTATTTATGCCAAAATCTTTTCAAGTAATCCTGTAATGGGACTTTTGGGGATGCCTTTATACCCTAGAATGCATTTAAAACTTGAAACTCTTGCCTAATTTCTAATGTCGAAAGGACAATTCAGCATTCTTACTCACTTTTAATTTTGCTTTGCCACTAGCAGATATGGCAAGCATCCATACATGCTGACACAATGCATGTTAGAGCAGTTTACTCCTGTTGAAAGTTGCTTCACACTGCTTCAGCAATTCTCTCACAGGAACTGGAGAAACTGCCTTTTTCAAAAGCATATGAGACTGTATCTATTCCAGCTAATATACAAGTCAATATTTAATTGCTGCCGGGCGCGGTGGCTCAAGCCTGTAATCCCAGCATTTTGGGAGGCCGAGATGGGAAGATCACAAGGTCAGGAGATCGAGACCATCCTGGCTAACACGGTGAAACCCCATCTCTACTAAAAAATACAAAAAAACTAGCCGGGCAAGGTGGCGGGTGCCTGTAGTCCCAGCTACTTGGGAGGCTGAGGCAGGAGAATGGCGTAAACCCGGGAGGCGGAGCTTGCAGTGAGCCGAGATCCGGACATTGCACTCCAGCCTGGGCGACAAAGCAAGACTCTGTCTCAAAAAAAAAAAAATTTAATTGCTTTTAAAAAGTAAACAGTCCTATAACAACTGACTTGGGATGCCTCTAAGTTCTTAACATGACTTTGAGGGGTTAAAGTGTAAAAAGTAGGAAGCTTAATTAATATGCAGACGAATGTTAGCAATCCACACAGTCAAGTTTTATGCTTAAAGTGTTTATTGCATAGGAGAGAAGAGCCACTTGGCCGGGTGCAGTGACTCATGCCTGTAATCCCAGCACTTTGGGAGGATGAGGCAGGTGGATCACAACGTGAGGAGTTCGAGACCAGCCTGACCAACGAGGTGAAACCCCGTTTCTAACAACAGTTAGCTGGGCGTGGTGACACACACCTGTAATCCCAGCTACTCAGGAGGCTGAGGCAGGAGAATCGCTTGAACCCGGGAGGCAGAGGTTGCAGTGAGCCGAGATCACGCCATTGCACTCTAGCCTGGGTGACAGAGTGAGACTCCATCTCAAAAAAAAAGGAAACGAGCCACATAAGCAAATAATGATACCTATAGTAAATTCAATCACCTCCTAATCGTTTGGCTTCCAACCTCTCCCACACATGGCTCAAAATGTCAATTTCTTAACACATAGCACTCTAATAATATCAATTTACTATTTAAAAATATTTGATGGAGTCATCTAAACTCAATAGCCAGGTATTCTAGGCTGCTAAGTCGTAGTTTACATTCAAGTTTACCAACTTTTTTTAGTTAATTCCTTGAATGTGTTGGATACTTTCATAGCCTCTGGGCTCTCTGCTTGGGTCTTATACTTACCTTAAAATATTTTATCCCTTTGTTAGAAGTCAAAATCCTAACGCTCCTTTAAGATGTTACATTCCACCTCATTTCCCTACCTCTGATAGTCAGAATTCAGTTACTATGGCACTTTATTTGTATTCTTATTATAACATGGCTCATCCTTACCTGATACTATATATATATAATATATATAAATAAAAAATATATAAATATATATGTATTATATATAATATATATAAAAATATATAATATATATAAATATATATAAATAAAAATATATTTAAATATATATATATATTTTTTAGATGGAGTCTCGCTCTGTTGCCCAGTCTGGAGTGCAGTGGAGTGATCTTGGCTCACTGCAGCCTCTGCATCCCAGGTTCAAGCTATTCTCCTGCCTCAGCCTCCTGAGTAGCTGAGATTACAGGCATTTGCCATTACGCCCAACTAATTTTTTTTTGTATTTTTAGTAGAGATGGTGTTTCACCATATTGGCCAGGCTGGTCTCGAACTCCTGACCTTGTGATTCACCTGCCTCAGCCTCCCAAAGTGCTGGGATTACAGGCATGAGCCACTGCGCCCAGCTCCTGAACTATATTAATAGTTTACTATGGAGATATTTGTTCCCTCAACTGAAAAATATCTTTCCTTCATACAAAAGTGATTCTTCTGATGGGTGTGGTGGCTCATGCCTGTAATCCCAGCACTTTGGGAGGCTGAAGGGGGCAAATCACCTGAGGTCGGGAGTTCGAGACCAGCCTGACCAACATGGAGAAACCCCGTCTCTACAAAAAATACAAAAAATTACCAAGGTGTGGTGGCGCATGCCTGTAATCCCAGCTATTTGGGAGGCTGAGGCAGGAGAATCGCTTGAGCTTAGGACGCGGAGGCTGCAGTGAGCCGAGATTGTGCCACTGCATTCCAGCCTGGGAGACAGAGCAAGATTCTGTCTCAAAAGAAAGAAAGAAAGAAAAAAAGAATGTCACTAGTATGGGGTCAAGTTACAATTTTAAACAAGGCAGTCAGGATAGAGCTCATGAAAAATGGGTGAAATCTGACCCTCCTCAAATTTGAAAGGAGGTGAGGGAGGTACTAATATCTAGGGGAAGAGTTTTCTGGGAAGACGGAACAGCTAGTGCAAAGGCTCCAAGATGAACATGTGAAGGAGGACCCTGTGGGCTGAATCAGAGTGAGCACAGGGGTGAGCAGGTGAATAGGCCAGAGTGAAAAACGGAAAGTGTGGGTCATATAGAGCCTTACAGAATCCTCTTGTAAGGATTTCAGCTCTTTCTCTGAGACAGGGAGCCATTGCAGGGCTTCAGGGGAGAAGCACCACAATCCACAATCCACATAACTCTGTTATGTTGAGAGTAAACTGCAGCAGGGAGTCCAGTTAGAAGGCTGTTATAGGAGGTGCATGGTAGCTCATACCTGTAATCCCAGCACGTTGGGAGCCTGAGGTGGGCGGATCACCTGAGGTTGGGAGTTGGAGACCAGCCTGACCCACACGGAGAAACCCCATCTCTACTAAAAATACATAAATTAGCCATGTGTGGTGGTGAGCGCCTGTAATCCTAGCTATTCGGGAGGCTGAGGTAGGAGAATCGCTTGAACCCGGGAGGCGGAGGTTGTGGTGAGATGAGATCATGCCATTGCACTCCAGCCTGGGCAAAAAGAGTGAAACTCCATCTCAAAAATAAAAATAAAAAAAGAAGGCTGTTATAGTAACTGAGGTAGTGTCACGAACCAAGTAGACAGCAGTGGAGGTGGACAGAATCTATTTTATGTATGTATATTTATATATGTGTATCAATTTTATTGAGGTATAATTTACATAATAAACTATATCCATATAAAATGTACAACCTGATGAGTTTTGTCAGATGTATGTACTCATGAAACCATCAACACAATCAAAGGAAGATTTTCACCCCCTGCAAACTTCCCTTTTGCTCCTCTGCAGTCAGTAAACGTCTCTCTCTCTAAATCTATTTCCTAGGCAAACACTGATCCACTCTTTTTCACTACAGATTAGCTTACGTTTTCCAGAATTTCTTTTCTTTTTCTTTTTTTGAGACAGAGTCTCGCTTTGTGGCCCTGACTAGAGTGCAGTGGTACAATCTCCGCTCACTCCAACCTCTGCCTCCTGGGCTCAGGCGATCCTCCCGTCTCAGTCTCCCTGCTAGCTTGGACTACAAGCATGCACCATCATGCCCAGCTAATTTTTGTATTTTTAGTAGAGATGGGGTTTCACCAAGTTGACCAGGCTGGTCTTAAACTCCTGACCTCAGATGATTCACCTACCTCGTCCTCCCAAAGTGTTGAGATTACAGGCGCGAGCCACTGCACCCGGCCTAGAATTTCATATGAATACAATTACACAGCATACACTATATATACTTCTTTGTACCTGGCTTTTGGTCATTCAGTATTAAGATTCTGAGATTCGCCGGGTGCGGTGGCTCAAGCCTGTAATCCCAGCACTTTGGGAGGCCGAGACGGGCAGATCACGAGGTCAGGAGATCGAGACCATCCTGGCTAACATGGTGAAACCCCGTCTCTACTAAAAAATACAAAAAAACTAGCCGGGCGAGGTGGCGGGCACCTGTAGTCCCAGCTACTCAGGAGGCTGAGGCAGGAGAATGGCATAAACCTGGGAGGCGGAGCTTGCAGTGAGCTGAGATCCGGCCACTGCACTCCAGCCTGGGCGACAGAGCAAGACTCTGTCTCAAAAAAAAAAAAAAAAAAAAGATTCTGAGATTCATGCACATGGTTGTAGGAAAGATACTGAATTTGTGGACAGAGTAGATTTAGAGTTTGAAAAAACGTAACTGAGGATGATTCCTTAAGGCTTTCGGTCAGAGTGACTGGAAAAATGGAGCTAACATCAAGTGAGATAGAGAATGATCCAGGTGAAGAGGCTGGGGAAAGAAGATTAGGAATTAAGCTTTTGATATATTGATGATCCAGGTGGACATATTGAGTTGCATGCTAGATATAAATCTGGAGTTCAAAAGTGAGGTGTAGACTGGAAATATGAATTTGGGAATGGTCAGCATATTTCTTTTTTTTTTGAGATGGAGTTTCACTCTTGTTGCCCAGGCTGGAGTGCAGTGGCGTGATCTCAGCTCATCGCAACCTCCGCCTACTGGGTTCAAGCGAGTCTCCTGCCGCAGCCTCCCGAGTAGCTGGGATTACAGGCGTGTGCCACCATGCCCGGCTAATTTTGTATTTTTAGTAGAGATGGGGTTTCTCCATGTTGGTCAGGCTAGTCTCGAACTCCCAACCTCAGATGATCCACCCCCCCCCACTTTGGCCTCCCAAAGTGCTGGGACTACAGGTGTGAGCCACCACTCCAGGCCAAGCATATTGTTAATGCTATTAAAGTCACAGTACTGAATGAGATCACCAAGGACACGTGGTCAAAAGAGAAGACCAAGGTCCAATCTCTGAAACACTCCAACTTTAAGAGATTGGGGATAAGAGGAAGAACCAAAGGAGGCCAAGAAGAAACCTCCAGTAAGATAAAAGGAAAATGAAGACATTGCGGTATCCTGAAAGTCAAGTGTAAAGTCTCAAGGAAGAGGAGCGGTAACTGTGTCAAATGCTGCTGATAGGTCAAATTAGAGATAAAAGTTGACCTTGATAAAGTAAATTTGGTGAAGTGGCAGGGACACATGCTTTCTGGGCTACGTTAAGGAGCCACTGGCAGAAAAGAAATTGGAGGCAGCAAGTATAGTTTGGTGAGTTAACCTGTAAAGGGGAGCAAAGAAAGGGAGATGTAGCTGGGAGGAAAAGAAGAGCTAAGAGAAGGTTTTAGCTTGTTTTTAAGATGGGAAAAATCAGAACATGTTTGTAGGCTGATAGGAGTGAAGCAGGAGGAAGAAAAATTGGTGTAGGAGAAAAGGCAGAATTGCTGAAGCAACGTCCTTGAGCAGACCAGAGAGGGTGGGAGCCAGTGTACCAATAAAGGATTAGCTTTTGAAGGAGGCATAGAAAGTTATCTACTCGCTTTTTTTTTTTTTTTTTTTTTTTGTGAGAGGGAGTCTTGTTCTGTCGCCAGGTTGGAGTGCAGTGGCGCAATCTCGGCTCACTGCAACCTCTGCTTCCTGGGTTCAAGCGATTCTCCTGCCTCAGCCTCCTGAGTAGCTGGCGTTACAGGTGCCCGCCACCATGCCCAGCTAATTTTTGTATTTTTAGTACAGATGGGGTCTTACCATGTTGGCCAGGCTGGTCTCAATTTCTTAACCTCATGATCTGTCTGCCTCGGCCTCCCAAAGTGCTGGGATTACAGGCGTGAGCCACTGCGCCCAGCCTCTACTAGCTTTTTATTACTTAGTCCCTTTAAGCCTTGGTTTCCTTGTTTGACAATGAAGATTGAAAATGTGTTTCAGAGAGGATGAAACTAGAAAACATGTGTCTAACCTTGGTCAATATACTCATTACAGGTTAGCTGCCCTCTCTCTCCTCTCTTCATTTGTAACTCTTAAAATGAAAGTAACCACATTTCATCTGTAATATTTAAAAATGTACATGTTTTCTTTCTCAATTATAAACTTCTTGAAGGCAGTAATGGTCTTTTGGCCTTATGCTCCTTAGCACAAGGTTCTTGACTGAAACAGTTTCTCAATAAACACTCTATTAATTCGTTTCAATAATATAAGAAACCTCTACAAATTGTCAAAAATGTGAATAATTCTGTCCAGTCTCTACGTTTTAGTCCTGTTTGTCAATCTTTTAAAAAATCTGTGCCCATTTCTGATAAGCATAAAAATCTTCTCTTTATAAATGATTTAAAATTTCAAAATATCTCACCCACATCCATTCTGAGTACAACACTGCATTTACTAGGCATTAGGAATCATTGTTCTAGTATAAAAAATAGGAAGAATGGGCAAGATATGGTCAGAGCAGGCAGTAGCTAATACATAATATTCATGTTCCAATTGATTCAAATCCTCTAGAAAGTCCTAGGATAATACATTGACAAATGACTAGATCACCTGTGTGTATGTGTATGCGTATGTGTGTATCTGAGTGAGTTAGATCTAGGGAGTGGGGAAGAAATAAAACGTTAAATGTGGCAAACACTTAAAATTTGGTCAATATAGGTAAAACATATGTGGGATTTTTCTGATTTTTTTTTTTCTTTTCTTTGTGCAACAGTGCGATCACAGCTCACTGCAACCTCCATCTCCAGGATTCAAGTGATTCTCTTGACTCAGTCTCCTGAGTATCTGGGATTACAGGCATGCACCACCACGCTCAGCTACCTTTTTTGTATTTTTCGTAGAGACAGGGTTTACTATATTGGCCAGGCTGGTCTCAAACTCCTGAGCTCAGGTGATCCACCCACCTTGGCCTCCCAAAATGCTGAGATTACAGGCATGAGCCACCAGGTCTGGCCTGAGTTTTTTCTAATGGACAGAACAATATGAACACAGCTTTCCTGAATTATTCTTATAACTTCTGTAAGTTTTGTGAAAAAAGAATGGGACGGGGAGACTGGCAGTCACCTCTCTTTAATTAAAGAGTATAATTTTGACTGACAATGTAACACCTAGGCCGTCCATGTAACCTCTGTACCTCATTTTATTTTCCTGTAGCATGGGTGATATTTTCGTTGTCTTAACAGTTAAGCTACATGACATTTAATTGATATATGTGCATTCTCAAACTTTTACCAAAGCCAAAGTATTTTCACCTAAAATGTTTAAAAAGAATCAATATTTCAAATCACATTTAGCTTGTTACATCTAGCTATTGAGCAGCTGCAATAAACTTCACATAACATAGGTAGGTGGAACTGGGTCATTGTATAGGTATATGGATTTTAAACAACCATAATATAAGAGGCAAAACTTACCAACAAATAGAGCCACTGGCTACTATAGAGTTTTAGAAAATAGACAAACAACTACCTGATTTGACTGCCTTTAGGTGGGACATGAACTCTTTCCTTTGCTTCAGTTTCTACTATGTGTATGGCTTCATACCCTGAAGCTTTACATCTTTATCTTATTTCTCCGGTCCTGAGTTTGCTACTCCTGGAAAGATTTCTTCTTTCTCATGATTAATAAGAATTTTTTAAACGATGGATATAGGCCTCAGTCATATCAGAAGAGATCAAGGTAAAAGTTGCTCTGAGAATTAGAATGCAAGATGAAGGGCTTAAGGGCTTAAGCAAAGAGGTTTTGAAACCCCAGATACCAGTCAATAGCCAAATACAGAGATAAACTATGACAACTATTAGTCAAATGTTACAGTGTTAAATTTTATGTAATCTGGCCCTTCCTTTTTTTTTTTTTTTTTTTGAGACGTAGTCTGGCTCTGTCTCCCGGGCTGGAGTGCAGTGGCCGGATCTCAGCTCACTGCAAGCTCCGCCTCCCAGGTTTACGCCATTCTCCTGCCTCAGCCTCCGGAGTAGCTGGGACTACAGGCGCCCGCCACCTCGCCCGGCTAGTTTTTTGTATTTTTTAGTAGAGACGGGGTTTCACCGGGTTAGCCAGGATGGTCTCGATCTCCTGACCTCGTGATCCGCCCGTCTCGGCCTCCCAGAGTGCTGGGATTACAGGCTTGAGCCACCGCGCCCGGCCTGGCCCTTCCTTACTTAATTTCACCACTGCTTTCTATGTCATTCTCTGCTACCTTTTGTCATACTTCAGCTACACCGGCTTTCTTTTCATTCCTCAGAGCTTCACAGAGCTGGCTCCTTCTTTACTTGCAGATCTGTGTTTGAACGTCACCACCACAGAGAGGCCTTCCGGGACTACCCTTATCTAGAGTGCCTTTTCTCCCTTGTAGCGACCAGCACCAGATGTTTTCATCATAGCACCTGAAATTATTTAAAATTATTTTATTCATATGTTCCTTATATGTTTATTGTTTCTCTCCTGTCTGTCCTATTCACTGCTATATCCCCTCATACATCATAGGAAATTGCAAATATTTTTTAAAAGAATAAAAGGAGATATCCAAATTACGTTTCTGTACTAAAATCAATTACATGGTAAAAAGTAATCTGCAAAGTCTTCCTAAGAATCCAAAAGAACTAGTATCTATTCAGATAATAGTATTTACACTGAATATTAGTAGTACTCCCAGCTTCTCAGGAGGCTGAAGCAATCCTCCCGATATGTTATGGGGGGAAAATAGTAACAATAATGAAGACTGTAAGCGTGCACTACCACACCCAGCTAATTTTTAAATTTTTTGTAGAGATAGGCTCTCACTATGTTGCCCAGGCTGGTCTCAAACTCTTGACTTCATGTGATCCTTCTGTCTTGGCCTCCCAAACTACTAGGATTACAGGCATGAGCCATCATGCCTAGCTACAATTTCTTTTGAACAGTAAGTTACCAACTGGAGAAGACATATTAGTTTGAAATGACCTAGTTGATTCTACTTTTGGATGCTTATAGAGGTCACTAAAAACAAAGGGGAGATTTAACAATTAATCTTGACAGTATCAACTCCAAATTGTAAGTAACAAATCAGAAGTTCTCAGACTTTAAGGTATATGCATCACCTGGGTATCTTGTTAAAATGTAGATTCTTAGTTTCAATAGGTCTGACACCAGAGATCCTACATTCCTAACAAGCTTCCAGGTAACACCACTGCTGCTGGTCTATGGACTATATTGAACTGCAAGGCTCAAGATGAAGCTGTAAATAACCTTTAGAAAATCACCGAGAGCAAAATAGTAAGTTATATTGTCAAGATCACAAATAAAGACTCATATAGACAAAAAACTAACAAATAAAAACACACACCTGTCCTAATGTTATGAGAATGGATTCTTGTGTTTTGAGATAAAAATTTCTGTGACAGCATTATATACAGGTTCAAAAAGAGCTGGATAGAAGTGATGATATGTTATGGGGGAAAAAAGTAACAATAATGAAGACAAAGATACCAATATTGAAGATACCTATGAAGAAAATAAAATGAGAATGAAACATGCAATGTTTCTAAATTGTTACTATAAACTTGGATATAAACCAACACATTAAATATTCCATATAGATATTTGACTTTTTCATTTACATTTCCGGAAGTTGGTATATTCAAGGTGGCTAATAAACTTTAAAAAATAATCTTGTTATGAAAAGTTGAGGTTATCCTTGTACTTGTCATCACCTTATATTCAGGCAGATGGGCTTCGCTGTCCTAACCTAAATCTGTGCCAGAGCCCATAATCTATATCCCAGAAGCTACTACTTCCCTAGCTTTCGTATTTGTTAGAAAGAAAGCCATTTGTTTTCATACTTCTCTTTGATATCTAAGCTGGCAAATTTCTTCCATGGTTCTTGGGTTCCTCTTGTACTTGCACGATCTATGCAATGACAAATACATAAGTTACACTGGTCCTAAACTCTTTAAGACCAGTTAATTAAAAATACAAGATTAAATTGAAAAGATAATTATACAAAAAAAGTTAAACAAAATTTAGGATTCCTCAAATACACAAAATATTAAAATCTTCCAAACTTTTGAATAACATTCACTTGTTTCAACACTGTTTTTCTTCCCTATATAAACTTCTCTCAATTTTGCAAAAAAACATTCAACAAACTCATATCACCTTTTGCCATTTATAGCTATCTTGAGTTCAAATATAGTACTTTCAAAAAAATCAGTAAATTATACCCTTTGAAGACACAAAGTGTGTTTTGAGATGTTTTTTATGGGTCTATGGTACTTAAGGTTTCTGATAATTTTGTGAATTATTAACAGAGTTCTATTTGTGGTCTGTTTCAATTACTAAAATTTATTGATTTATTTTTTGAGACGGAGTCTTGCTTTGTCGCCCAGGATGGAGTGTAGTGGCTTGATCTCGGCTCACTGCAACCTCTGCCTCCCAGGTTCAAGCAATCCTCCTGTCTCGGCCTCCCCAGTAGCTGGGACTACAGGTGCACACCACCACGCCCGGCTAATTTTTGTATTTCTAGTAGAGACAGGGTTTCACCATATTGGTCAGGCTGGTCTCGAACTCCTGATCTCAGGTGATCCACCCGTCTCAGTCTCCCATAGTGTTGGAATTACAGGCGTGAGTCACCATGTCCAGCCACTAAAGGTTATTTTTTAAAAAAAAAAACTTTGAATGTTTATCTTTCTGGCTGACATCTAGGAAAACAACCTCAGTTACAATATAATTGTATTCCTGTAAGTTGGGGGAGTCAAGCTTCTTCTTCCACTTGGGGGCAGTGGGTATTTTTTGCTTTCTTCTCCATCCACCCCCTTACCCCTGGAATTAAAGCTGAATATGTACAAATAAAGCAGGACTACTGGGCAAGAGCCATTTTCACAAGGGTACGAATTGCTTCTGTGCTAGGTCTCGAATATCAGCAGGGAAACATCATCAAAGGAAATCAAGGCGATTCCTTTGCTGATACGGAAATTGTAAAGAATCACTTTAGAACTAGAGACAGCAAGCTCAGTAATGCAAATGTACTCGCGTGTTCATCTGAAAAACAACAATATCCCCATTTACTATTTAGCAAAAATTGAAAGACTAGGACCAAAAGCTCAAAAGACGGAAGGTGTAAAAGAAAGTCTCTTTTCTGCTCAGCACTTTGGCAGGCATCGCACTGAATTTGCATCTGTCTGAGTGGTAACTTCCAAAAGTCTGAGAAAGTAAATGTGAGCTGAATATCAAGCGATAAAACAGATAATTCTGACAGACTCTGTTTGTGTGGGAGGGTTGGGTGTTGAGTACCAAAGAGGCGAGGATTAGCATAGTCAAGAAAGCTCACGAATCTAAAACCAATCCTAAGTGAAAGGAACTCAGGGCAAGTTTTCTAAATAATCTCACTATATCATGCACACACACACATGCGCGCACACACACATACTCTTTAGTATACTGAAGGATATTTTGCAAAGTACTCTTTTCTTCCTGAATTCTATTGCTCTTTCTGTTCTTCAACAGTTGTATGTGTCTATCGCCTAATTATTTCCTTATTCTTTGCTCATCTCTCTCCTTTCTTAGGACCTTCCTTTCCCTTCCTTTTTAATTTTTTTAATTTTAATTTTATTTATTTATTTATTTGTTTATTTATTTATTTAGAGACAGAGTCTCCTCTGTCGCCCAGGCTGGAGTGCAGTGGCACAATCTCGGCTCACTTCAAACTCTGCCACCGGGGTTCACGCCATTCTCCTGCCTCAGCGTCCCAAGTAGCTGGGACTACAGGCGCCTGCCACCATGCCCGGCTAATTTTTTGTATTTTTTTTAGTAGAGATGGGGTTTCACTGTGTTAGCCAGGATGGTCTCGATCTCCTGACCTCGTGATCTGTCCACCTCGGCCTCCCAAAGTGCTGGGATTACAGGCGTGAGTCACCGTGCCCAGCCTTTATTTATTTTTATTTTTTTGAGATGGAGTCTTGCTCTATTGTCCAGGCTGGAGTGCAGTGGCGCAATTTCGGCTCACTACCACTTCTGCTGGGTTCAAATGATTCTCCTGCCTCAGCCTCTCAAGTAACTGGGACTATAGGTATGTGCCACCACGCCTGGTTAATTTTTGTATCTTTAGTAGAGACGGGGTTTCACCACGTTGGCCAGGCTGATCTCGAACTCCTGACCTCAAATGATCTGTCCGCCTCAGCCTCCCAAAGTGCTGGGATTACAGGCGTGAGCCACTGCGTCCTGCCTATTTTTAAAATTTTTACCTCCCTAATACAGCCAGAAATATCAAATTCGGTTCGCTTTCAAACAGTGATAATTTAGTTCTACAATTTTGGCCCTCTCCACACATACCTGCCTGGGTTTCCTTGGTGCTTAATAAATGTTAGACAGTGTAATGCCATAAGCAGCTGTAAATGTCACCGTCAAGCAAGGCTCCTTTAAAGCTGCAAAGAGGTGGACACATCAAGCAAAATAGTTAAGGGAGGCTAAAAACAAAACCAAAATCTCTAGAACTTAGCACAGTTCCTGGTACACAGGGAACTTGATAATAAAAGTTTGCTTAAGTGTTTGTTGAAATTTTAAGGACCTTTCTCAAGGAACCCTGTATTTTGTAGCTACCCTCCTCCTCAAAACTAGAAGAATTCATGAATGAAGATCCAACAAAGATACTTTCTTTTTTTTTCCATTTACATTTGCAGTCATTAAAGCCTGAAGTAATAGTCAAAATATTCAAACCTCGGCCGGGCATGGTGGCTCACTCCTGTAATCCCAGCCCTTTGGGAGGCCAAGGCGGGTGGATCACGAGGTCAGGAGTTCAAGACCAGCCTGACCAACATGGAGAAACCCCGTCTCTACTAAATACAAAAATTAGTCAGTTCAAGACCAGCCTGACCAACATGGAGAAACCCCGTCTCCACTAAATACAAAAATTAACGCTTGCATGTAGTCCCAGCTACTCAGGAGGCTGAGGCAGGAGGATCACTTGAACCTGGGAGGTGGAGGTTGCAGCGAGCTGAGATCGTGCAAGACTCCATCTCAAAAAAAAAAAAAAAAAAAAAAAAATCAAACTTCAAAGCATGATAAGGGTTAAGTGCATCAAAAGCAAGAAAGGCTGGGGGTTATCAAATTATGATCATATTTTTTCTCAGACTATTCCCCTTTAACTTTTGCAGAATTACATTAACTGTGAAGAAAATTTAATTCAAAATGCCTCTTTTAGAATATTTTTATGCTTCAGATACTTGTCCAGTATGGTGGGGTTTTTGGTCTGTTTTGTTTTTTTTGTCTTTCTCTTTCCCTATCCACTCATCTTTAAGTGGGGAAAATACAGCATGCATTTCTGCACAGATCAAGGAAGGAAATCAGGGTGACCTGTACTATCCATACCGTACTGACCACATCCATACTCTGTTGGCAGTGACAGGAGGCAGAGCAAAAATGTTGGCAAGAGGGAAAATTAGGTCAAGAGCCCCAGGTGCTCAGAATGAACGATAGTACAGCCTGGAGGGTTTTGGCACTGCCTCATCTCTCTCGCCAACTGCTGAAGGCAGTCTAGCATGCTAGGTAAGAACATTACTCAGGTGCAAGATTATCTGTGTTTGAATTTTGCTTCTGCCTCTGACTTGTGGTATTTTGGTCAAGTAACTTAACCTCTCTAAGGCTCAGTTTTTTTACGGGTATAATAGGGAAAATAAAATAAAGTGAGAATAGCAGGGTCAGGTACAAGTTTTTTATAAAGAAGAGATCTTTGCTGGAGAGAGGTAAGAGGTCAAAGGTAAGAAAGAGACAGAACAGCTAATAGGCACTGTTTTTAACTGTGGCAAAGCAAAAAATATTTAGGTATGTTTAAAAAATCTTCTGCACATACCAGTGCAGAATATTAGTCACTCAAGGCATGTTGGATAAATGAATTAAAAAATGGAAGAACAACTATTCAATGCTAATAACTGATAAACTTGGTATTAAAAGGAGATATGGGAACAGATCAATTTTCCTTAACTATGATGACCTCTCAAAATATTTGGAAAACAGAGCATTTTTTTCTACAAGTGAAAATTCCAACATTACAACTACCATTTTGTGAACTTCATAAATGCACACAGATCTCAGGGAAAGATGAGTGGAACCGTGCACTATTCTGTCTTTAGTACCTCCACTCCATTTTGACCCTACCCAAAAACCAAATATACTACTCAACACCCACCCAAACAATCAAAATCTCCAGACCAGGAAATGGATAAATAAAGTACCTGACACCACTCTCCTCCTTTACTGAATTCCTTTCACTTATTATGTCACTAGAGAAATAAGTGGCCCTATTTCAGCTTGGCCCTATTTCAACTTCAGTTTCTATAGATTACTATGATTTTAATAAAAGATGTATTATAAACCCTACTTACCCTTCTTAAAATTGAAACCAGTCCCCATTCCTTATCTTCCTTCTCTATTTTTTTGCTTCACAGCATTTGCCACCTTTTAACAAAACAGGTATTTCACTTAATTTGCATATTTTCTCTCTCTCCCTTCTAGCATGTAAACTCTATGAGGACAGGATTTTCAGTCTGTTTTGTTCACTGTTGCATCTTCAATGCCTGAAACAACGTTTGGCAGATTGTACGTGTGCAAAGAGCACTTGCCAAAAGCCTGAATAAACGAATCAACTCCATTACAATAGAACAATGCTATGAGACATTTCTTTTGCACTGACTTTTATCTGTGCACTGTTTTCCCCATGTTGATGTCCATTTACAAACTTCATATTATGTCCTAAGAATTGGTTTCTCTCTAGGCCATAACTTTCTTGAAGGGGAACACTCCATGTTATTTTTTAATTTTTCCCTTACTGCTCTCCTATTTTATATTTTAGAGATGGAGTTTTGTTCTTCTCGCCTGGGCTGGAGTGCAATGGCATGATCTCGGCTCACTACAACCTCTACCTCCCGGGTTCAAGCTATTCTCCTGCCTCAGCCTCCTGAGTAGCTGGGATTACAGGCGCCTGCCACCACACCCAGCTAATTTTTGTATTTTTAGTAGAGATGGGGTTTCACCATGTTGGCCAGGCTGGTCTTGAACTCCTGACCTCAGGTGATCCACCTGCCTTGGCCTCCCAAAGTGTTGGGATTACAGGTGTGAGCCACCATGCCTGGTCCCATATTTTAAATACTAATAAATAAAGTTCAGTTAACTTCTTTCTTTACACTCCTGGTCTTGCCCTTCCTTTTGCCTCCCTCATCCCAACAATACTTTGCTGAAGAGAGTCTGGCACTGTTTCAGTGAAGTCATTTTCTATACTACTTGGTTATGAAGTGAATGAATAGACTATGGTTTTAAGTTGTTGAAAAGGCAAGCAGTGTTTTTCAGAAGAAATTCTTTTATGAGTTCCAATGCAATAAAATAGCTCAGTGATTCAACTGGCTGAATTACATTTCATTCACTCAGAGGTAAATTCCACTAAAGAAAACTAAAGAACACATACTTCCCCCTTTAATTTTGGCTCTCTAGAAATTTCTCATTTAGTGATATTTCTCATACTGAGCACTAGAACCCTCAAAGGTCTCAGGGAAGAGACACAGGCTACTTGAACTAGGCCAACTACAAAATATATAATAGTAACCAAAAAGAAGCCTTCACCAATTGGTGCTGAATTATTCATTACCTCTTCCTAGACTTCTTCGTATGATATTTATTTCTTCATACTCCAGTTTAGAAAAATTACCATCATTTATGCTTACACTAAGGAAATCCCTAAATATTCTTCAACAAGTTTGTATGGTCACAATGTTCTCTAAAAGAAAAAAAAAATGTAATCTGAAATAAGTCACTGATAAATATTATCTATACTGCTTTAAGGCTTTTGATTTTTGAATGTTTTATGTGTACAACTTGTATTTGAGTTTATCTTCATTTGTGGTGTTTTTAGCAATTTTTTCAGATAATGTTCCTAAATCTTGATATGAACTAAACTTAGGAAAATCGACTGTGCTTATAGGGATGTCAATAATTTCATTAGATATTATAAAATTACAGTTATTCCCTCATTTTCCATTGCTATGAAAGGCAAATGGCAGCCGGGCATGGTGGCTCAAGCCTGTAATCCCAGCACTTTGGGAGGCCGAGACGGGCAGATCACAAGGTCAGGAGATCGAGACCATCCTGGCTAACCCGGTGAAACCCCGTCTCTACTAAAAAATACAAAAAACTAGCCGGGCGAGGTGGCGGGCGCCTGTAGTCCCAGCTACTCGGGAGGCTGAGGCAGGAGAATGGCGTAAACCCGGAAGGCAGAGCTTGCAGTCCTCTGCTTAATAGTGTAGTCTTTAGCCTGCTACCTGGAAAAGCAACCATGGTTAAGAACATGGGTTATGATTAAAGTAGAACTGAGTTCAAATCCCAGATCTAATCCTAACTAACCATAAGGCAAGTTTCAAATCTAAGGTTCAGTTTCCTCATCTGTACAAAGGACATAATATAATAAATGTGGCTGGGCATGGCGGCTCACGCCTGTAATCTCAGCACTTTGGGAGGCCGAGGTGGGCGGATCACAAGGTGAGGAGATCGAGACCACAGTGAAACCCCATCTCTACTAAAAATACAAAAGTTAGCCTGGCACAGTGCCGGGCGCCTGTAGTCCCAGCTACTCGGAAGGCTGAGGCAGGAGAATGGCGTGAACCCGGGAGGCAGAGCTTGCAGCGAGCCGAGACGGTGCCACTGCACTCCAGCCTGAGCGACAGAGCGAGACTCCGTCTCAAAAAACAAACAAACAAACAAATAAATACATATAAACATATATATATACAAATGTGTTGAACACAGGATTGTTTATTGTCAGGATTTAATAAGATAGTATATGTAATTGTGTTAAACAAGGTGGCATGCATAGAATATGCATTCAATAAACTTAATCCGCCGGGCTTAGTGGTTTATGCCTATAATCGCAGCACTTTCAGAGGCTGAGGCAGGTGGATCGTTTGAGGTCAGGAGTTCGAGACCAGCCTGATCAACGTGGTGAAATCCTGTCTCTACCAAAAATACAAAAATTAGCTGGGCGCAGTGGCATGCATCTGTAATTCTAGCTATTAGGGAGGCTGAAGCAGAAGAATCCCTTTAACCCGGGAGGTGGAGGTTGCAGTGAGCTGAGATTGTGCCACAGCCTGGGCAACAAAGCAAGATTCTGTCTCAAAAAACAAAAAAATAATAAAAATAAACTTAATCCACAACTACTAACAAATGACATAATTAAATGTGATATTGTAGAGAATATATAGATCAATTGTCAAGTATTTAACTGTTAATTTTTTACTATTTTATGTATGTCAAAAAAGTTGGTGGCCGGGCGTGGTGGCTTATGCCTGTAATCTCAGCACTTTGGCAGGCAGAGGTGGGCAGATCACTTGAGGTCAGGAGTTCAAGACTAGCCTGGCCAATATGGTAAAACCCCATCTCTACTAAAAATACAAAAATTAGCAGGGGGTGGTGGTGGGTGCCTATAATCCCAGCTACTTGGGAGGCTGAGGAAGGAGCACTGCTTGAATCTGGAAGGCAGAGGTTGCATGAGCTGAGATCACACCACTATACTCCAGCCTGGGCAACAGTACGAGAGTCTGTCTCAAAAAAAAAAAAAGTTGGCTCAACTGCCACTTGATTTTCTCCTCTGCTGCTTTGGAGAGGTTAGTCTTCTTCCATCATAGGATAGAAGTCACTTTTCAGATATTTATAAGAGGACACCATGTTTCATAAAATAATAAAGAATGTAGAAAGTATTCTGTGTTACTTTTTCTGGATACTCAGAGTAATTTATTTTCTCTCAAAGCTCGATCACTGCTGGTTTTTGTTTTTTAACTTTTATTTTAAGTTCGGGGTACACATACAAGTTTATTATATAGGTAAACTGGTGTCATGGGGCTTTGGTGTATAGATTATTTTGTCACCCAGGTACTAAGTATAGTACCTGATAGTTATTTTTTCTGATCCTCTCCCTCCATTTGGAGTTTTCTTATTCTATTCCTATTTACTGATAACTTTATTTTTTATGTTTTTATTTAATTTTTTTAGAATTTAGACAGGGTCTCACTATGTTGCCCAGGCTGGTGTCGAACTCCTGGGCTCAAGTGATCCTCCTGTCTCGGCCTCCCAAAGTACTGGGATTACAGGGGTGAGCCACCTCACCCAGCTGATAAGTTTAATTATATCAATACCTGGTCTAAATTTTTCTTTTTGACTTATATTCTTCATGACTGTAAGTGGATGTGAAATTTTTCATAATTTTAATAAAAATCCATACATGGCCGGACGTGGTGGCTCACGCCTGTAATCCCAGCACTTTGGGAGGCCGAGGCGGGTGAATCACGAGGTCAGAAGATCGAGACCATCCTGACTAACACGGTGAAATCCCGTCTCTACTAAAAATATAAAAAAATTAGCCGGGCGTGGTGGCGGGCGCCTGTGGTCCCAGCTACTCAGAAGGCTGAGGCAGGAGAATGGCGTGAACCCAGGAGGCGGAGCTTGCAGTGAGCCGAGATCGCACCACTGCACTCCAGCCTGGGCGACAGAGCAAGACCCTGTCTCAAAGAAAAAATAAATAAATAAATAAATAAATATAAAATCCATACATGTTTCCCTCAAGTTCTTGAGTCTAAAATTAACATAGATCTATCCTTACTTTTATTTAGTGGACCTTAATGTTCACTGAAGAAATATTACTGATTACTTAGAGTAACTAAGCCACAATGGTAGGTTCCACAGTTAAAAGATAATTTTACATATTTCACTTTGGACTTAAAGTAATCATTCCATTGTAAAGTAGTAACTTAAACTTTTGCTCTCAGAGTTTGTTCTACTTCATCAGTGCACTCAAATAGAATGCTCCATAACGAAGAAAATTGTCTATCACTTCATTTGCACTATCCAATAATGGTAGCCATTAACAACATGTGGCTATTAAGCACTTGAAATGTGGCTAGTGCAACAGAAGAACTGAATGTATACGTGTTTAATTTTAATTAATTTTCATTTAAATAGCTGTTCGGCTAGCAACTACCATGTTGGACAACACAGTTCTAGATAGTTCAAAAAACATCAGTAATTATGTGGAAATAGAATAATAATGATTCGCATAACTAAACTATACAGGTTATATCATTGCCTCAGGAATTGCTGACACATCTCTTGACTAATTGTGCAAGAAGCAATGAGGCTTTGAGCACTGTTTTTTACCACTTTATGAATCAACTTTCCCACCTCCTCTTCCCCCCTCCCCGATCTCTGGAGTCCTCATAGTTTTCTCTTTAAAATCATTTGTAAAACAGAAAGCAAAGATCTCAGATCTAACCAGGAGTCTTAACTCTGACCTTAGGCTCCCATGGGAATTCAATTATTTTTGTTGGCCTAACCTCTAAGGGATGATGGATTTGCTATCTCTGTGTCCTCCTTCTTCCCTGACTCCCCCTCCCGCCCTCACATCTTCTCCTCTGACTAGTCACATTTAGTTAGTTTCTTGACCTGCTGCCTTTGTTTTAAACAGGAATGAAAGAGAACCACAACTGGAAACTGAAACTGTTGCACAAAGTTATCAGGTCGCAATGGGAAAAATGAGACTGTGTATGTGTTAAGTGTTTTCTCAGGGTTTAGGACAGCAGCTGCAGCTACCCCTTCTTTCCTCCCACTGTCAGACAAATTTCCAAGCACTGGATAGTAGAGCTACACCACTAGCTAGCTAGCTAGAGGTCATGGTATCCTCTATGAACTGTTAATGCAGTTCCGGAAGTTCTTTCCTTACAAAACAAAAGTTCTGAATGCTGACTCTCTAACCACGGAAATGGTATCTTATTACTAAAACACTAAAAATGTTAAGCTGCATACTGCTCCAAAGAGTAGTCTGTAGACTTGTTACCATTTGTACTGGCCATAGTGAAAAAGGGTTTGACACTACATGATAGTTACTGGTACTTGTTCCCAATAGCTGCTTAAAAGAAGCTGTTGGCAAGTTTGACGGCCTTTTTTTTTGTTTTTTTTTTTTTACATTTAAAAAATAACAACATTAAACACTTATATTTGTAAATGTAAGAAGGTTAAGGCATTCTAAGTCACAGGATGAGACAGGAGGTAGGCACAAGATACAGGACATAAAGACTTTGCTGATAAAACAGGTTGCAGTAAAGAAGTCGAAACCAAAATCCACCAAAACCAAGATGGCAATGAGAGTGACCTCTGGTCGTCCTCACTGCTACACTCCCACCAAAGCCACGACAGTTTACAGATGCCACGGCAGCATCAGGAAGTTACTCTATATGGTCTAAAAAGGGGAAGCATGAATAATAGACCCTTTGTTTAGCATATTATCAAGAAATAACCATAAACATGGGTAACCAGCAGCCCCCCGGGGCTGCTCTGTCTGTGGAGTAGCCATTGGTTTATTCCTTTACTTTCTTAATAAACTTGCTTTCACTTAAAAAAAATAAATTAAACATTTACATTTGTATAAAGTACTTTCACACACCTAATCAAATTCAATTATTTTAACAACCTAGTAAGGCAGAAAAATCAGTTATTATTATTTTGATGTTTTTATGAGTGCCATCTGACTCCTAGGATAGCAGCATGTTTCCCAGTATGCCAGTACTTCTATCTGGCAAGGGTGCCACCCAAAAAATGGTCTTGGGAGAAAGTAGACAGTGTAGAAAAGTCTGTAATTTGGCCAGGCATGGTGGCTCACACCTGTAATGGCAGCATTTTAGGAGGCCGAGGCAGGTGGATTACCTGAGGTCAGGAGTTCGAGACCAGTCTGACTAACATGGTGAATCCCTGTCTCTACTAAAAATACAAAAATTAGCCAGGTGTGGTGGCACGCGCCTGTAATCGCAGCTACTTGGGAGGCTGAGGCAGGAGTATCATTTGAACCTGGGAGGTGGAGGTTGCAGTGACCTGCGATCACGCCACTACACTCCAGCCTGGGGAACAAGAGTGAAACTTCGTCTCCAAAAAAAAAAAAAAAAAAAGTCTGTAATTTACTTCTTTATAATATTTGTTTGGTTGTAATTAATTGAGCTCTCGAACTTAGTTCCTAAAACTTTTTCTTTCCCCTCTTCGAATTATATTATTTTAAATGTTACCGGACGCGGTGGCTCAATCCTGTAATTCCAGCACTTTGGGAGGCCAAGGTGGGCAGATGACCTGAGGTCAGGAGTTTGAGACCAGCCTGGCCAACATGGCAAAACCTCATCTCTTCTAAAAAGACAAAAATAAGCTGGGCATGGTGGTGCGTGACTGTAATCCCAGCTACTCAGGAGGCTGAGGCAGGGAGAATTGCTTGAACCCAGAGGTAGAGGTTGCAATGAGCTGAGATCAGGCCACTGCATTCCAGCCTGGGCGACAGAGTGAGACTCTATATCAAAAAACAAAAACAAAAACAAAAACAAAAACCCAACCTTCTAGGGTAGATTCTGTAAAAACCAAAAAATATGGACATCCTAAGTTCTCAGATGTATAAACAAGTTATAGCTCTAAGTTGCATCTCTTCAATTTTATTTCTTGAAACAACTGCCCTCCTCCCCGCCAATCTACCCTCCCTTCTTGGCTCAAATTGTGTTTTTTTGTTTTTTTTTGAATGAAGTCTTGCTCTTGTCCCCCAGGCTGGAATGCAATGGTGCAATCTTGGCTCACTGCAACCTCCACCTCACAGGTTCAAGTGATTCTCCTGCCTCAGCTTCCAGAGTAGCTGGGATTACAGGCGCCTGCTACCACGCCTGGCTAATTTTTGCACTTTTAGTAGAGACGGGGTTTCACCATGTTGTCCAGGCTGGTCTCAAACTCCTGACCTCAGGTGATCTGCCTGCCTCAGCCTCCCAAAGTGCTGGGATTACAGGCGTGAGTCACCGCGCCCGGCCACATAGTGGTTTTCCTTATCTTCCTCCTGGCTATGTGCTGGGTAGCCAATTATCCACAATTATTATTGTAGCTCAAAACCTGAGTTTTCCTGTTTCTCTTCTTTTACCATTTTCTTATTCTTTCCCCCCATGGGCAACTCCCTCCCATCTCATAATTAGCTTAAGACCTTAATGTTGGCTGGGCGTGGTGCTGACACCTGTAGTCACAGCATTTTGGGAGGCTGAGGTGGAAGGACTGCTTGAGCCCAGGAATCTGAGGCCACAAGATCTGCCTGAGTAACACGGCAAAACACAATTTCTACAATAAAATATAAAAATTAGCTGGGCATAGTGGCGTGCACATGTGGTCCCTGCTACTTGGAAGGCTGAGGTGGGAGGATTCCTTGAGTCAGGAAGGTGGAGGTTGCAGTGAGCCCTGATTGTGCCACTGCACTCTAACCTCTGTAACTGAGTGAGATTGTGTCTCACAAATAAATAAGACAGACCTTAATGTTTTCTAACAAGGTGTTTTTGATATCTGGTGATATATGTATAGATTCTTCTGAAATGTGAAATATGTACATCTTCAAACGTATAAATAAGGTAAGTTCTTCACACACTATGAAGCTTCACAAAAAGTTCCATTTAAATTTGTATCTTGGCCGGGCGCGGTGGCTTACGCCTGTAATCCCAGCACTTTGGGAGGCCGAGGCGGGCGGGCGGATCACGAGGTCAGGAGATCGAGACCATCCTGGCCAACACGGTGAAACCCCATCTCTACTAAAAATACAAAAAATTAGCTGGGCGTGGTGGCAGGCGCCTGTAGTCCCAGCTACTTGGGAGGCTGAGGCAAGAGAATGGCGTGAACCCGGGAGGCGGAGCTTGCAGTGAGCTGAGATCCGGTCACTGCACTCCAGCCTGGGCAACAGAGCCAGACTCCGTCTCAAAAAAAAAAAATAAATAAATAAATAAATTTGTATCTTGGCAAAATTATTGAACTTGGGGAGTATCCCTAAACTGTTAAATCAGCAACATTACATCTGTTCCAAACTGGTATCTCATTTTTCTTGGAGTTCACAGAAAACAAAAAAAAGGCAACATAAAAATTATCCACAGTTTTGCTTGGACAGATTTCTATTATCTGCCCATTTAATATATAATATCTATTTTATATAATTTATTAAATGTTTATAATCATCCTTCTATTATATAAATAGGTTTACCACATCTGCTTGGTGATGTTGGTAGCTTTTTTCTTCTAAGGGAGAATATGGAGGAAGGATTTAAAGTACAGGAGGTCGAATGGAGTCAAGAATGTGTAAACCGTATAGTATAGATAGCCTTAATATATTCTGGACTTAGAGTTTTAGGGCAGTGGGAAAACTAATCACATTCATAAGACATTTTGCAACTACATTATTCCCCCACAAATAATAGTTATTTTAATCTATATCTACAAATAATAGTTACTGGCTATATCTACAAAGTTTGTGTAGATATCTACAGATTCTATGGCCCAACTTTTTCTTACAAGTGTTTCATAGGTATTCATGTAGTACTTTTAAAGTATAATTAATGAACTGTGTCTAGCAAAGGCTTGTACTGGCCTTTCCTTCAAAATCAATGCAATAAAACTGTACATTGTTGTCTCAGTAAAAATAAAGGCATAAAGAACTCACAAATAGGGGCCGGGCACGATGGCTCATGCCTGTAATCCCAGCACCCGAGGCAGGTGGATCACCTGAGGTCAGGAGTTCAAGACCAGCCTAACAAACATGGTGAAAATACAAAAATTAGTTGGATGTGGTAGTGGGCGCCTGTAATCCCAGCTACTCGGGAGGCTGAGGCAGGAGAATCACTTGAACTTGGGAGGCAGAGGTTGCAGTAAGCCGAGGCTGTGCCCATTGTACTCCAGCCTGGGTGACAGAGACAGACTCTGTCTCAGAAAAAAGAAAAAAAAGAAAGAATTCATAAATAAGTTTGTTATAAGGATTTCCACCATGAGAACATGGCCTTCGGCCCTTCCTCATAGGAATCCCAAGAGACAAAGAATAAATCTCATTTCGAGTTGAATAATAATAATTTTTTTTTAAAAAAAACAGCATTATAGCTATGTAAAGATAGTATTTAAAAACCAAACAAAACTAAGAAATGGGAAAAAGAAATGGCAGGTGAAGAACTCTTTTCAGAGAATAAAAGTTGTCATACAGCAATGGATGCTGTGTCAGAACATACTGCCAACAAACTTTTAAGAAAAAAGGAACTCAATGAAGTTACTGTTATACAAAACAGGAGCTCATAGCAGGGATGTAAGAGTTAATGGAAGATATCGTGAGCCAAAACAGGGAATAAGACATGATTTGGCAGAAGTCAAGAGAGATGTGGGGAGAAAAATAAAACCACTAATGAAATGAAGCTGGCAAGAAGCAGCACAAAGAACTGGCAGTGGTGAAGAAGACGTGGTAAAGGACATGGGTGGAGAATTGAGGAAAGCAGCACAACAATAGCACCTTGAATAAAGTTTTTAAAAACTAGAGTAAATTATAGATTTGAAAGATGAATATATTCAAAATCAGTAACCTTGAAAAACAGAAATATAATTTTAAATCTGTAATTTAAAAAAACTTTCTAGAAATGAAAATAAACTTGAAGCTACAGACTGAAAAGGTACACAGAACCCAGGGGAAATAGGCATAGAATACTTAAACATTGAGACATAGCCTAATTAAGTTACTAAATTCCAAAGATTAAAATAAGGGCTCAACATTAAAAAAATTCTAGTCCCTTAATTTAAGACTACTTTAAAGCCTATAGAAAAAATATGGCTAAATTATATAAGCAAGTGTAATTTTTAAAATAAACAATGTTAAGATTTTAGATAACAGTTACCCATAATGTTCCTATAACCTACAACTAACCATACATTGGACAATTAAAATAAATTAAGATTTTTCTTGGTCTGGGGAAGTAGACGGTAGCGAGGGATGTTTCTTGAAATTATTTATTAAAGGCTTATTACTAATATTTAATTCAATAAGTATCACAACCTACAAATGTTTTATAATAGAATTATTCACAAAATCCACAAGACAGCTTATGTTAGCCTGATTTTACACATGAAGAAATGGAAGCAAAGCTAAAGGAAATTAATTGTCCACAGTTGCACGTTGAATCATCAGAAACAGGAGAGTATCACTTCTAGTACAATTTTTTGTTTGTCTTTAACAGCTTTTGTCACAACCTTGCACTCTGACATTATTTTTGGCTACTGGGTAACACTGATCTTAACTAGAGGCCTGTAGTATCATGATCTAATACAACAAAACTATAATGAGTGTTGAAAGACTGTGGAGAAAAAAATACATCTGGGGAAACACAACAGATGTGAATTCCATCAATCAAAAATGCTAATCTGCTGCTGAGGCTCTATTCTGCTGAGCCCTGTATTAAAGTCTGGAGTGAAAATAAAACTGAACCAAAAATCCCTAACACTAAAGAGGGAAAAATGCAGAAAACAGGCTAAATAGCTATTTTAAAAGAGTTAAAAGCAAACAAAATGAAATCTTTAAAAACTGAAAATTTAAAAATCATATATAAAAAGACAGCTATCCAACCAGGGATAATGCTAGATCCTAGTAGGACAGTCAGGCAAGACATTACAGAAGACAGACATTTTCAGCTCTATTACAAAGAAAGATAATGGTTGTTTATTTTCTTTTCTCTTCTTTTTTATTTTTTATTTTATTTTTTATTTTTATTTTTGAAATGGAGTTTTTGCTCTGGCTAGAGTGCCACGGCATGATCTTGGCTCACTGCAACCTCTGCCTCCTGGGTTCAAGTGATTCTCCTGCCTCAGCCTCCCAAGTAGCTGGGATTACAGGCACCTGACACCACGCTTGGCTAATTTTTGTATTTTTAGTAGAAATGAGGTTTCACCACGTTGGCCAGGCTGGTCTCAAACTCCTGATCTCAGGTGATCCACCCACCTCAGCCTCCCAAAGTGCTAAGATTACAGGCATGAGCCACTGCACAGGCCGAGAAAGGCTGTTTCTTATAACTTCACCTAAGACTGAGACCGTCTAATATTTAAAAGGGTTTTATTTTGTCAAAAGTAACCTCATGGTAAGGTTGTATCAGACAATTGAATAGTAAACTTTTACATTACAGAAATGACCAAACTGTCCAGTAATCTAAGGCTAAAATGTAGGGAAAAGAAAATCAAATCTATATTAAAGAAAAACCAGAAGAACTTCTTATGTAAAAGTCAAAGTGGAATAAGTAATTATGGATTTATCTTATTTGGCGACTGAGTCAAAGAAGTTAATTTATCCTTATCGCCATTGAAGTCATCTTTGCTCTTTTGCACAGTATAGTATTTCTCAAATTGTTCTCCTTGCCATGCCTCTAATCCTGCCTGCCTTTCTCTGGAAGTAATAAAATGCAAGAGCCCATTAGTGAAGAGAACAAAAGCCTAACAAGGAAGTTCTAGGCCCTTCCAAGGCCACAAAATGCAAATCTTTTAACAGTGACATTTTAATTTCCATCACAGTACACACTACCTATGTATCTTCCAGAGCAGTGACTGCATATTTGCTAGGATTTCCTGAAATTAACATTACAGGAAGCCTCCAACTTGCAAAAGACTTGGGTTCCAAAAGTTCACTTCTCAGCTAAGTATTTGTAACTCCGAATATGCTTTTATCCAAAATCAATGTTTCATATGGAATTTAGGTTTTCAGGTTAGTCCACAAAGGGTTTGTCCCTAAAGCAAATTCATTATCTTATTTTGCACTTTAAAATATCTTTTAAAAATACTATTGAGATACAACTAATTATGCTAATCAAAAAATACTGAGTAATAACTCTAAAACACTATCGTGAATTAAGATGGAGTGCATAAAAATGACATGGTAAATGGAGACTTGAGGATATCCTGAACTTAACTTTTGGATTATTTGAGGATTTGGGGAACTAATGACATTAGTTCTTTATTATATCTAATTTCATTTTAAAATGTATGACTCTTATTTCTCTTGAAATACAATAAATCATTAGCACTAAAACCACGGAACATCCAAGGTTGGAAAAGACTTCAGAGATCATATTCAATCTGACCTTAACTTGGAGATGGAGAAATTGAGACTCATAGGGATGGACTAACCTGACATAAGTTATACAACTAATTAGTTCTGGAGCTGAAATCCCATCCTGTGTCTTTTCCACCATAACAATGCTTATCAGTTATTATCAAGACCAGGTTTTTGCTCAGAATTAGGTGAAAAAAATTACTAAAACCGTGTTATCAGCATATTTTAGCAATATCTAGTGAAGTTGAAGATGTGCATGACTATTGCACTATTGCACGGGCACATGAAGTTTTTTCTTCTTTTTTTTTTCTTTTTCTTTTTTTTAAGATGTAGTCTCTCTCCGTGGCCCTGGCTGGAGTGCAGTGGCATGACCTAAGCTCTCTGCGACCTCTGCCTCCCAGATTCAAGCAATTCTCCTGCCTCACCCTCCCGAGTAGCTGGGATTACATGCATGTGCCACCACTCCTGGCTAACTTTTATACTTTTAGCAGAGATGGGGTTTCACCATGGTGGTCAGGCTGGTATTGAACTCCTGACCTCAAGTGATCCACCTGCCTTGGCCTCCCAAAGTGCTGGGATTACAGCATGAGCCACCACGCCCAGCAGGAGTTTTTTCATAATGGTAAAAAATGAGCAATGTATTAAACATCCATCACTGGGGGAAACGATAACTGATATAATCATCTGAGGTAATGCCATGTTGTAATTTAAATCAATGAGCTAAATCTAAATTTATCTGTATAGACATATCTCAAAAACACAATAAAGGAAAAACCAAGTTGAAGAATCATATGCAGGATATATTCAAATTTATGCAAATTTTAACACACCCACAAAAATGTATTGTTTGTAGCACACATAAATAAGAGTACAAATGGTAAAAAGAACAACATGCATCACCTTCAGGAGAGTAGATGGATTTGGGGTGGTTGGAAAAGAATGGGATTGCAAAGAAGTACAAAGGAGACTCCAAATGTATGTTTTTATTTCTTTAAAAAATTAATTCTGAGAGATGAGATCATGGATATTGTTTATATTCTGCAAGTTAAAAATATTTTGTTAATATTTTTAAAAATAAAATAATCCTCCTCCCCCCAAAAAGGGAAATCTAAAAATAAAAGCGATAGGATTGAACAATTGTTTGAAGTAATTAAGACAGTCTTGGGAAAGAGGGAATACATACACGCACATGAGAGAAAAAAATTGATTGGGGTAAAAGGAGCCAAATGCAAGTATAAACGACAAAGGAAAATTGAAACAGTAAATAAAGGAGATTGTGAATTTTGGATCAGATAGTTCTCCAGGCTCACCATGAGGTAAATGGTATTGACTCAAGACAGCTTGGTTGCTGCTGGGATATTTTTACAATGTGAAAAGGAGTAGGGAGGTTATCAGGAGGTCCTGATATCAAGAGGCATACTGGCAAAGATCCCAAGGGGAATTTATGTAATGGGACATCATGTACATGTGACTTAGAGACTGCCTCTAATTATTTGATTTCTTGTATCTCCCTTCAATTTATTCCTAATAATGGGTGATTCTGCCTTCTTAAATATATTTATGCGCAGTGTCTGGTTTAAAAATGTTCAAGTAAAGTAATCTAAAAAATGGCCTAATGATCATGGATTTGTTAATGTAAATCTTACCTTTTAACTTCCCTTTAACCATAGCATACATGCTACTCATAAGAGTCTGGTTAAATATACTAGTTTACATACTGCCCTACTGAAAGAGCTCCTACTCTATTTGGCATAAATTATTTTCTCTGGTCTTATTCATAAAAGATGGGATGGTAAAAAAATATTTTGCCTCAATGACATCATTTTTTTTAACTCTCTCTTAGAGATGGGGTCTTGGTCCGTCATCCAGGCTGGATTGCAGTTGTGCAATCTTGGACCACTGCAGCCTCCTACCCTCAACCTCCTGAGTAGCTGGGACCACAGTCGTGTGCCACTCTGCCTGGCTAGTTTTTTGGTTTTTTTAAGATTGTTAGTAAAGACAAGCTCTTACAATGTTGTCCAGGCTGGTCTCGAACTTCTGGCTCAAGCAATCCTCCTGGTTCCGCCTCCCAAAGTGCCGGGATTACAGGCATGAGCCATCGTGGCTGGCCAATGACATGATCTTATATCTAGAAAACTCTAAATAACTCACACATACAAACTGTTAGAGCTATTAAATAAATTTAGCCAAGTTGCAGGGTACAAATAACAACATCAGTTGTATTTCTATATACTGTTCATACTATATGAACAATCTGCAAAGGAAATTAAGAAAACAATCTATAATAAGAGCAAAAAGAATAATTATTCCTCCTTGGAATAAATTTAACCAAGGAAGCATAAAAACGTGCACAATGAAAACTACAAAACATTGCTGGGGCCGGGTGCAGTGGCTCACGCCTGTAATCTCAGCATTTGGGTGGCCAACATGGGCGGATCGCTAGAGCTCAGGAGTTCGAGACCAGCCTGGCCAACATGGCGAAGTCCCGTCTCTACTAAAAACACAAAAATTAGCTGGGTGTGGTGGTGCACGCCTGTAATTCCAGCTACTTGGGAGGCTGAGGCAGGAGAATTGCTTGAAACTGGGAAGCAGAGGTTGCAGTAAGCCGAGATTGTGTCACTGCACTCCGGCCTGGGCAACAAAGTGAAAGTTTGTCTCAAAAAAAAACAAAAACTGCTGGGAGAATTTTTTTTTTTTTTTTAAGACGGAGTATCGTTCTGTCGCCCAGGCTGGAGTGCAGTGGCGCAGTCTCGGCTCACGACAAGCTCCGCCTCCGGGGTTCACGCCATTCTCCTGCCTCAGCCTTTTGAGTAGCTGGGACTACAGGCGCCTGCCACCATGCCCGGGTAATTTTTTGTATTTTTAGTAGAGATGGGGTTTCACCGTGTTAGCCAGGATGGTCTAGATCTCCTGACCTCGTGATCCGCCCGCCTCGGCCTCCCAAAGTGCTGGGATTACAGGCATGAGCCACTGCGCCCAGCCAGAAATTTTTTAAAGACCTAAATAAACAGAAAGACATTATGTGTTCAAGAACTGGAAAACTTATAGTCAAGGTAACAATACGACTCCAAACAATATACAGATCCAACACAATTTGTATCAAAATCCCAATAGTGTTTTGCACAGAAATGGAAAAACCTGTCCTAAAATTCATATGAAATTTCAAAGGACCCAGAATAGCAAAAATAATCTAAAAAACAAATAAAAATAAAAATAAAAACCAGTTGGAGGACTCACACTTCCTGTAGCTTACTACTGGACTAAGGATAGACATATACAGACCAATGGAATAGAATTAACAGCCCAGAAATAAACACTCATATCTACAGCAAACTGATTTTCAACAGGCTTGCCAAGACAACAGGGAAAGGTCAGTCTTTTCACCAAATGGTACTGGGATAACTGGATATCCATAGGCAAAAAAATGAAGTTGGGTCCTTACTTTATACTATATACAAAAATTAACTCAAAATAGATCAAAGACCTAAATAAGAGATGAAGCTATAAAACTCTTTTTTTTTTCTCTTTTAGATGGAGTCTCGCTCTGTCACCAGGCTGGAGTGCAATGACGCGATCTCGGCTCACTGCAACCTCCATCTCCTGGGTTCAAGCGGTTCTCCTGCCTCAGCCCCCCCAGTAGCTGGAACTACAGGCATGCGCCACCATGCCTAGCTAATTTTTGTATTTTTAGTAGAGACGGGGTTTCACCAGGTTGGCCAGGATGATCTCCATCTCTTGACCTCGTGATCTGCCTGACTCGGCCCCCTAAAGTGCTGGGATTACAGGTGTGAGTCATCACGACTGGCCAAAACTCTGCAAGACCATGGATTTGGCAATGATTTAATTAAAACCACAAGGAGATACCACCGCACACCTGTAAGAATAGTTTTTATCAAAATGACAAAAGATAAGCGTTGGTGAGCATGTAGAGAAAAGGGAACCCTTGTACACTGTTAGTGGGACTGTAAATTAGCACAGCCATTATGGGAAGTAGTATGGAAGTTTCTCAAAAAATTAAAATTAGAACTACCGTATGACCTGGTAATCCCACTAATGATACACATCCAAGGGAAATGAAATGAATGTGTGAAAAAGGTATCTACTTTTCCATGTTAATTGCAACATTATTCACAACAGCTAAGATAAGGAATCAATCCAAGTGTCCATCAGTGGATGAATGGAAAATGTGGCGTATGTACACAATGGAATACTATTCAGCCTTAAAAAAGAAGGAGATACTGTCATTTGCAACAACATGGATGAACATAGAGAACATTACACTAAATAAAATAAGGCAGCCACAGAGAGACAGAAATTGTATGATCTCATTTACATGTGGTGTCTAAAAAAAACACAACTCAGAAGCAGAGAATACAATGGTGCTTTCCAGGGCCTGGAGAGGTGAGGAATTGGAGAAGTATTGGTCAGAAGATACAAATTATCAGCTGAAATCTGGTGATGGATATGTTAACTAGCTTGATGTATTCATTCTACAATAAATGCATGTATCAAAACATCACATTGTGTACCACAAATACAATTTTTCATTTGTCAATTATAAAATAAATATTTTAAAAGCAAAAAACCTCTCAACAATAAAATGACACCAAAAGCTTTTACAGGAAAGAAACAAAAGAAAAATAAATTGGACTTCACTAAAATTAAGAACTTATATGTATCAAAGGACGCTATCAAGAGTGAGAGAGAAAATATTTGCAAATCATAAACCTGATAAGAATTTAGATAATAATCTAAAATTATTATATTAGAAACCTGACAAGAATCTAGAACATATAAAGAACGTCTATACCTTAACAACAAAAAGAGAAACAACCCAATTTTGAAATGAAATGAGAACTAGAAAACTTAATATTGTCAAGGACTTGAATAGACATTTATTCAACGAAGGTGTACAAATGGCCAATAAACACATGAAAAAATGCTTATCATTAATTATTAGGGAAATGCAAAACCACGATATCATTTTATACTCATTAAGATGACTATAATTTTTTAAAAAACCAGAAAATAATAAGTGTTGGTGAGGATGTGAAGACACTGGAACCCTTTCGCACACTACTTGTGGGAATATAAAAGGATGCAGCCTCTATGGAAAACAGTTGAGCAGCTCCTCGAAAAGTTATACATAGAATTACCATGACTCAGAAACTCTACTCCCATTTATATACCCCAAAGAATTGAAAACAGGGACTCAAACAGATACTTGTATGCCAGTGTTCATACCAGCATTATTCACAATAGCCAAAAGGTGGAAACAAAGTTAAGTGTCCATCAGCAGACAGATACACAGATGAACAAAACGGGGGCAATAGATACAACAAAATATTACTTAGTCATAAAAAGGAATAAAGTACTGATAGATGTCACAACATGCATGAACCATTGTGGCTAAGTGAAAAAAGCCAGACCAAAAAAGGACAAATATTATATGATTCCACTTGTATGAAATATTTAGAATAGGCAAAATTCATACAGACAGAAAATAGATAAGAGGTTATCAGGGGCTAGGCAGAGAGGAGGAAATGGGGACTAAGTGCTTAATAGGTACAGAATTTCTGCTTGGGATGATGAAAAAGTTCTGGAAATAGATAGTGGTGACGTTCTCATAATTATTTCCTTATGACAAGTTCCTACAAGTAGCTGGGTATGGTGGCTCTTGTCTGTAACCCTCGCACGTTGGGAGGATCGCTTGAGCCCCAGGTATTTGAGACAAGCCTGGGCAATGTAGCAAGACCTAATTTCTTAAAAAAAAAAAAAAAGTATATAATAATTAAGATACTGAACAATACTCTAATGTACTTGATTATCAATCCATCTCTGGGTAATTTGCTGAAAGTCCAAGGCAAATAAATGTATCAGTTTATAGTCACTACTAACATTTTACAAACAAAATAATTAATTAGTAATAGTTATAATTGATTGGATACATACTGGCCAGTCACACTAGACTATAAGCTATTGAGACCAAGGTTATTTTATTATTAAAGAAACAAAAAACAAAAAGGACTTCTGGTTAGCCTGCTGCTTTATACAACTGTTTAAACAATGCTGTTTAAACTAAAAGAACCTTTACACTGCTAGAAGTTTGTGAAAAAAGAAGGTCCCCAAGCTGAATATTTTAGAGTCAGAGTAGAATAATTGAAAATGAATCATACTGCTATTTATAATGATAATTACAGCATGGTTTGTAATAGAAAACAATTGGAAACAACCCAAATGTCCATCAAAAAGGAACTGGCACAATTACACAGTTTTCTAATGTGTAGCTAATATAACAAGAAGCAGATCTATAGTAAGTCCTACTAAAGTACTATTAAGTAATATGTAATGTGCATATGTATATGCACATTGTGATTATATTTTAAAATAATTTTACTAATATAAACAACATTAAAAAAGATCATGGAAAAATCTAGAAGAACATACCCAAACTGCTTATAGTGGCTGTATGTTAGGGAAAAGGTTGGTATGGTTTCTAACTTTTATATTTGATTAGGGACATCTCCTTTCTATGTTGTATATTACTACATTGTTTAACACTGTTATTGTTTAACATGTATACATGCAAATACACACACACACACACAAACACACACACACACATTTTTTTTTTTTGAGAGAGGGTCTCACTCTTTCGCCCATGCTGGAGTGCAGTGGCACAATCACGGCTCACTGCAACCTCGATCAGACGGGCTCAAGCTATCCTCCCAACTAAGCACTCTGAGTAGCTGGGGCTACAGGTGCACGCCACCACATCTGGCTAGTTTTCATATTTTTTGCAGAGATGGAGTTTTGCCATGTTGCCCAGGCTAGTCCTGAACTCCTGGGCTCAAGCAATCCTCCTACCTCGGTTTCCCAAAGTGCTGGGATTACAGCCATCGCGCCTGGCTGCAAGTATGTTTTTCACAAAAAAGTTCAAACAAGAAAACTAGTCATTTCACCTTCGACTCATAATTAAAATGTATGCTTCAGGAATGAAGTTAGATTATAAGACATTTCAAAAAAAGAGAACCTAAAATTTCAGAAAAATAATGGTATATTTTTACCAAGTACATAATTTCCATTTTTTTTGTTGTTTCACTTATTTGAGATGGCAGTGTTGCTACAAAAGGACCTTATAATATGTCATTGCTATTTTTGTGAGTATATTTTATTTTTGTATTTTTTTTTTTTATTTTTTAGACAGAGTCTCACTGTCTCCCAGGCTGGAGTGCAGTGGTGCGATCTCCGCTCACTGCAAGGTCCGCCTCCCGGGTTCACGTCATTCTCCTGCCTCAGCCTCCCGAGTAGCTGGACTACAGATGCCCGCCACTAAGCCCGGCTAATTTTTTGTATTTTGCAATACAAAATACAAATACAAATACAAAATATTTTGTAAGCCAGGTCTCGATCTCCTGACCTTCTGATCCGCCCGCTGCAGCCTTCCAAAGTGCTGGGATTACAGGTGTGAGCCACCATGCTCGGCCCTAAATTTTAAAAAAGAAAAAAACACACACACACAGACACACACGTATATGGTGGTGGAAAAGATACCATTAACAATTGCATCAACAACAACCAACCCAAAAAATCCAGGAATAAATTTAAAAGCAATGTGTAAGAACTGGGATGGGAGAAAATTATAAAATGTCACAAAAGATATAATAGAAACTTTGGGCCGGTGTGGTGGCTCATGCCTGTAATCCTAGCCCTTTGGGAGGCTCAGGCAGGCGGATCACTTGAAGCCAGGAGTTCAAGACCAGCCCAGCCAACATGGCGAAACCCCGTCTCTACTAAAAATACAAAAATTAGCTGGGTGTGGTGGCTCATGCCTATAATCTCAGCTACTCCGGAGGCTGAGGCAGGACATTTACTTGAACCTGGGAGGCAGAGGTTGCAATGAGCTGAGATTGCGCCACTACACTCCATCCTGGGCAGCAGAGTGAAACTCTGTCTCAAAAAAAAAAAAAAAAAAAAAAAATTGAAGAAAGACATTGCTTTTGTTCTTTGATGATTACTCAATACTGAATAATTATTTCTCCTTAAATTAATCTATATATTATATGAAATTCCAATAGATTTCCTTTTAAACTGCTTAAAATTTGATACAGAACAGAGGTCAGAAAACTTTTCTATAAAGCTCCTGTAATCCTTTAGGCTTTGTGGGCCACACAGTCTCTGATATAACTATTCAATTCTGTGTTGTGGTGTGAGAGCAGCCATAGGTAATAATAATAAATGAGCGTGTGTTCCAATAAAACATTACTTATGAACATTGAAATGTGAATTTAATATAATTTTCTCATGTCAAGAACTGTCATTCTTGTGATTTTCTCCCCCCAAACATTAAAAAATTTTAAATTTTTTTTTTTTTTTAGAGGGAGTCTTGCTCTGTCGTCCGGGCTGGAGTGCGGTGGCCGGATCTCAGCTCACTGCAAGCTCCGCCTCCCGGGTTTACGCCATTCTCCTGCCTCAGCCACCCAAGTAGCTGGGACTACAGGCGCCCGCCACCTCGCCCGGCTAGTTTTTTGTATTTTTAGTAGAGACGGG
>NC_045443.1:116026549-116090267 GCF_002776525.5 Piliocolobus tephrosceles
TTTTTTGAGATGGAGTCTAGCTCTGCTGCCCAGGCTGGAGTGCAGTGTCATGATCTGGTCTAACTGCAACCTCCACCTCCCAGGTTCAAGCAACTCTCCTGCCTCAGCCTCCCCAGTAGCTAGGATTACAGGTGTAAGCCATTTTAATATTTTTAGGAGAGATGGGGTTTCACCATGTTGGCCAGGCTGGTCTCGAACTACTGACCTCAGGTGATCCACCTGCCTCAGCCTCCCAAAGTACTGGGATTACAGGCATGAGCCACCCCGCCTGGCCTTAAAAACCATTTTAAGCATCCAGGTTATACTAAAACAGGCAGCACAACAGATTTAGTCTGCAGATTATAGTTTGCCAACTCCTGATCTGGAAGAATAAACATCCCATAAACAGCCAGGTAAATTCAGGTAAAAAGAAAAAATGTGTCATGAAGAAGGTCTTGTCCTATTGGGTAGTAAAACAAATTGTAAACCAACAACATAGCAAATATTGAGATCTGGCAATGAAATAGAGAGAAAGATCAATGAAACAGAACAGGGTCTCAAAAACAGAACCAAATACATATAGATATTTAATATATATATTGCCTTTCAAATCAGGGTAAGGATAAATTAATTATTAAATAAAATGGCATAAGGACAGGTGAGTAGTCAAAGTAAAAGAATGTACACTCCTTCTCCACACCAAAATAATTTTGATTTTTACATAGGAAAAAATAAAACCATTAAGCCACTAAAAATATGGGGGAATATTTTTAGAATTTCAGATTTTAAGTATAACACAAAATGCAGAAACCCAAAGAAATACTTATTAATTTTGCTATAAAAAAATGTAAACCTCTAGGATGATGTTGGGGGGAAATAAGATGATAACTTCAGCAGAAGTGCAGAGAACAACAGTTTAGTACTCAAATAGAATAGGATAGGTATATAGGTACTGACCTTATATAATATTAAGTGGAAAAAGCATGTTGCAGAACAGTATATGTCATAAAATCTCATTTTTATTTAAGATATGATATGCATATAATCGTATATGGGTTTATGTCGGTGATGTAGTATTTCACTGTGGTCTGGAGTAGGAGATCACAGGGATCTTATAGGGAGGTCTTCACGAAAAAGATGAGATTAATAGACTACCTGATACATCTGAACAAATTAAGAGGAATAACTTATGGGAATGAATTAATACAAAGTAATAAAAGAAGTGAAGCAATTGTTTACTCTGGGGAAAACAAAATGCTACACAGAGAAAGTACAATAGTCCACTAAAAATCACAGCTGTGAATAATACAGTCATAATAATGTAAGCACTGACTGCTGAACAAAAAATTATGATATAACTATATCTGAAAGATGGAGGGGAAATGTGTATGTGTAAAAGTCAATTTCTCATCTTTCATCAAAAATGGAAATATGCAGATAGCAGTATAAATATGGTGTTTTGAAATATGGAGAAAAAATTAAAAAAACATCTATATAACTTTAAAGTGATTGCTTCTGAGAAACAGTAATTGGGTGCAGGAATGTAGATAAGAGGCAGAAGACAGTCATTTTTCATTATAAGACTTGAAAATTTTGACTTTTTAAACTGTAGAAATATGTAATACATACACAGATCAAGCATCTATCATTTGTGTTAGCAACATTCCAATTCCACTCTTTTAATCATTTAAAAATATACAACAGGTTATTGTTGACTGGAATCACTCTGTTGTGCTATCAAATACTAGATCTTATTCATTCCATGTAACTACATTTTTGTATCTATTAACCAACCACGGGTAATACTTCTTCCTCCTTCACCTGCCTTCCCTGCTATCCTCCCCAACCTCTGGTAAACATCATTCTAGTTTCTATCTGCATGAGTTCAATTGTTTTAATTTTTAGTTCCCACATGAGCGAGAACATGCAAAATTTGTCTTTCTGTGCCTGGCTTATTTCACTTAACATAATATCCTCCACTCTCATCCATGTTGCTGCAAATGACAGAATTTCATTCTTTTTTATGGTTCAATAATAATCCACTGTGCTAATGTGCCGCATTTTTTTTATCCATTCATCTGCTGATAGACACTTAACATTGCTTCCAAATCCTGGCTATTGTGAATAGTGCTGCAACAGGCATAGGAGTACAAGTATCTTTGATTACTGATTTCCTTTCTTTTGGACTATAATAGGAGTGGGATTGCTGGATCGTATGGTAGTTCTGTTTTTAGTTGTTTGAGGAATCTCCATACTATTCTCCATTGTGGCTGTACTAACTTATATTTCCATCAACAGTGTACGAGGGTTCTCCTTTCTTTACATTCTTGCCCGCATTTATTATTGCCTGTCTTTTGGGTGAAAGTCATTTTAACTGGGGTGAAATGATATCTCATTGTAGTTTTGATCTGCATTTCTCTGATGATTAATGATGCTGGGCATTTTTTCATATACCTGTTGGCCATTTTTATGTCTTCTTTTGAGAAATGTCTATTCAGATCTTTTGCCCATTTTAGAATCAGATTTTTTTTTTTTTCTCGAGTTTTTTGAGCTCCTTATATATTCTGGGCACTAATCCTTGTCAGATAGGTAGTTTGCTGATATTTTCTCCCATTCTGTGGATTGTCTCTTTATTTATTTATTTATTTATTTAATTTTGAGATGGAGTCTCGCTCTCTCGCCCAGGCTGGAGTGCAGTGGCATGATCTCGGCTCACTGCAACCTCTGCCTTCCAGGTTCAAGCAATTCTCCTGCCTCAGCCTCCTGAGTAGCTGGGACTACAGATGCCCACCACGTCAGCTAATTTTTGTATTTTTAGTAGAGGCAGGGGTTTCACTATGTTGGCCAGGCTGGTCTCGAACTCCTGACTTCAAGTGATCTGCAGGCCTTGGCCTCCCAAAGTGCTGGGATTACAAGTGTGAGCCACCACGCCCAGCCTGTCTCTTCACTTTGTTGATTGTTTCTTTTGCTGTGCAGAAGCCAAAGTTTAGCTTGATGTGATCCCATTTGTCCATTTTTGCTTTGGTTGTCTGTGCTTCTGCCAGACCAATGTCCTAGACTCAGAGTTTCCCCAATGTTTTCTTTTAGTAGTTTCATAGCTTCAGGTCTTAGATTTAAATATTTAATCCATCTTGATTTTATTTTTTGTATATGGTTGAGAGATAAGGATCTAGTTTCATTCTTTTGCATATGGATATCCAGTTTTCCCATTTATTGAAGAGACTGTCCTTTCCCCAATGTATGTTCTTGCCACCTTTGCTGAAAATAAATTGACTGTGGATATGTGAATTTATTTCTGGGTTCTATTGGTCTACGTGTCTATTTTTATGGCAATACCGTGCTGTTTTGGTTACTATAGTTCTGTAGTATAATTTGAAGTCAGGTAATGTGATTCCTCCAGTTTTGTTCTTTTTGCTCAGGATGGCTTTTGCTATTCTGGATCTTTAGTGGCTCCATATAAATTGTTTGCATTTTTTATAGAAAAGAAATGACTCTGAATTAAAAATTATCAGAGATACATTTTTAATGTATCTAGCATTGTCAGGCACTTAGGATTAATTATAATTTTAATAGCAACCCCTCTATGTTAATTAATTTTTGTAATCATGGATATAATTCTACTTATTGGTAATGATAAAAAATAACTTCCTCTTGAATTTTACCAGCACACTAGGCAGTTTATTAGTTCCACTTACAGTTGTCACCATATCAGTTACTGGTAAAACATTCAGTGCTCTGTTTTTTTTATTATAAAGGTAATACATGTTCAACAACATTCCAGTGATACAAAGGGATAGAGATAGAAAGTTTTCTTCTGCACTTAGCCTCCCCATTCTGACTCCTCAAAGGTAATTACTCCTAAGAAACTATTGTGTATTCTTCAGAAATTTTTCTATAACTATGTATAATGATCATTCCCTTTTTGTTACCCAAATGGAGTCACACTTTAATACCAATCTGCAACTTGCTGACATACATCTGTATATATCAGTCTAAATAACTACACGATTATTGCAAAATATCTCAATGTTCTTATTTAAAAGACACATTTGAGCTAATTTGGGATCACAGTGATAAAAAATAAGCAAGGAAGCAAAATAACAAAGTTAATCCCCGCATCTGGTTTTAATAATAAAAGCCACTACTGACTCCACCCTATCACCACCATCTACAATATGCTTACTTTGTGCTGGAGGCTTTATGTATATTATGTTGAGTAATTCTCACGAGAATCCCAAGATGTAGGCACTATTATCCTACTTTTACAGATGAAGAAGCTGAAGTTCTGAAAACGTTAAGAACTAGAACTAGTGAAAAGTTCAATTTCTTAACTTTTTCTAATCATAGTATGAAAGCTAAAGTTGAAACAAGTTTGAAACACTTATTTATATAATGTAAGTATATTCACTTTGAAAGAAAAACACATATGTTAAGAAATAATAATAGTGAAGGAAAATGTTTAAACATTCTTATAAACGCTATGTGTAAGCTACTTTGATCTTCTGCCAGAAATACTAAAATCAATCTGTGTTAGACAGAGTTAAGTTCATTCAATATCAAGTCCTTGGAGACTGGTTCTTAAACTCAAGTTTCCTTTCTGGCAGAAGAGGAACTTCTATAAAAATCCTAAAATATAATGTTCATAAATAAGCCTTAGGATTATTGGCATGTAGAGTTTCCATTTTATGTCTTCCTGAAAAAGATCTACTTACAGACCACAAACACAATCCTTCTTAATTCCTATTGCTAAATAAAATTTGAAAGGTCCACTTGCTCTGTATCAATTAATTTTAGACCCATTTTGACTGAAAGAGTGACACTATTATATAAAACTGATTACAAAGTTATAATCTTCTGAATCACAATAGGACCCTTTTTCTTATTTTCAGAAAGCATATTATGTTTAGATAGTAACTTCCACTTATTAAATCAGTCATAAATGTATTGTACCACATAGCGTTCATATGCAGAACTAAGATCTCCACCGTGTTTCCCCTTTCACGAGTTTATTCAACAGATACTTGTTTTGTTTTGTTTGTTTGTTTTTTTGAGACAGAATCTCACTCTGTTGCCCAGGCTGGAGTGTAGTGGTGCAATCTTGGCTCACTGCAACCTCTGCCTCCTGGGTTCAAGCAATTCTCCTACCTCAGCCTCCCGAGTAGCTGGGATTACAGCCACCCGCCACTATGCCTGGCTAATTTTTGTATTTTTAGTAGAGATGGGATTTCGCCATGTTGGCCAGGCTGGTCTCGAACTCCTGACCTCTAGTGATCCTTGGCCTCCCAAAGTGTTGGGATTACAGGCATGAGCCACTGCGCCTGGCCTAACAAATACTTATTGAGTTCTTAAAATGACCAGAGTTTGTGCTAGGTAGTAGACAGAAATATGAGTAACACAAACGCTACTTTCAGGGAGCTTGCAGTCTATAGAACAAATGTGTTAAAGAAACATACATTTAATAAATTTAATCCTCTACCCCAACTTACATGGCGATGGAGAACATAATCTTACTGCCCTCTCAAGCTCAAAACTCTACAATTAGAGTATAGCAAACTGTATTTTACTATTAAAAAAACAAAAACCACAGTTATTTCAGAAATTCACATTAATGGTAACATTTTATGCTAATTATTTCCTCTGGGATATGAGTTACAATTTTTCTTCAAGTGCAACTGGGATCTCTTACTAAAGAATTCATTTTGCCAGTCCCAAATTTAAAATCTAACCAAATAATTGAAACTTTCCACTTGTATAAAGTGCAATGTTAATCAAGATAACAAGTGGATATTTTGGCATGAGGGATTTATAATGGTTTTTAAATCTGAAAGAAATATGAAAGTAAGTAACTATTTTGCCTGTAATTCTATTCATTCATTTGGCAAATCTATTACGTGCCAGGCTTCATGACAGGTAGCAAAGATATTACCTTGAACATGTTAAGGTCTCTGTCCTTAAAGAGATTACATCTAGTGAGAAAGCAAGCCTGAAATACAGGCAGTAACAGAATAATGTAGCACACTTAAAGGGTATTTAACCCAGTCTCTTAGGGAAAGGAAGTAAAGAAGTACTAGAGAAGCCAAAAGATCTTTGAGGAAGGGGGGCAGTTAATGCAAAAGGATAGAAACATGCTTCATGACTAATAAACACAACTGACAGACTGGATAAGAGAATATAGATGTTTGGATCTTTAAACTTCCTTTCAACTCTACATGATGTTTCCTGAAAGAAAAGGCATGATAGCCCATTCTACTAGGAATGGCGACTTTGGTTGCTAGAGTTTGGATCATTTTCTCCAGAATTAACATGAGAACACGCCAGGATTTGTGTCCTGAAGGATATGAATTGCAAAGCAATTCAAACTGATTCTCAAACTTTTAAAATCCAACAAAATGTCAAAAATATTATATCCATTTCAGAGTCTAATTAGGAAAGATAAAATGGAGAAAAGGAATAATTTATTAAAATTAATATTAAACATCTGTCAAAACCATCATGAGAAAAAGGACTACATTTTATATCATGAGTTATCTTCCATATGTCCCATACTTATGGGGGGGTTGGAAGAGCAAGATTTTTATATCAAAATATAAAACATGTTATATTCTATGACTTTGGTTTTTTCTAGGAAGGTCATTCTCTCTGCCCTCTTCTTAAAATGGAAAGTAACATTGAATTAACTACTGCAAAGCTAAATAAAAACAAGGGGCACGGAACACAAAATACTCCCTTAATTCTGATTATTTCACATATAGATCCATGATAACTTCTGATGTAATAGTGATAAAAACTTAAGATTTGCATAAAGATTTGTATATAGCCACTTCTGCCATGACTTAGAAATGAAACTCTGGTATAACCAAAAACATAAGGTAGAACATTGGTTATTTGCCTTTTAAGTTTCATAAATAATGACAAGAGAATGATAATATACCATCAATCTTTCCATTCAGTCAGAACTACGTATCAACAACAACACACACAAAACATGTGGATATCTTCAATATTTTGGAGGAAAAATACATCAGGGGGTCAATGATGTACGCTTTCTAGAAAATAATGACAGAAGTCCTAAAATCTGACCTCTCGTTTCCTGTCTTCTTTTTTCACAATTTATTTATATCTGGAGATGTGAGGATGAGAAACAAAATAGAACCCTCACTATAAAAAGTCAAAGTGACAGATGAGAAAATAAAAGTTAAGATTCCATTCAAGTCTATAAATAAAATTGTTTCAAAGTTGTTTGCTTAAGTTATATTAGAACAGTGAGGTCTGGCAGGTCTTTACCTCTTTTGTCTGTATGAACAGTTGTGTTTTTATATATGCCAATATAAATATATCTATTGGTGGTAGAAACAAAAGTCTCATTTCTAAGCGAGTTTTAAAATATGCGAAAGCAGCTTTGTATATTTTTAGATAGTGTTCAGATTCCTGACCCAAACTACATTATCATAACTCAGGCCTCAGGCACTCTCCAGATGGTTAAGATATGGTGTATGTGTGTGTCTGGCTGCAGTTGATAGTTGGGTAAAGAGGAAACCATCACAAAGAGGAAGTATACTGCATGGCAGCTCCTTTAGGTTACAAAAGAAGATAGCTGCTAATAAAACTTTAAATGTGTTGACTGATTAAAAAAGAGAAGAAAAAGAAACCAAGAAAAAAATAATTCAAAAAAAGAGGTAAAGAGGAAAGGGAAAAGAAAAAGAAGGAAAGAAGAAAGAGGAGGGAAAGAAAAAAAAAAAAAAAGAAGAAGAAGAAAGAGCCAGAAAGTGGCAGAAAGAAGTTACAAAGGAAATCTCAGTGAACGATGATCCTTTGGTTTGACAGTACCCATTTATCTTTATGAGGTTCATAAGTCTGAAACTGCCATCAACTGTGTGAAAATGTGAGACATCTGTTTCCTTTGGTATGAAGAACAAGCATATAGAATTTATTTCATCTATGCCCAACTGCCACCTACCGAAAACAATCAAAAGAAAAACAAGTAACACAAAACTCCAGATTATGGCACACACAGGTCTGCAGTCTCATTTTATATTAGAGGGGAGAAATTCTAGAACAACATATACTACATATGATTAGTACTTTTAAACAGTGACTAATTACTAGAGAAAATAAATGTAATTTGGAATTCAATTCCATTTCCTCTAGAACAAGATCTATAATGCTTAACCTTTGATTACTGAATAGACTTAGAGAGGGAATGAATGTAAGAGGTAGACAGCATGGAGTCCCAGAAAATGCTAACATCATGCTGAATCAGGAAGTAAGGAGCTAGGTTCTGCCCCCAGCTGCACCATTTGCCAACCCTGTGACTTTGGGCCCACTGCTTACTCTACAATGAGAATAATGGGCAGGCATGGTGACTCATACCTGTAATCCCAGCACTTTGGGAGGCTGAGGTGGGTGGATTGCTTGAGGCTAGAGGTTTGAGACCAGCCTCGCCAAGACAGTGAAACCCTGTTTCTACTAAAAATACAAAAATTAGCTGGATATGGTGGCACACGCCTGTAATCCCGGCTACTTGGGGGGCTGAGGCAGAAGAATCATTTGAAATGGTGAGGTTGGGGTTGCAGTGATCCGAGAACACACCACTGCACTCCAGCCTGGGTGACAGAAGAACGAGACTCTTGTCTCAAAAAAAAAAAAAAAAAAAGAATAATATCTGACTTTACAATAGTCTTAAGGATGAAATTTAAAAATGCATGTAAAAGTGCTTTACAAATTGCTATAAAAATACTATTAGTATTAATAAATAAAAGCATTTTGAAACCTATGAAGGTAAAGTATGATTATCACATTACAAATACATGAATTTTTTTTTTTTTTTTGAGATGGAGTCTTGCTCTGTCGCCCAGACTGGAGTGCAATGGCACGATCTCAGCTCACTGCAACCTCCGCCTCACGGGTTCCAGCAATTCTCCTGCCTCAGTCCCCTTAGGGGCTGGGATTACAGGCGTGCACCACCATGCCCTACTAATTTTTGTTTTTTTAGTAGAGGAGGGGTTTCACCATGTTGGCCAGGCTGTTCTCGACCGCCTGACCTCAGGTGATCCTCCCGCCTTGGCCTCCCACAGTGCTGGGATTACAGGTGTGAGCCACCATGCCCAGATATGAATTTGTTTTTAACACCTATGATACCTCTGAATAGGCCAGAAAATTAGGAAGTATTTCTAGAGTTTATACTAATAGTTTCTTTCTTAAGAAAGACAGTCTTTATGTATTTTCTTCTCCTAATCCACCTCCACCCTTCCCCAACCCCTACCCACATCCACTTTCCAGCCTTCAGTTTCCATTACATTATTTTTTTGTACTTAAATATAAAGCTATCTTTTCTCAGATACTCTCCTCTTGTTCCACTTTTGTTTTTCATTAATAAACCTATCCTGAAGCTTCTCTTTTTTCTCAGTCTTTTTTTTTTTTTTAAAGAATTCATCATTTTCTAAAAGTACCAATACAGAAATCTTTTTCTTCTTTTTACAGGCTAATGGACATCTCCATAGCACCTATATCTTATACTTCTTTTTTAGTATGAAGTACTAAAAAAGTTAGATAAGAATAAATAAAGAAGATAGAATAAGTTACATAAGAATAAATAAAGAAGATTAAATCTTTATTTTGCTGCAGTCTTTCCTTAGGATACACAGAAAGAAGCCATGTTACTGTCCTGACATTCATTAAGTCAATTAGCCATTCCCAACTGCAGGATGACATAATTTTCCATAAACAGTCTCTTACACAATGGTGTGGGTTGGTGGTGTAGAAGTAGATCACGTAATCAACTTAAAGCAGTCCCTTTATTTAAATTAACCATCTGAAATCATGGGAGACCTTATCTCTTAAAAATATAGATACTTGAGTAGCCATATTAATATCAGATAAAGTAGACTTCAGAGTAATTAAGAAAATTACTAGCAAGAAAAAGAGACATCACATAGTGATAAAAGAACCAATCTACCAAGATGATATAGTAAACTTAAATGTACATGCACCAAACAACAGTTTCCACACACACACACACACACACACACACACACACACACAGAGCGAGAGAGAGAGAGAGAGAGAGAGAGAGCGAGAGAGAGAGAGAGAGAGAGAGAGCGTGTGCGCTAAAAGAGAAACTAGACAAAGCTATAGTTATGCTTGGGGGTTTGAATGCTCCACCCTCCGCAATTGATAGAATTACTAGACAGAAAATTAACAAAGACAAAAGAATTGAACAATGCTATCAATCAACAGGATCTAACTGATATTTAATAAACACTCCTTCCAACAACAATAGAATATACATTCTTCTCAAGTGCCATGGACTATTCACCAAAATAAAGCAGATTCTGGGTCAGAAAAGTAACTCCAACAAATCTAAAACAACTAAAACTCATACTGAATATGTCTTCTCATCATAATGAAATCAAACTAGAAATCAATAACAGAAAGACAACAGGAAAATCTTCAAACATTTGGAAATTAACATATTTCTAAACAATGCATGAGTTAAAAAAAGAAGTTTCAAAGGAAATAAGAATGATGCATAGATCTGAATGGAGGTGAAAATCAGCATATCAAAATTTGTGCAATGCAACTAAAGCAATGCCAAGAGGGAAATGCATACTATTAAATACTTACGTTAGGAGAGAGAAATGGCCTCAAATTAATAACCTAAATTTCTACCATAAGAACCTAGAACAGGAAGAGCAACATAACCCAAAGTAAGTAGAAAGAAAGAAAAAATAAAGAGCATAAATCTATTAAATTGAAAACATGAGAAAAATCAATGAAACCAAAACTAGTTATTTGAAAAAAAAATCTATAAAATTGGTAAACCTTCAGAAAGACTGACAAAAATAAAGACAGAGGTAATATTTTTTCCTCAAAAAATTAAAAATAGAACTACCATATGATTCATCAGTCCAGTTCTGGGTATTTATCAAAAAAAAAACAACAACAAACAATTGAGGCTGGGCGCGGTGGCTCACGCCTGTAATCCCAGCACTTTGAGAGGCTGAGGTGGGCATATCATGAGGTCAGAAGTTCGAGACCGGCCTGGTCAACATGGTGAAACCCCCCTCTCTACTAAACATACAAAAAATTAGCTGGGCGTGGTGGTGCGAGCCTGTAATCCCAGCTACTATGGAGGCTGAGGCGGGAGAATTGCTTGAACCCAGCAGGCAGAGGTTATGGTGAGCAGAGATTGCACCCCTGCAATCTGTCCAGCTTGGGTGACAGAACAAGACTCCGTCTCCAAAGGGAAAAAAAAAAAAAAATTCTGTTTCAAAGGCTGGGCTCAGTGGCTCACGCCTGTAATCCCAGCACTTTGGGAGGCTGAAGCAGCTGGATCACCTGAGGTCAGGAGTTCGAGACCTGTCTGGCCAACATGGTGAAACCCTGTCTCTACTGAAAATACAAAAAAGTAGCCAGGCGTGGTGTGGTGGTATATGCCTGTAATCCCAGCTACTCAGCAGGCTGAGGCAGGAGAATCACCTGAACCTGGGAGGTGGAGGTTTCAGTGAGCCAAGGTCGCGCCATCCCTCTTCAGCCTGGGCAACAAGAGCAAAAATTATGTCTCAAAAAAAAAAAAAAATCTGTTTCAAGAATAAATCACATGTTAGGTAAATGTTCTTACCACAGTAACATAAAAAAAGAAGAGATGGTCGAGCGCGGTGGCTCAAGCCTGTAATCCCAGCACTTTGGGAGGCTGAGACGGGCGGATCACGAGGTCAGGAGATCGAGACCATCCTGGCTAAAACGGTGAAACCCCGTCTCTACTAAAAAAAAAAAAACAAAAAAGACAAAAAACTAGCCGGGCGAGGTGGCGGGCTGTAGTCCCAGCTACTCGGGAGGCTGAGGCAGGAGAATGGCGTGAACCCGGGAGGCGGAGCTTGCAGTGAGCTGAGATCCGGCCACTGCACTCCAGTCTGGGGGACAGAGCGAGACTCCGTCTCAAAAAAAAAAAAAAAAAAAAAGAAGAGATAAATCACTAATATCAGAAGTGAGACAGGAGGTATTACAGATCTTGTAGCTATTAAAAGGATAGTAAGGGAATACTATGAACAACTTTATGCTCACAAATTTGACAACTTAGAAGAAATCGACCAATTTCTCAATTTCTCTAAAACCACAAACTAATATCTTGGGTAGTTCTTTAACCATGAAAGACACTGACTTTGTAATGAAAAGCCTCCTGCAAAAGAATTCGCAAAGCCCAGAGGCTTCCTTGAAAATTTTTACCAAATATTAAAGCAGAATTAACACAGCCAGGCATGGTGTCTCACACCTGTAATCCCAGCACTTTGTGAGGCCAAGCTGGGTAGATCAACTTGAGGTCAGGCGTTCAAGACTAGCCTGGTCAACATGGTGAAACCCCATGTCTACTAAAAATACAAAAAATTATCCAGACGTGGTGTTGGGCACCTGTAATCCCAGCTACTTGGAAGACTGAGGCAGGAGAATTGCTTGGACCCAGGAGGCAGAGGCTGCAGTGAGCAGAGACGGTGCCATTGCACTCCAGTCTGGGCGGCAGAGTGAGACTTTATCTCAAAAATACAACAAAAACTATCACTTATAATTACTTTAAGCAAAATAAAATACTTAGGTATAAACTTTAAAAACATGTCTATAAATATTCATGCTGATAATTCCAAAATGCTAATTAAAGAAATCTAAGTAAATGAAGAGACATACCATATTCATAGATTGAAAGACTCAACATAGAAAAGACATCAATTCTCCCCAAATTGTATATAGTTTTAATACAATTCCTATCAAAATCCCAGCACAGATTTTTGTAGACATAGGCAAGCTTAATCTAACGTTTACATGGAAAGGCAAGAGTTAGAATGACTGAACAATCTTGAAAAGGAAGAATACCAGGAATCAGCTTACTCAATTTTTTTTTTTTTTTTTTTTTTTTTTTTTTTTGAGACGGAGTCTTACTCTCTTGCCCAGGTTGGAGTGCAGTGGTGCGATCTCGGCTCACTGCAAGCTCTGCCTCCTGGGTTCACGCCATTCTCCTGCCTCAGCCTCTGGAGTAGCTGGGACTACAGGGCACCCACCACCATGCCCGGCTAATATTTTGTATTTTTAGTAGAGACAGGGTTTCATCATGCTAGCCAGGATGGTGTCAATCTCCTGACCTTGTGATCCACCCTCCTCGGCCTCCCAAAGTGCTGGGATTACAGGCGTACTTTACTCAATATTAAGGCTTCCTATGTAGCTACAGTAATCAAGGCAGTTTGTGCTGATAGAAAGATAAAAATACAGGTCTACTGAACAGAATGAAGAAAGAACCCAGAAATAGACATACACAGATATGTCCATCTGATTTATTTACAAAGATTATTATTTACAAAGTGATTCAACGGAGAAAAAATTCCTTTTCAACAAATGGTGCTGGAAGAATGGGATAAACATAGGCAAAAAAATAAACCATGACCTAAACCTCTTATCTTATACAAAAATTAACTCAAAATGAATTACAGATTTAAATATAAACACAAAACTATAAAACATTTAGGAAAAAAGTACAGGAGGAAATTTGGGGATCTAGGAATAGTCAAAGAATTCTGAGACACCAAAAGCATGACTCAGGGAAAGAAAAAAAAAATTGATAAATTGTACCTAATCAAAATTTAAAGCCACTGCTCTGCAAAAGACCCATTAAAAATATGAAAATGCAAGCTATAGACAGAAAGCATTTGCAAACCACATATCTGACAAAGGACTAGTATGTGAAAAATATCAAAAACTCAAAATCCAACAGTAAATAAAAGGAAAAAACTCCAATTACAAAAAGGGCTAAGAGGCTGGGGGCAGTGGCTCACACCTGTAATACCAGCACTTTGGGAAGCTGAGGCAGGAGGATCACTTGAGGCCAGGAGCTCGTGACCAGCCTGGCCAACATGGTGAAACCCTGTCTCTACTAAATATATAAAAATTAGCTGCCCGCCTATAATTGCAACTACTGGGGAGGTGGAGGCATGAGAATCACTTCAACCTGGGAGGCAGAGGTTGCAGTGAGCCAAGATCCCACCATTGCACTCTAGCCTGGGCAACAGAAGGAGACTCTGTCTCAAAAAATAAAGAAAAAAGAAAATGGGCAAAAGACATAAAACAGGAATTTCACTAAAGAGGATTTACAAATGAAAATGGCAAATAAACATATGAAAAGATGTTCAATTTTGCTATTAGGGAAATGTAAATTAAACCCACAAGACAATATTACTACCTACCTAGCAGAATGATTAAAATAAAAAATAATGACAAAACCAAATGCTGGTGAGGATATGGAGAAACTGGATGTTTCCAGTGCCCAACTACTCTCTTACATGTAAAATGGTACAGCCACTCTGGAAAATAGTGTGACAGTTTCTTATAAAACCAAACACATAATTACCATACAATGCAGCAGTTGCATTCCTGGGCATTTGTCCCAGGGAAATGGAGAATTATGTTTACATAAAAACTTGTATGAGAATGTTCATAGCAGCTTTATTCCTAATCACCAAACGCTGGAAACAACCCAGATATTCTTTAATGGATAAAAGATTAAACAAACTATAATACATCCATACCATGGAAAATTACTCAACAACAAAAAGGTATTAACTATTGACACACACAACTTGGTCAAATCGTCAAGAGAATTACACTGGGTGGAAAAAAAATCCACAAAGGTTACATACTGAATGATTTCATTTGTATAACATTCTCAAAATGACAAAATTATAGACATGAAGAACAGATGAGTGGTTGCCAGGGATTTAGGATAGAGGGTGGTGGAAGGGGGATGGGAGGGAAGTAGGTGTGATAATGTAGCCTCGTGATAACACTTCTTTAATCTTGACCATTGTGGTGGATATATAAACCGACATGGGAAAATTTCATAGACCTAAATACACACACACACATGTAAAACTGAGGAAATCTGAACAAGGATGGGGAATGGTATCAATATCAATATTCTGGCTGTGATACCATCTTACAGTTTTGTATGTTCTTATTATTAAGGGAAATTAGGTAAAGGGTACACCGGACCTCTCTGTATTATTTCTTACAAGTGTGTGTGAATCTACAATTATTTCAAAATAAAAAGTTAAAAAAAAATCCATGTAGCTCATGTACAGTTATATATTCATCATTCACTTCTTTAAGCATTTATTGAGTTGCTCTTTTGTGTGAAGCATTAGCTTATGTGCTGGTGGGATGGGGGTAGGAAGATGGAAGGTGGGCAATATACAAAGAGATCCTGCACAGAGACCCCACCTTCACAGATGACACAATTGTGATTATATGGATGTTTTTGTCATTCTTTAACATATGTGTCCTCCACTAACAGAGGGAAGAGACAGTGACTGTTTTAATAACTCTATTCCAGTACCGAACAGTGTCTAGAACATAGTACCTTTTAGATTAATACCTCCAAATGAAGGAATGATTGCATCAATCAATAGAAGGGATGATTACCACCAAATGGTTACAATACAGTACAAAAAGTGTTTATGAAAACAGAGAAGTGGGCCGGGCACGGTGGCTCACGCCTGTAATCCCAGCACTTTTGGAGGCCGAGGTGGGCAGATCACAAGGTCAGGAGTTCGAGACGAGCCTGGCCAATGTGGTGAAACCTACCAAAACCTCTACTAAAAATACAAAAATTAGCCGGGCGTGGTGGCCACGTGCCTGTAGTCCCAGCTACTCAGGAGGCTGAGGCAGGAGAATCACTTGAACCTGGGAGGCAGAGGTTGAAGTGAGCCGAGATCGTGCCACTGCACTCCAGTCTCGGCGACAGAGTGAGACTCCGTCTCAAAAAACAAAACAAAACAAAACGAGAAAACAGAGCAAGTGAAGAACTAGCCCTGTCTGAGGGAACTGGTGAGGCTTCAAAGATGTGTTCTTTTAGCTGGGTCTTACAAGACAGGAGATGGGAAGTGGAGAAAAACCACTCCAAGCAAAGAGAATAGAACATTCAAATGCACAATGTGATAGGAAAAGCATTGCGTACCCTGGGCCCAGCAAAGAGTTTGGTGTGCTGCTTGAGTTTATAGTTCTTTACTGAGAGAGGCAAAGGATGAAGCTAGAAGTCTGACTGTGGATGCTACAGGAAGGAGATTTGGACTTTCACATGAACAACGTGGTGACACTAGACTTTTGAAGCCAGTGAATGGTAATCAGATTTGTCAGTAAGTTAACTCTAAAGGCAGTGATAGGATTCACAGCAGGGAGAAGAGACAAGCTGAGAAACCAACACAAGAGTTGGAAGTGAATGAAAATTCTCAGTTCTTCATCATACTTTTTTTTTTTTTTTGAGACGGAGTTTTGTTCTTGTTGCCCAGGCTGGAGTGCAGTGGCGCGATCTCGGCTCACCGCAACCTCTGCCTCCCGGGTTCAGGCGATTCTCCTGCCTCAGCCTCAATTTTCCAGAAAACTTAATTCCCAAATATACTGCGTTAACGGAAGTTAAGTCTTCAAAACTACTGTCCCGAACGGTTTATAACATTGTTATCTTTAAATCTGTGTAATGAATCATATCAGAAGGCTGTGAAAGAGAGATATTTATTGAGCATTTCAGTTGCTCTTTTTTTTTTTTTTTTTGAGACGGGGTCTTGCTCTGTCGCCAGGCTGGAGTGCAGTGGTGCGTTCGGCTCACTGCAACTCCACCTCCCGGGTTCAAGCGAGTCTACCTGCCTCAGCCTCCCAAGTAGCTGGGACTACAGACACGGGCCACCATGCCTAGCTAATTCTTGTATTTTTAGTAGAGACGGGGTTTCACCATGTTGGCCAGGATAGTCCCGCCTCGGCTTCCCAAAGCGCTGGGATTACAGACGTGAGCCACCGCGCCCGGCTTTAGTTGCTCTTTTCTATAGATTCTTCCAATATGAGCATGCTACGTTATAGATTTTAATTTTGAAATTCCTCTTTTCCCAACTTTTAAAAGTTTGAAATAATAAACTACTATTCATACCTCACAAAATCTTGCATGTTGGTGTCAAATTATTAATATCTTAACCACCAAAAACCGATCACTTCTAGATAACATTCCAGCTATTGAGTAATTACACTTATTCCTCTTAAAACACAAAATAACTATTTTAGCAAAAAGTTAGATAGAGCTTCAGTAACTAAGATATTGATCTCTGGAGAGAATAAACCATATGCCTGAAATAGAGAGTAACTAAGTACTTTCCATATATTTCTCTGTATATATACATGTATTTGTTTGTGATAAGCTGCAGATACAGTTGGATGTTAACTATAATATAACAATAACTTGCCTGTGGCCACCCCACCTTCCCTCCCATGAGCAAAAAAAAAAAAAAAAAATTAATCAGGTTGGAAAGAGAAGAAAAGTAAAGGCATTACAGAAAATTCATTGTAGGCACAGTAAAGTGACTCGTTCTCTGCCTCGTTTTCTTTTGACATCATTTGACAATTTTAATAGCTCTTTTCTCACAGTAAAGAATAAGGAATATGGATTATGAAAAGAAAAATTTTTTATAAAAAGAAAATGGGGTGGAATTTATTGTAGGTAATGCTTTTGTATCATTTTACAAGGAATAAAGACATCTAAATGGTTTTTATAAATCTCATAGATGGTTATTAAATATTATTTTTTGGACTTTCTAATTATGGAAAATGTTAAATAAAAAAGTAACAGAAGAATATAATAAACTGCCTCATAGCCAGCTTTAAAGTTATCGGCCGGGCGCGGTGGCTCAAGCCTGTAATCCCAGCACTTTGGGAGGCCGAGGCGGGCGGATCACGAGGTCAGGAGATCGAGACCATCCTGGCTAACATGTGAAACCCCGTCTCTACTAAAAAATACAAAAAGTTGGCCGGGCGCAGCGGCTCAAGCCTATAATCCCAGCACTTTGGGAGGCCGAGACGGGCGGATCATGAGGTCAGGAGATCGAGACCATCCTGGCTAACACGGTGAAATCCCGTCTCTACTAAAATATTACAAAAAAACTAGCTGGGTGTGGTGGCGGGCGCCTGTAGTCCCAGCTACTCGGGAGGCTGAGGCAGGAGAATGGCGTGAACCCGGGAGGTGGAGCTTGCAGTGAGCCGAGATCCGGCCACTGCACTCCAGCCTGGGCGACAGAGCAAGACTCCGTCTCAAAAAAAAAAAACAAAAAAAACAAAAAACAGTTATCAATTCATGGCCCACCTACTTCCCACAGCACTCCATTATTTTGAAACAAATCCTAAATAAATCATTTCATCTATAAATATTCAGAATGTATGTCTAAAAGATAAGAACTATTAAAAAAAAAAAACATTGGCTGCACATGGTGGCTCATGCCTGTAATCCCAGTGCTTTGGGAGGCCAAGGAAGGAGGACTGCTTGAGTACATGTAGTCAAGGCTGCAGTGAGCCACGATCACACCACTGCACTCCAGCCTGGGCAACAAGTGAGATCCTGTCTCGAAAGCACAAAAAGAAACAAAAAAAAACCATTAATTATACCATTAGTATACCTACTTTTTTAAATTTGTTTTGAAACAGAGTCTCACTCTTCTGCCCAGGTTGGAGTGCAGTGGCGCCATCTCAGCTGACTGCAACCTCTGCTGCCCTGCCCCAGGTTCAAGTGATTCTTGTGTTGTGTCTCAGCCTCCCAAGTAGCTGGGAATACAGGCACCCGCCACCACGCCTGGCTAATTTTTGTATTTTTAGTAGAGACAGGGTTTCGCAATGTTGGCTAGACTGGTTTCAAACTTCTGACTTCAAGTGATCCGCCTGCCTCCACTTCCCAAAGTGCTGGGATTACAGGAGTGAGCCACAGCACCAGCCTAAAAATTTTTTTTTTAACCTAAAAATTTAACAATAATTTTTTAATGCCATAAAATACAAGGTCAAATTTTCAAATTTCCTAAATCGTCCCATAAATTTCTTTTATTCTATTTTTTTCCATATGAGTCCAAATTAGGTCCATACATTGTGATCAGTTGTTCTGTCCATATTTTATTTTAATGGAAATAATGCAATGTATTTTAAAAATTAAATTTAGAAGTTTTAATAAATTTAAATAATTAAATCTAATATAAAAAGGGTGAATAACTAGATTAAGTTGCCCTAGCAGAGCAACGTTGATCGTGTGTACTACAAATGTATGGACAAGATCAAGTTAAGCACTTAGGAGAAAAGGAGGGGAGGGTTGACTTCATTTTTGCCTTTTATCAAAACATTTCCTTTATTCACAAGTTTTAGTATGATTTTTATCAAGGAAGTCCACTAAACCATGCTAACAAAACCCTTCTGTGTTGGTTAGGTGTGGTGGCTAATGCCCATAATAATCCCAGCACTTTGGGAGTCCAGGCAGGTGGACTGTCTGAGCCCTGGAGTTGGAGAGCAGCCTGGGCAATATAGCGAGGTCTAATATCTACAAAAAATTAAAAAATTAACCAGGTGTGGTGGCATACCTTGTAGTCCCAGCTACTTGGGAGGCTGAGGCAGGAGGATTGCTTGAGCCCAGAGGTCAAGGTTGCAGTGAGTTATGATTGTACCACTGCACTACTGCCTGGACAACAGAGTGACACTCTGTCTCAAAAAACAAAACAAAACAAAAAAACAAAAAACCAAAACCTTATGTGATCTCTCATTTTTTTTTTTTTTTTTAACATTTTCACTATTTTACTTTGACCAAATACTTTCTCCATCATTTGAAATTAACTTGAAATCAAAGGATTTCAGAGTTGGGAGCAATTACGTGGCTTCCTAATCTCAGAGAGTAGGCAGCTTTGGTATTATTGCAATATTGGTGTTTCCAGTGAGAAAGCTACCATGAGGAAGCAATCTGCTCACAGCTACAGGCTGTGTTCTAATTTGTTAACAGATACTACTATGTAAGTATGATCAGGAAAAGTTTTATTAGCACAACATGAAATAACCTTGAATTTGATCCTTTCGTAAAGGTTGGTAAAGCTAATATTTCCTTTGACATGTTGAAAATACCTTGTTATACAAGTAATAAAGTAGCACATTTCATTTAAAATTCGAAACAATAAAGGTTAGAAACCTGTCATCCACAGAAGCATGCAGGAATCAACATAGTTAAAGTCAGACTTTTCACTATGCCATGATGAGATAACATAAAATTGTGTATTATCCATAAATAAAACATGCAGTATAAAATATCTCATGGTACTCTGTTTCGGGACATTTGAAACCCCAGTTAGAAATTAACTAGAAAAAAGGTAATCTGGGCTCTATGGCTCATGCCTGTAATCCCAGCAATTTTCACAGCTAAGGCAAGCAGATTGCTTGAGCTCAGGAGTTCGAGAGCAGCCAGGGCAACATGGAGACACCCTGCCTCTACAAAAAATACAAAAATTAGCCAGGCAAGGTGGCATGTGCCTGTAGTCCCAGGTACTGGGGAGGCTGAGGCAGGAGGATCACTTGCATCTGGGAGGTCAAGGCTGTAGTGAGTGGCGATCCCGCCATTGCACTCCAGCCTGGGCCACAGAGTAAGCCTCTATCTCAAAAGAAAAAAAAAAAGAAAGAAATTAAGAAGTCTTCCAATATTTGCATATCAACTTCAGATGGTGTTTCTTAGGCTTAAAAAAAAATTATCAGTGGTTCCTGCTATATCTATCGGCAGGCAACTTCTAGATAGCATTTCATTGTGGAGTAACTTTATCAATCAAAACAAAAAATTTTAATAGAAATTCATGGCCAAGTGCAGTGGCTCATGCCTGTAATCCCAGCACTTTGGGAGGCTGAGACGGGCAGATCATCTGAGGTCAGGAGTTCAAGACCAGCCTGGCCAACATGGTGAAACCCCGTCTCTACAAAAATACAAAAATTAGCCAGGTATGATGGCAGACGCCTGTAATCCCAGCTACTCAGAGGGTGGGGTGGGAGAATCACTTGAACCCAGGAGGCGGAGATAGCAGTGAGCTCAGATTGCACTACTGCACTCCAGCCTGGGTGACAGAGTGAGACCCTGTCTCCAAAAAAAAAGAAATTCATGAGTTTCAGTGCAGTCTATGTAAGTGACCTTTTACATTAAACCTAGGAATCAGAATGCCCAGTAAAACAATTTAAGATACTAGTTGAGTGTTTGATATGTGCAGGGAACTGTATGGGGTGCATCTGCAAACTGCAGAATAAAGTATCAGACTGATACCAAATTAAATTATTAATACATTTAGTTTAAAGGAAGTACTTAAAGTCAGTAATTTAAATATGAGAATTTTTGAGATTTAATTTTTAACTCTATGAGTCTTACAAAAAATCCACTAGAGATCGAGACCATCCTGGCTAACACAGTGAAACCCCGTCTTTACTAAAAATACAAAAAATTAGCCGGGCATGGTGGCAGGCACCTGTAGTCCCAGCTACTCGGGAGGCTGAGGCAGGAGAATGGCGTGAACCCGGGAGGTGGAGCTTGCAGTGAGCTGAGATGGTGCCACTGCACTCCAGCCTGGGCGACAGAGTAAGCCTCCGTCTCGAAAAAGAAAAATAATAATAATAATCCACTAGAATTTATTTGTTCCAAGCTCTACAAGATTAAGAAAAGAAACAAAACCCTGTGTGGATTTTGCAAATTTAGAACATTGACAATGGTCTGACTTCAATCCTGTTTCTTTTATTGTTTAGATTGACTCCATTCATTTTCTCCCAGAGCCCCTAATGTACTAAGATTCCTTTATCTTGTATGCTGTCTGAATATTTTTCCCGATTTACCAAAATACAAAGATTCAAGCTCTTGGTTATTTTAAAACAAGGCAAAAGCATGTGTCATAGTAAATATATTCCACCTGATTCAGGTAAGGCAATTACAGAGTTGATGTGTTCAGTTACTATATAAAAGTGCAGGTGTAAATCTCTGTTAATATACAGAACAGACAGAAGACCACATTGTAACACATCCATTCATCTTGCCTGGCTCACAGGGGAGAAGCAGTGTTCACATCAACAATACCTATTCGTATTTTGAGAATGATGGAAATCCCACCTAAGAAATGTGACATCAACGATACCACTTTATGGCATGTTCGATAATGCAAAAAATACATGGCAATTGGAACTTTTTGATTTCACAGTTCTGTTTTTTAATCACTTGCATCTGCCTCTCTCTCCACTGTCTCAATTCATATTTGAAATGAATGGGAAAACTTCTGCAAAAGTAACAAAAAAAAAAAAAAAGCTTCCTCTTAACTGCAAAATAAATCATGACCAATGAATAATATCACTGTTAAAAATACTATTAACAGTATTATGGCTTTAAAAATAATAGTACTTTATTTTCTGATAATTAATAACATTTATTTTTCTTTTTCTCACGCTTTTTCAAAGTCTGGTGCCCCCTGTTATATTTACACTTTATTTCTTCAGTTCTTTATTGAATCACCCAGCATGTCTTTGGTTAACTTCCTCTTGTTAATACCCATGCCCCTCTTCACCTTGTCAATGCTAATTAGAACCTTAATCTGTTTTTCCAAGGTGTTAGCCAGTTAAAGGATCACTAGCAAATTTCATGAGGTTAGTCTACTGAATCACTTACTTATTAAGTGTTAAAAAACCAATCTTACTGAACCATATCCACTTTGTCGAAGCAGCTTCCACTAAACTTGTGTTTATATTTAGTGTAGCGACATAAATTTGAAGACTTTTACTAAGATGGGAATGAAAATGTCTATTTTTTAAGGCCAGATCAGGATAGAAACTTTAAAAATAATACAAAGTAGAATAGATTAAGAAGGCTGAAATATAGTCCTTAGAATGGACAAGAAATATTCATTAATTCCTGTAATAACAGGTTACTTTGGACAAATTCAACATTTCTCCTTTCTTAAGGATGATCTTAAAAGGGTTCGAAACCAAGACGTTTGAATGCAAAACGAACAAAGTAAAAAAATCCTGAATAGGCAGGAATAGAAGAGGAAGGAAGGCTGGTGATAGTCTAAGAGGAGATTTGTAGCAGGAGCTCCTGTAGAGCAGATGAAGACCAAGGAAAAAGCCATGTGTTTGGGGAGATAAGTGTGCATGCTTTGAAGCCCTGGCCGCTCGAAAGAAATGTCAGACCTTGGCTTATGTTTCTGGTGGAGAAAAAAACAGACATGTTCTCAAGCCATGAGTGTCTTTGTTAGGACATACAATATAATAATGCTGCTCACCCATTCTGCTTGAAGAAAAAAAAAAAAAATGAACTTATGTTCCTGGAAACCAAGTTCTTATGGTCTACCTGCTGTAGAATCTCCTTATAACTGGAAAGAAACCAAGAGTTGTATTGGAGACAGAGATATTGATTAAGGAGCGACTTAGAACACTTTATAAGAATAAAGACTAAGAAAAAAAATCCACCTTGAAAAATCCATGCAACAATGCAGGCTTGAAAATGAAGTGGAAGAAGTATAGTTAGAGACAGATGAATAAAGACAGATGAATATTGATCTGGTAATGATATACTGTTAAAGTAAAAAAAATAAAGCAGCATAAAAAACAATATATGTACTGTAACTGTCCTAATTACTATTTCTAAAAATACTTTACCTGAAAAAAAAGCCTGAAAGGCTGTCAAAATATATCTAGGTATAGAATATAAATTTTATTTTGTTCTAACTACTCACATGTATTTTTTATTTATTAAAGCCAAAAGCATGTATTACTTATATAGCTATTAAAAATATATGAAAAGAACTGTCTTGGGTCAGGGACTTCTCACCACTTTGTTGGGAAGAGGAGAAAGGGTTAAGGGTAACGAAGGAGGTCTTAGCTTCCATATCTACTCATTTACTAATAAGACTTCTAGTTGGAAACTCCCAGCATCACGACTGATAAAGAACTGATTTGGCAACATCTTAAAATAGGGAAATTATAACTTCAAAGTGACATATATTTGTCATTACTTTGAGTGAAATGAATAATTGTACAGTGTGCCTGCTAAGCTATAGAACATATTACTAATAAATTTCTATCCTATAGAAAATATAAAATATTGTTTTTTGGCATCTTTTAGAAAGAATAAAACATTTATATAAAAATTTCAAACTGAGGGTTATAAACTAATTTTTAAACAAAATACCATACTTGAGTTCCCACTATTATTAACACTCAAAATACACAGCTTGAATAATTAGCTAAAATGTGGACTCAACAGGCCTAACTGGTAGCCTATATAATTACATCACATAGCTATGTTTTTGGCAGGCAAATGCACTTAAAAGCATAGGAAAAGATATGTTCAATACATAGCTAAAAGAATGAAACATTTATACAGAACAGAAAGTTTAATCTTTCTACATATGCCTGAGATAACTCACGGTATTTTCTAATTCTAACTTGTCTATCTGTAGTTACTATTCTATCTGTAGGTACTCCTAATAAGCAATAATACTATAAATTTTACATTGAAGCCATTATGTAAGCTTCCTCAATTTTAAAATCTCTTTGTATATGCATTCGTCTTCATCCTTCAGTTTTCCTTTATCAGGTCAAGCACTTCTCTCCAACAATAGGCCTTTTTTCTTTTTTTAGACCAGGTCTCACTCTGTCACCCAGGCTAGGGTACAGTGGCATGATCATGGTCCTGGCTCACTGAAGCCTTGACTGCTCGTGCTCAAGTGACCCTCCACCTCAGCCTCCTGAGTAGCTGGGATCACAGGCATGTGTCACCACACCTAGCTGATTTTTTTTTAAAAAAATTATCATTTGTAGAGATGAGGTCTCACTTCATTGCCCAGGCTAGGTGGGCTCCCGCATTCATCCTACTTAGGCCTTCCCAAGTGCTGGGATTACAGGTATGAGCCACAAGGCTCTTAATTCTTTATCCTACTACCTTCTCACTTCATTAATGCACCCCTCCCATTTGTCTTTAATCCACAGTTGCTTCCTCTCTCCCAAATCCTCTTTCTGGCCTATAGCATGCTCAAGGAGAGGGAGCTTTTCCTGACAGGAAGATGCTCTGGCAACTCACTAGCTCCAGCCTCCTCATTTCCAAATCCAACAGGAGTCCTCTCAGGTCATATCCTTCCATAACCTGTATGCAGCATCTCCTTACAAGGTTGTTTCTGGGTTTGTGTGGCACTGTCCTCTAGGAGTTTCTTTTCAACCCACCTCTTCTGGCTTATCCTACTTCTCTCGACCTCTTAGCACAAAACTCTGTGCTGAGCTTCCTCTCTCTACCCTACACTTTCTCTCATTTATCTCCTACTCACTCCTATTCTTTTAGCTCTCTATGCCAAGTCGTTAATGCCCTCAATAAATCTCACAAGCTGCTTTTCTCCTTTTCCATTGAGGCTGTCCTACTTCCAGAACCTCACTACTAATCCAAGTTCTCATTCTCAATTTCTTTCTTCCTTTAAGTCATTCTACAAACTATTGGAGTAATCTTTCAAAGGCTCTGATTGCATCAGTCTTTTCTATTCAGATATCTTAAATGGTTCCTCACTACCTACTGTTCAAAGTTCAAACCTCTTGTTAGGTGGCTCTAAGGCTTTTGATTTGCCACTATCCCTGAGTATCCTACATTTTGTTCACAATGTCTGAACTAGGCCAAAAAATACATTATGTCCACCACACCTGCTGAAAAGGTATCCAGCATTCAAGACTCAGTTCAAACTCCATCTCCATATTACCCCATCTCCCTAGTACGGAAGTAATCTCTTCCTTCTTCATGTATAGAAAGTACCTGACAACTTGATGTCATTCTGTCTTGCTTTTAAAGGACATGGACCTTTCTTAATTCCATTAATTGAACACAACTTGCATCAGGATTCTTATTTGCTTTGCATACTGCCTTCAATGGAGGAGGAAGTGTTAAACACAGACTGTTCATCTGGAATTAAAGACTACTTGTCCAGCATCTGAGCTAAAGTCTGCTTCTGCCTTATTTCTGAAGAAGAGATATGGGATAACAGATTAGCTAAATACACAATATTATGTGTGTTTTTGTGAGGGATGGGGGAGGGGTAAGTGCTGAATAAATGACTCAAATAATTTCTTTTTTTTTTTTTTGCAACATGTCTCACTCTTGTCGCCCAGGCTGGAGTGCAGTGGCGCGTTCTCGGCTCACTGCAAACTCTGCCTCCCAGGTTCAAGCAATTCTCCTGCCTCAGGCTCTCAAGTAGCTGGGATTACAGGTGCTCACCACCACACCCAGCTAATTTTTGTATTCTTAGTAGAGTCAGGGTTTCACCATGTTGCCCAGGCTGGTCTCAAACTCCTGACCTCAGGTGACTGCTCGTCTTGGCCTCCCAAAGTGCTGGGATTACAGGCATGAGCCACTACGCTGGCTGATTCAAATCATTTCAAAGCATTTTCATTTTAGTTATTTTACAAAAAGTAATTATGAGCAATTCCACTCTAGGTATATACCCAAGAGAATGGAAAAATACGTTCATGTAAAAACTTGTATATTTACAGTCAAAGAAGCATTATTAATAGCCAAAAAGTGGAAGCAACCAAAATATCTATCAACTCTTGAATAATCAGAATGTAGCATACAGATATAATGAAATATTATTTGGCCATAAAAAGGAATCATCACTGATGTACGCTACATTGTGGATGAATCTCGAAACCTTATGCTAAGTGAAGACGTCAGACACAAAAAGACACGTATTGTCTTGTTCCATTTATACAAAATATCCAGAGTAGGCAAATCCAGAGAGACACAAAGTAAATTAGTGCTTACCAGAGGTTGGGGATAACTGCGAGTGCAAAATTCTTTTTGGTATAATGAAAATGTTCTAGAGTTAGATAGTGGTGAGGGTTGTAATAACATCACAAATATGCTAAAAATATGAATTTTATACTTTAAAAAGGTACGTTTTATATCATACAATTTTATCTAAAACAAAACAACAACAACAAAAAACACAGTTATGAGTTTCACCCCCCAAATGACAGCTTCAATTTGTGGTATAATGGAAAAGAACTCTGACCTTTTCAATCAGCAAATCTAGGTGTAAGCCAAATCTGCCACTTAACTCTCTTACTTAACTGTGGCATCTTTAGGATGCGGCTAAACTTCTCTAAGCCTTCATAACCTCATCTACGAAGTGAGGATATAATGCCTTACAAAGTCACTATGAGACTCACAATATAACATAAAATTATTATTTCAAATGAACAAAACCTTATAGTCATTTCGTGTGCCTAAAATGATTTTTAAAAAATCCTAAACTGTATTGAATAGCCCATAACTTTACTGAATAGTCCACAACTTTTTATTGTTGCTATGTTATCTAACCAGCTTTTTTATTGTCATATATGAATGACATCTTGGGGCTATGTAGCACTTATCCTGTAGGCACTAATAGAACAGTAGAGAGTTATTTAATTCTAATCTTCACAATGAGAGGTAGCGTGGCACAACAGTTATAAACACAGGCGTAGAACTGAGTTTAAGTCCAGGTTCTGCCACAGATCTTGAACAAACTACTTAACTTCTCTGAACATCGGTATACACCCCTGTAAAGTCTATGTAAGAATATGTGTGTGAATCTACAAAAATATCCATTATAGAGGTTCGTCGAGATACTCATTATATAAAGCATATATTGTAATACCTAGCACCTAACAAGCACTCATTCAGTAATTGTTACTGCTGTTGTCCATCCCGTGGAGCAACAAGTTTAAATGACTGGTCTTCAGCTACAAGACAAATTTGAGGCCAGGCATGGTGACTCATGCCTGTAATCCCAGCACTTTGGGAGGCTGAGGCGGGTGGATCACCTGAGGTCAGGAGTCCGAGACCAGCTTGGCCAACATGGTGAAACTCTGTCTCTACAAAAAATACAAAAAATTAGCTGGGTATGGTGGTGGGCACCTGTAATCCCTGTTACTTGGGAGGCTGAGGCAGGAGAATCGCTTGAACCTGGGAGGTGGAAGTTGCAGTGAGCCGAGGTCGTGCCATTGTACTCCAGCCTGAGCAACAAAACCAAAACTCCATCTAAAAAAAAAAAAAAAAAAGGCTGGGTGCGGTGGTTCACACCTATAATCCCAGCACTTTGGGAGGCCAAGGAGGGCGGATCACTTGAGGTCAGGAGTTCGAGATCAGCCTGGTCAACATGGTGAAACTCCGTTTCTACTAAAAATACAAAAAATTGTGGCCGGGCGTGGTGGCACATGCCTGTAATCCCAGCTACTTGGGAGGCTGAGGCACGAGAATCGCTTGAACCCGGGAGGCGGAGGCTGCAGTGAACTGAGATTGCACCACTGCACTCCAGTCTAGGTGACAGAGTGAAACTCTGTCTCAAGAAAAGAAATTAAAAAAAAAAAAAAAAAAAAAAAGGAAATCTGAGGCATAACTAGGAATAGAGAAGTAGTTTGTATACTTGTTTAGGTAACTGGAACAGGGGATGATTCAGTGCCCTTCCTTTGTGTTTTTCTAGTATCACATGGGTCTCTGCAGCACTGCTGTACCTAAATAGTTCAATTGTTTCCTTATCAGTTAAAGAAGAAACATAGTCCTATTCAGCACTAGTCCAAGGCCTGACCCGAGTAGATGCTCAGCAAATATTTATTGAGTAAATAAATGGACAGAGAGTATGGTGTTACTGGCTGCATCTACAGCCAAGCATCAAAACAAACTCAAAGCATTAACCAGACATTTTCAAATATCCATACTCTTACATATATAAAACATTTTACATTTTAAAAGTTTTCATTTAGGTGTCCTATAAGCTCCTTGGCATTAATACAAAGCAAAGTATATATTATTTAAAAAGATAGGAGACTGATTATAACACCCAATTGAAGTAATAAGTATTCCTATCTTTAAGCATTTGAATAATACTTCATCTTGCCTAACAGAATTCCCTAATAGTTTTTGCGGGGCACATCTTCACAGAGCCTCACCTTATAACACAGTAGGCACTTAATTGTACTTAGGTTACTTGAAGAATTGGGTAAAAATGCTTCTTGGTTGTGTAAAATTAAATGATTATATTTAATCTATAGTTAAAGATGGAAAGCTGTTAATATCAAAACTATACCTCTCCAATGGCAGCTGGCTATATCACTTTAATCCCAGCACTTTGGGAGGTCAAGGCAGGTGGATCACAAGGTCAGGTGTTTGAGACCAGCCTGACCAACATGGTGAAACCCCGTCTCTACTGAAAATACAAAAATTAGCTGGGTGTGGTAGCGTGCGCCTGTAATCCCAGCTACTCAGGAGGCCGAGGCAGGGAGAATCACTTGATCCCGGGAGACAGAGGTTGCGGTGAGCCTCTGCAGATTGCGCCACTGCACTCTAGCCTGGGTAACAAAGCGAGACTCTGTCTCAAAAAAAAAAAAAAAAAAAAATCATATATACAAATATATGTGTGTATGTGTATCTGTATAGATACACACACATATATAGTTTCTCAAAAAGAAAAGCAAACATATCAATCTGTAACCAATTACAAAACTGTCTTCATTTGTCTCACATTTTTCTGTAAATGAAGTGACAAACTGGACACAAATAGGAAAAATATTCAGGTACCTTCAACATTACCATATTACTAGGGTTACTGACTTTATTTTATTTATTTTTATTTTATGTATTTTTTGAGACACAGTCTCGCTCTGTTGCCCAGGCTGAAGTGCTGTGGCATGATCTCGGCTCATTACAACTTCCACCACCAGGGTTGAAGCAATTCTCCTGCCTCAGCCTCCCAAGTAGCTGGGATTACAGGCGTGTGCCACTATGCCTAGCTAGTTTTGTATTTTTAGTGGAGAAAAGGTTTCACCATGTTGGCTAGGCTGGTCTCGAACTCCTGACCTCAGGTGATCCACCTACCTCAACCTCCCAAGTGTTGGGATTACAGGAGGGAGCCACCATGCCTGGCCTGAGTTGATTTTAGATAAGCATGATGAAATACATTTACTATTTGTTCTTTTTCTTCAAAATCCGTTTCCTCCGCATTATGCTAGGAACTGTGAAAGATTTAGCTAAAAGATAAAGTGTTTGTATTCAAAATGTTTACATTAGTGAAGGTACAAGAGTGTGTGATATAAGACACTACACACATTTTTGTTCATTGGTTTGCCAAATTAAAAGTCACCTGAGAATTTGCAGGAAAATAGTAGGAGTAGGAAAAGCATCCAACAGGAAGTACACTTTACACAGGATCTTGAAGGAATGGTAAAATCTGAGTAGGCAGCGAGAAGCTCCAAGCAAGGGCTTTTTTGGCGAAATAAAAGGCACACACGTGAATGAGTTTGGTGTGTGTGAGAGACTGACTTCAACAGAACAGAAAGAATAGGCCCAAAATCATAGGAAATGAAGCTGGATAAACAGTGTACGGGCAAATTAGAAAGGGTGTTGAAAGTTAAGGAGAAGTTAGATTTAACATAGTGGAAAACAGGGAGCCACTGAAGCTCTCTGAAAAGGGAGTGACATGCTAGAAGTAACATTTAAAGATTCATCATGATGAGTTGGAAAAAAGAGACTGAAATGAAGGCAGGCCACTGTGGTAGTCCAGGAATGAGGCAACAAGGGTCTGAATAGGATAGGTGCAGAGGTACAGTGCATTTCAGCAGCGATGTAATGAGCCTTGAGACTATAATGTTAGGAATTCTCAGAAACAAGGAAAAACATGGAATAATCCAGGAGTTGGCTAGGAGACAAAGGGGTTACACCACAGATTAACGCCCTGAAATTTTAAACACTAGAAGTATATTCACAACGGCTAAACATTTTTTTTTTTTCAAGTATCCAATAAGGAGTTTCCCTGTTTGGTTTAGTGAATTTACTGCGGGTGTCCCCTAAATTTCACATGTTTTGCTAACACATCCCCATGAAAATCTGCTTCTGTAAGAATTAGTTTAATATTTTCAATATATCAACAAAGTTAAACCATTACAAGATATGAACCCTAGAGTCTCAGATGGGGAGAACAGAAAACATTGTTTATATAGTAGTTGCCTTTATGTGTGGGGAATATGTTCTAGAACACCCAGTGGATTTATGAAACCATATATATATATATATATATATACACTATATATACTATTTCCTTTCCTATGCATACATAACTACGATGAAGCTTAATTTATAAATTAGCTACAATACTCTTGCACTTTGGGGCCATTATTAAGTAAAATCAGGGTTACTTGAACACAAGCACTGAGGTACCACAACAGTCAATCTGATAACCAACACAACCAGCTACTAAGTGACGAACAGGTAGGTAGCATCTACAGTGTGGATAGGCTGGACAAAGGGATAATTGATTTCCCTGGCTAGAAGGAGTAGGTCAGCCGGAGATTTCATCACACAACTCAAAAGGGTAAGCAATTTAAAACTCGTGAATGGGGCCAGGCACAGTGGCTCAGGCCTGTAATCCCAGCACTTTGGGAGGCCAAGGTCAGAGGATCGCTTGAGGCCAGCCTGGGCAACATAACAAGACCTTGTGATATGGTTTGGCTATGTCCCCACAAGCATTGTGGGAGGAACTCCGTGGGAGGTGAGTGAATCATGGGGTCTTTCCTGTGCTGTTCTCATGAGATCTGATGGTTTTATCGGGGGAGTTTCTCCGCACAAGCTCTCTTTTCTGCCTGCTGCCCTCCAGGTAAGACGTGACTTGCTCCTCCTTGCCTTCCGCCATGATTTTGAGGCCTCCCCAGCCATATGGAACTGTAAGTCCATTAAACCTCTTTCCTGTATAAATTACCCAGCCTCAGATATGTCTTTATTAGCAACAGGAAAACAGACTAATACACCCTGTCTCTACAATTTTTTTTTTTTTTGAGGCGGAGTCTCCCTCTGTCGCCGGGACGGGAGTGCAGTGGCCGGATCTCAGCTCACTGCAAGCTCCGCCTCCGGGGTTCACACCATTCTCCTGCCTCAGCCTCCCCAGTAGCTGGGACTACAGGCGCCCACCACCTCGCCCGGCTAGTTTTTGTATTTTTAGTAGAGACGGGGTTTCACCGTGTTAGCCAGGATGGTCTCGATCTCCTGACCTCGTGATCCGCCCGTCCCGGCCTCCCAAAGTGCTGGGATTACAGGCTTGAGCCACCGCGCCCGACCTTTTTTTTTTTTTTAAATTAGCTATCTGGGAGATCAAGGCAGGAGGGCCCCTTGAGTCCAGGAGTTTGAGTCTGAGGCTGCAGTGAGCTACCATCGCACCACTGCACTCCAGCCTAGGTGGCAAAGTGAGACTCTGTCCCAAAATAAATAAAATAAAATAAAATAAAATAAAATAAAATAAAATAAAACTCATGAATAGTTTATTTCTGCAATTTTCCACTTTAGTATTTTCAGACCACAGTTCACCATGAGTAAGTAAAACCACAGAAAGCAAGACTGAGGATAAGAGGGGACTATTGTATTCAAATATACATGTAAATATCCATGTTCTATTGTCACCAAAACAAAAAAAATTTTTTTTTTTGATCTAAAATCTTAAGACATAGTCCTAACTTTATCTGAGGGGTGCACTCAGAAGAAAACAAACACACTCTACTGAGAAAATAACATTTTAAGAAATCAACACTTCACCATGTTGTTTCCTGAGTTGTTCCATCAAATTGGGAGGAAATTATCTCACTTGAAACAAAATGAAAAATGTTACTAAAGTGAAATTTGTCAGAGTATATAATCATTTTGATGAATATTAAATCTACAGTCAATCCCTGCCTCCTTCTTCTGGCACTTTCTAAATACTTTTATTATTATAATGTTGACTTTATTATCTATACATAATGCCATGTGTTGTTATATCTCTTTCCATGATCATTTTCTGGCAAAGTTATGAATGAGAACTGAAATATCCAAAAATGGCAAAAATAAGCATAACTATTCTTGCACACTGAGCTCCTCCTTTACAGTGTGTGGCCAAAATTATGCTTTTCATACATTATTTCATTTAATCCTCACAACAATCCTGTGAGGTAGGTACTATAATTATATCCATTTTACAGAAGAAGAAACTGAGGTTTTGGGGAGGTTAAGGGATTTGTGCAAAGTCACAAAGCCAATAGGTGGCAGACATGTTTATCTGCCACACTCTTATTAAACATTAAACTACCCTGCCAATCCCAAACCTATGTGACAGAAACCGAAAGTAAGAAATATAAGAAACCTGGACATGCTGCTGATCGTGTAAAAGGATTAGGGAAGGGCATCAATTCTAAGAATTGTGAGATACAAATGATAGATTCCTTGACTCACTTCCAACCTTTCCTTGAACTGAAAACATGGCATTCTATGCCTAAAGGAGAATGGGACACTACTATGCACTGGGAATTTAACTGTCCCTTCCCCTCTTTTAGTAGGATAACTTGCATTACTATTTGATGGTATTGACAGGACCTCAATATCTTCTCAACGTGGTCCCTTTTTTTTTTTTTTTGAGATGGAGTGCCACTCTGTCGCCCAGGCTGGAGTACAGTGGCTCGATCTTGGCTCACTGCAACCTCCACCTCCCGGGTTCAAGTGATTCTCATGCCTCAGCCTTCTGAGTAACTGGGATTACAGACTTACACCACCACACCCAGTTAATTTTTGTATTTTCAGTAGAGACGGGGCTTCACCATGTTGGCCAGGGTGGTCTCAAACTCCTGGCCTCAAGGGATACACCCATCTCGGCCTCCCAAAGTGCTGGGATTACAGGCGTCAGCAACCACGCCCGGCCTCAATTTGGTCACATTTAAAAAAATGCTATGGCCATGTGCAGTGGCTCAGACCTGTAATCCCAGAGCTTTGGGAGGCAGAGGCAGGAGGATCTCTTGAGGCCAGGATTTTGAGATCAGCCTGGGCAACAGAGCAAGACTCCCTCTTTTCAAAAAAAAGAAACTTTAAAAAATTAGCCAGGCATGGTGGCACATGCCTGTAGTCTCCGCTACTGGGGAGGCTGAGGCAGGAGGATTACTTGAGCTCAGGAGTTAAAGGCTGAAGTGAGCTATGACTGTGCTGCTGCACTCCAACCTGGGTGACAGAGTGAGACTGTCTCAAATAAAATAAATAAATAAGCAAGCTACTACTTAGATCAGCCAGTTTAAGACTAACTAGGTTGGTGACATAAAAATGATTTCTTAATAGAATATCCAGTGACCCGAGCAACTTGCGTAACTCCTACCAGTGAAACTAACCTTTAAAAAATGTTCTTAGTACATGAAATGTATTCATAAGATACTTCTAAAAATAACTCCCCACTGTAATTCCCTCCTTATGCATCTGGGCAGAGATGTCATATTTCCTTCACAAAGCTTCCTTTTATGTTGCAACAGTAAGAATCTCAATTTCAAGCTAAACCAGAACAATCGAGAACTATAAACTTTTTCATAAGACATGATTATTTGTATTAGTATGCTATATTTTATATAAATTGTCCACATGTGATGGGACATCCTTACATTTTAACTCAGAACTATTTTTAACTAGAAAATAAAGCAGTTGTAGTTTTAAATTCTGTCATCCTTCCCCCGTCTTTTTTTCTGCTAACACGTGGCTTTCCACAAAAGGGTCAGTGTGATCTCTGCAGATCAGATATAAGGAATATGGCCACGATAAACTATAGAAGGTTAAGCACATTTTAAGTAATTCAGGAGTTTAAAACTTGTCATCTGTGTATAAAACAAGCCAACAGTTATAAGTGGTTAAATAAACATGTACAAATTAATAGGATGCAGTTTGTAACTTCTACTTTTTCCTTCAACGAGTGTCATTTTGGCAGGCAGCCATATAATCTGCAATAATCTGTCATCACAAAGCACCACCCACTTCCTCTGCTTCACCCCCATCCAGGCTATGACTGGGATATTCCTGGACTGCTAATATAACATTCAGACAATCATAAAAGGCCTCTCTACGAAAGCTGAAATTTACATAATTTGTACTTTTAAGTTTTAAACATTCATAAATCTTAAGGAAAAAGTACATGCTATACGACATCACATTTTAAAGATTATCTGACACTTAAAATTTCCTTTCTCATACATTAGAAAGAATAGCGCCCCCATTAGTAATATCCACTGCAATGCTTCTTAAATGAAAACATCCTATGTATAATTATAAGACTTAATTTACACATTTAACCTGCACAGTATTATGAGTTTGGATATCACAGTCACATGTTAGCCTATGCATTTCATTTAAACCTCATTCCAAGAGACTAGTGAAGTTGGTAAAGAAATTATTAAGGTAGCTTTCCTGATTTATAACATATATTTTGCATTAACTGTTTAACATACAAATGATGACATGTCCAAAAAAAAAGTATCTGTTTTCCTACTTTAACTAAATTCATTTTATGGGACTATAGTAATCGTGTAAATTGTTAATAACCTAATGGCCAATGTGTTTTATTTTTATACTTTAATAAGTAGCTAACCCTATGTATTAAATTGATTTTAAAAGTTACAAAACAAAATAAATGTGACCAAACCCTCTGACTTTTCTGTCTCTAAATTTAGTGTTACATTCAAGAAACTGCTCTGCTTTCTATACTATTTTCCCTTTCTGTGAATGAAGAAAAACAGGAGGCAGGCTTGTTACTTTTAAAGATCTCTAGCATGAATAGTTTGCCACTTTGAGTAACTTGATTGTGAAATATTGTTTTAAAGTAATAATATCATCCATTAGCATAAACTGCATCCATTTAAGATGACCTTTAATATATTTCAAGTTTTTTGTTTAAAAGACTCTTCTGACAAAATTTTGGTATTTTATTTGATGCTCAGCATTTACCTTGCTTAATCAGGAGAAAGAAAAAAATGCCACTTTTATTTGTAGAATATCAAACTACAAATTAAATAGAGCACATGAATCCAATGACTTTTGAGGTTGATTACTCTCAGCTGGATTTTGAGCTAAGGCCATAAATATTTCACATGAAATTCAACAGAGTTTACTCATTTTTTAACAGTGTTTAGACACAAACCATATTTAAAATAAAACATTAAATGTAAAATAAAATACCAATGACACTTACTCACAGTAGATCTCAAATGCATGTCCTATATTTTCAGTTCAACATATTAAGACTTTACAAATTCCGTATTTAGCTACAACAATCAATACGATTTCCCCAGACATGGCTTCATTTAAGAAACTGCCTCTTCCTCACAGGAAAAACTGAACTTAAGTTATAAGAACACCCCAGGCTATCAGCACCTTCATCCCGAGAAAGGAAGTTATTACAGACACTTAGTTTTATAAGTGAGGCTTAAAGAGAGTACTTCCTGGTCAGACAGCTAACGTCAACAGCAATTTATACAGCTTTGCATTTCGACATTTTAGAAAGAACTCTCTAAAAATTTTTCCACAATTTCCCCCCAGTACCTACAAAAGAGGAAAACTTGCTCAAGCTAATCTTATGTAAAAAAATATATGAAAGTCTATCAATGCTCACCGTTATGGTATCAAGTAGATATCAGAACTGGTTACTATTATTGATAATTATATCAGCTTAAGTTTTAATTATTTTACAACTTAGGCACCCTCCACTCTCCCTGCATACCAGAGTAAGGTTTCATGGAATACAATATTAGAAAGAAAAGAACCAATTTACTTACAGGAGGACAACTCACCATTTCTTGATAATGAAGAAAAGGCAACCATTCTCATTTTAATTTGCAGATTGAAAGTTAATTCTCTTTTAAACTTATGTATTAAAAAATCATCAAGAAACTTTGTACAATACTAAAAAGGAACTGCAGATAAAAACAGCGTGACCTGGGTGCCACACATTACTATCAGTATTGCAAGCTGAAGTATTTCCTGTTACAACGCCCATTGGTTCCCACAGGTGCAAGTGCCTATGGGTGGCGGCAATTCACCCTTCCTTTAGTAAGAGATCCACTAAAGGAGATTTAAGATTGGCACAAGCAATGCTAGGAACTATTCGAACAGAACTACCTTGGGCTGATACCGAGAGACACCCAAACTAGACTGATTGTGAATTGATGATTACCTAATTCAAAAAAGCTGGAGAAAATTGATTTCAAGACTTTCATTATTTTTCTAAGATGCACGATTATTAAGAATGCATGGGGCTGGACGCAGTGGCTCACACCTGTAATCCCAGCACCTTGGGAGGCCGAGGCAGGTGGATCACTTGAGGTCAGGAGTTTGACACCAGCCTGGCCAACATGGTGAAACCCCATCTTTACTAAAAATACAAAAATGGCTGGGCATGGTGGCAGGCGCCTGTAATCCCAGGTACTCGGGAGGCTGAGGCAGGAGAATCACTTGAACCCGGGAGGCGGAGGCTGCAGTGAGCCAGGATCGCACAACTGCACTCCAGCCTGGGTGACAGAGCTAGACTCTGTCTCAAAAAAAAAAAATTATGTGATTTCATTCAACAAATATGTACTAATTGGCTTCTATGTGCAGGGTACTGTTCTAGGCACTAGGTAGGAATACAATAATGAACAAAATAAAGTCCCTGTGGTCATCCATATACTATCTAGTGTATACTTTCTGAGGATTTCATATATAATGAGGAAACTTCCATAAAGGCAGAGACTAAGAAATTTGTATGGAAATTTGGAAACTTAATTGTAGTTAGCGTAGTTACTAAGAAGCATTGTAATAAGTGATCACCACTTTAAACCTAAACGGAACTTTTCCAGAAATTGTCACACAAAAGTAGCATTCTTTATGTTTTAATTGTTTGTAAAAGGGCATGTTGGAGGTAAAAGCATATGTTCCAGCGGGGAAAAGGAAAAACTTCTCACTATGAGTCATCAGTGACTAAGTTCTTTTAATTCAGGCTTAAAACACATTTCAAACCCAATTACATGTACATGCAGAAAACTGATAACAACCCTAAATTAACATCAGAAGCTTGATTTCACCAATTTTCAGGGTCAATATCAGCATCTAAGCAAAACAAGTGAAGTTTTCTTATCAAGGGATAATGCCCCTGTACTGAATTTTATTATTATTTTGATCTTATTGACTTTAATGCCTGAAAGCCATGTCATCAAGCTTCCACTAGACTTCATTACAGTAAACAGTTTTCTTAGGTTTTAGCCAGAATGAGATACAGTCATCTTGGATGTATGGTGTGGTGGTAGGAATGGCTTGCATTTGTATTCAATGAAATAAAAATATAGTAAATTCAAGGCTGCTCCAAGACAAATGTAAAACCCCGAAAGCAGAGTTTGCAGATGAAGACTATTCTTCCGAACTATCATTTACTTCCTTAGAATTTTTTTTTTTTTTTTTGAGACGGAGTCTCCCTCTGTCACCCAGGCTGGAGTGCAGTGACACAATCTTGGATCACTGTAACCTCTGCCTCCCGGGTTCAAGCGATTCTCATGCCTCAGCCTCTAAGTAGCTGGGATTACAGGCGTGCACCACCACATCCAGCTAAGTTTTGTATTTTTAGTAGAGACGGGAGTTTCACCATGTTGGCCAGGCTGGTCTTGAACTCCTGACCTCAAGTGATCTACCTGCCTCAGCCTCCCAAAATGGTGGGATTACAGGTGTGAGCCACTGCACCTGGCTAGGATTTTATTTCCTTATTATTTTTTTTTAATTTCAACTTTTATTTAGATACAGGGGGTACATGTACAGGTTTGTTACATGGGAATATTGCATGATGCTGAGGTTTGGGGTATGGATCCCATCACCCAGGTAGTGAGCATAGTCATCAAAAGGTAGTTTTTCAAACTATTAATAAATAATAATAATAATAATAGTAATAATAAACATGCCGGTGAGGCTTCAGCGAAAAGGGCCTGCTTATGCATTGATGCTGCGAATGGAAATTAGTCCAGCCACTGTGGAAAGCAGTCTGGAGACTTCCTTATTTTTAAAATAACGAAACCTTTTTAGCCAACAAATCGGAGGAACTCTCAAAGCCAAATTTCTCTATTTAGTCAGTCAAGAAATATTTAATGTGCAACTGCTAACTGCTAGGCACTGTTCTATGAGTTGGAGATATAGCAATTAATAAAACAAAAACCCTCGCTTTCATAGACCCTAAAATTTAGGGGTGTCCCATCTTTTGGCTTCCCTGGGCCACATTGGAAGATGAAGAATTGCCTTGGGCCACACATAAAATACACCAATACTAACAATAGCTGATGGGCTTAAAAAAAAAAAAGTCTGTGCATAAATCTCACATAAATCTCATAATGTTTTAAGAAAGTTTGCAAATTTGTGTTGTGCCCCATTGAAAGCCATCCTGGAGTGCATGCAGCCTGCGGGCTACGGGTTGGACAAGTTTGCACGTAGGAATATAAGACAAACAAGCAAAATATCTGGCATGTGAGAAGATGGCAAGTGCTATGAGAAGGATACCATAGGAAAGATGGAACAATAAGTTTATTTGTTCATAGTTGCAAATTGCCGAGATCACACAGTAAGAAAAATTGCTTTGGAAGACCAGAGTGCTAAGCCTCCCTCTCCCAGGCTCTACCTCTGACTCAAGTGAACATCTACCTTCTGTTGAAAATGACAGTCTTATTTCAATTGTTGCTAATAGCTAGAGAAATGAAAACAGGCCAGGTGTGTGGCGGCTCATGCCTATAATCCCAGCACTTTGGAATGCCAAGGTGGATGGATCACCTGAGGTTAGGAGTTCGAGACCAGCCTGCCCAACATGGCAAAACCCCATCTCTACTAAAAATACAAAACACTAGCTGGGTGTAGTGGCATGTGCCTGTTATCCCAGCTACTTGGGAAGCTGAGGCAGGAGAATTGCTTGAACCCGGGAGGCAGAGGTGGCAGTGAGCCGAATTGCGCCACTGCACTCCAGCCTGGGTAACAGAGAAAGACTCCGTATCAAATAAAAAAAGAAAGAAAGAGACAGGAAAACAAACTTCCAAATACCAATCTGATAAAAATACCACTTAAGGAAACAAAATAACAAATATGAAACACTGAGTCAAAGGCCACTTTAGAGAATATTATCAATGTTAAAAACAAACATACAAGTTTCCATATGCTTGTTACCAATGGCATCAAATTCACCAACTGTCAGGATCACAAGTGAATTCTTCTCTAGGAATCCACATTATCTCCACTGGCAGCAATAATTATATCTTATAATAGAACACAGAATTGTATGTATAATTATATTTAAATATTATTTTGAACCTAAAGTATTTAAATTTCATACAATTTGACAAGATACTAGTTGCAAGACACTAGGTTAGATGTATAAAACACCGTCCTTTTAAAATTAAGAACATGGACATCTAAGAAGGATCCTATAATTTAGTATTAGAGAGAATATTATATAATAAGAAAAAGTACAAATCAAGTACTTAGGGAATTCAAAGGAGAGAGTAGCAAGGAGGATAAGCAGAGAAGGATTCGTGAAAGACGGCATTAGAGGTGGTTCTGGAAAATGAGGAACAGAAGGCATACTAGGCAAAAGAAATGGAACAAAATCCTGAATGGGGCACATCAGTAAGCACTTGGCTAATAAGACCAGTCTGGTCAAGGCACTGTGTGTGTGTGTGTGTGTGTGTGTGTGTGAGAGGGAGAGAGAGAGAGAGACAGACAGACAGAAACAGGCTGATAGGAGCCTAAAAACAGGTTTATAGGCTGGGTGCGGTGGCTCACGCCTGTAATCTCAACACTTTGGGAGGCCGAGATGGACAGATCACCCGAGGTCGGGAGTTTGAGACCAGCCTGACCAACGTGGAGAAACCCTGTCTCTACTAAAAATACAAAATCAGCTGGGTGTGGTGATGCATGCCTGTAATCCCAGTTACTCGGGAGGCTGAGGCAGGAGAATTACTTGAACCTGGGAGGCAGAGGATGCAGTGAGCCGAGATCGCGCCATTGCACTCCAGCCTGGGCAACAAGAGCAAAATTTCGTCTCAAAAAACAAACAAACAAAAAACAAGTTTATAAATCTGTACTGAGTTTGGTAGGTCATGGGGAATTACTAAAGGTTTTGAAAATGTGAGTGTCAAAATCAGAGCCATACTTTAGGGAGAATAAGAGAGTAACAGTGTATTTAGGAAGAATGAAAATGAAAAGGAGACTGGAAAATTGTCACGGCTGTCCTTACCTTGTCTCTGTGACCTTTGGAAGTCATTTATCCTTTCTGAGTTTCAATTTTCTTATGTATGAATCTATTAATTATTCTTTTTGAAAAAAGTCAGGAGCCAGCTATGAGATTCAGCAAATGATTAGATAGTAGGAATAGAACACACACATACACAATATGAAATTGTTTCAAGTGATTAAAATAATAAAGAGGCCAAGCACAGTGGCTCATGCCTGTAATCCTGGCACTTTGGGAGGCCGAGGCAGGAGGATCGCTTGAGCCCAGGAGTTTGAGACCAGCCTGGCCAACATGGTGAAACTCTCCTACTAAAAATACAAAAATTAGCCAGGCGTGGTGGCGGGTGCCTATAATCGCAGCTACTCCAGAGGCTGAGGCAGGAGAACTGCTTGAACCTGGGAGGCGGATATTACAGTGAGCCAAGATCACACCACTGCACTCCAGCCTGGGTGACAGAGCAAGACTCTATTTCACAAACACAATAAACAGCTACCATTAAGCACTTCCTATGTGTCACTGTGCTTGGCACTTTAAAAAAATCACTTCATTTATTCTTTTCACAGATCCCGAGAGGTATGGATTCTTATTTTACAGTTGAGAGAACTGAGAGCTTTAATGAAGACTTAAGTAACTGCCCAGGGTCAGGCAGCAGACATAGTAATGGAGCCAAAATCTTTAGCTGCCCAGATCTTTCCCAGTCTAAGGCCCTCTCTCCTTCCACTGTCTCTTGCTGTTTTTTATGTAGCAGATGAATAATGCTAACATTTATTCTTACATTCCAAAGGAATCATTATCTCTCTCTCTTTATTTTATTTTTAGACAGGGTCTTGCTCTATCACCCAGGCTGGAATGCAGTGGGGTGATCATGGCTCATGCAACCTCCATCTCCCAGGTTCAAGTGATCCTCCCACCTCAGCCTCCTGAGGAGCTGGGATTAGAGGCACGCAATGCCATGCCCAGCTAATTTTTGTACTTTTTGTAGAGACGGAATGGGGGTTGGGGATTGGGAGAGGATTTCCACTGTGTTGCCCAGGCTGGTCTTGAACTCCTGGGCTCAAGCAATCGTCTCGCATTAGTCTCCCAAAGTGCTGGGATTACAGGTGTGCCCATTGTCTCTTTAATACCTTTTAGATATACGTATTTTAAATAGCTCTCAATGAGGATAAGAAACAAAGTGTGGACATAAATATAACCTACTAGTTTGCTGATCATTCATTAATTCACGCAATTCCCATTGACTGAGCATCCTTCATACCCTGTGCTTCGTACTATACTTAGCATGGGGGATGCAAAGATGAATAAAATCCATCTCTGTCCTCACAAGCTAGTAAATAACATGCGGAAACAGGAAACTGGTATAAAACAACAGAAGAGAATTTTGCCAAGAGACGATGGAGGCAAGTTACTATAATTTTAAATCTCGGCTATTAAATCTTGACCTAGGTCATTTAAAAACTGTATGTATATGGTTTTGAAAGTATTTGTGTATTTACACATACACACCCTGAAACTAAAAGCTAATGTTCAGAACAGAATAGAAAATTGGCCATGGGCTGGGCACAGTGGCTCACACCTGTAATCCCAGCACTTTGGGAGGCTGAGGCGGGCGATCACCTGAGGTCAGGAGTTCCAGACCAGCCTAGCCAACATGGCGAAACCCCGTCTCTACTGAAAGTACAAAAATTAGCCGGGCGTGGTAGTTGGCGCCTGTAATCCCAGTTACTCTGGAGGCTGAGGCAGGACAAATGCTTGAACCCACGAGGTGGAAGTTACAGTGAGCCAAGATCGTACCACTGCACTCCCGCCTGGGCAAAAGAGTGAGACTCGATCTGAAAAAAAAAAAAAAAAAAAAAAATAGAGAAAATTGGCCATGAACTATGATTCTGTTTAGTGTGTCTACTGCCAAGACTAATTATTAGTGTATTTAAGAAAGCATCCTGTCTTGATTAGTGCCATCTATTGTAATGGGTAAATAAAGTATATTTGAATTGTCATAGCCTTGATTGCCATGGACATAAGCCAATATTAGAAAGTGAAACACGTAAAATTAAATATGTACTGCACAGCGTCCCTGTTTGACCGGAAATAAAAGGTTCTCTTATTGACACTCAAAAATAGTGGAAGAAAGTAAAATTGATCCGTTCAATGAGTACTTTGATAACTGACTACAATATTAATATCAAGTATACAATGTGAGGTTGATTTCACCACCCATCATTTCACTGAGGCCAGAGGTGAAGTGAAAGGGCCCAGAACACTAGACTCCAGCATGTCAATTCCTATTGCTAGGAGTTAAATAAAGTCACGTGGACCACACCTCTTTGTTTAATGGAACTAGGTTTTTCTAAGTATAAAATGTTTACTCTAGGCCAGGTAAGGTGGCTCACGCTGGTAGTCCCAGCACTCTGGGAGGCGGAGGTGGGCGGATCACTTGAGGCCAGCAGTTTGAGACCAGCCTGACCAACACGGTGAAACCCCCATCTCTACTAAAATTACCAAAATTATCTAGGTGAGGTGGTGGGTGCCTGTAATCCCAGCTATGAGAGAGGTGGAGGTTGCAGTAAGCCGAGATGGCGCCACTGAACTCGTCTGGGCGACAGAGTGTGGCTGTCTCGAAAACAACAACAAAAAAATGTTTATTCCGGGCCGTCTTCCTTTTCTCACACACTCTAGGGATTAAAAATGTGTATTTGTGAGACAGGCTGACAAATGGTTAGGAGACTAATTTCCGATAACAAATAAAGAAATTGGCCCCTAAGTCATTCTGTTTGCCAGGGAATTAGCCCTTTAACTAGAAAAGTAGAAATAACTTAGAAAGATTTTAAATATACTTCAATATCCCTAACAAAGCTCAAGTCAGACAGGAAAAAAAAATATTAAGTTGATTTATAAAGCAGGTAACTTTAACAACATATGTCTGGAACAAAATTGATCAATTAAATTCTATCAGTTATTACACAAATTTGAAATATTTTATTTTCTTTAATTTGGTGCTTGTACCTTGGAAATGAGGGAGATCACTTTGGCCCATAAATTCAACATAACTAATGTATAATTAGAGGTGTATAGATAATATCACTTATGTTTCTTTTACTTAGCTGAGCCTAAGAAACAGTAAAAAAACTTTTAATACAGCTTACAAATAATAAAGCGACCAATTAAATGGGTGATAAAGCTAAATTGCCACAAATTAAATTCCCTATGCTGATATGCAATCTTATAATATCCCACAACTTAAAAGTAAGAATTCAAAAACTCTCCATTACTGAAAAGTCGTCTTTTTTCGGAGAGTCACAAAATCCTCCCTCTCGCTCTCCCTTCTGTCTTTTTTTTGGGGGGGTGGGGTGGGGGGCGCAGCGAGGGAAGAAATGAAAACTAGGGAAAAAATTATTTTTAAAAAAGAGGCATTTAACTAAGAATCTATTTTTTAAAAAAGTACCAACAGTTTTCATCTATTCCCCTATGCTACTGATATCAACAAATGTGAATACTGGCAGGCAATGAGAATGTTTATTCAGGTTGGCTTAAACATTACACCAAATTAGATCTCAAGGTAGTCTCTAAGATTACAATAGTTTGCCTGTATATGACTCCAGTAGTATAGAAAGTGTAAAATGTGTTATTGTATATACTGGGCAGTATTTGCATCCTGCTAAACAAAGACTGAAAACAGTTTGAGAATTAAAAAGAACTTGCAATGTGTGGTTGCTGTAAGCCTTCATATGGAACTGTAAGGCTCCATCTTAATGTCTTTTATTATTATATTTTGAGAGGGAGTCTAGCTGTGTCGCCCAGGCTGGAGTGAGAAGGCGCTATTTCAGCTCACTGCAAGCGCCGCCTCCCGGATTCAAGCGATGCTCCTGCCTCAGTCTCCGGAGTAGCTAGGATTACAGGCGCGCCACCACACCCAGCTAATGTTTGTATGTTTAGTACAGACGGGTTTTCACCTTGTTGGTTAGGCTAGTCCCGAATTCCTGACTTCAGGTGATGCATCTGACTTCAGGTGATTCATCCGCCTTGGCCTCCCAAGGTGGTGGGATTACAGGCGTAAGCCACCGTGCCTGGCCTATTTTCTATTAAAAAAATAACATGTCTGGGCGCGTTGGCTCGTGCCTGTAATCCCAGCACTTTGGGAAGCCGAGGTGGGTGGATCATTTGAGGTCAGGAGTTCTAGACCAGCCTGGCCAACGTGGTGAAAACCCGTCTCTACTAAATATACAAACATTAGCCGTGCGTGGTGGCGGGCACCTGTAATCCTAGCTACTTGGGAGGCTGAGGCAGGAGAATCGCTTGAATCTGGGAGGCGGAGGTTGCAGTGAGCCGAAATCGTGCCCCTGCACTCCAACCTGGGTGACAGAGCGAGACTCTGTCTCAAATAAATAAATAAATAAATAAATAAATAAATAAATAAATAAGATAAAATAAAATGAAATAAAAAGAAAATAAAAAGTTTAAATGAACAAAGGGGCTGGGCATAATGGGCTTATGCCTGTAATCCCAGCATTTTGGGAGGTGGAGGCGGGTGGATCACTTGAACTCAGGAGTTTGAAACCGTCCTGGGCAATGTTGTGAAACCCCATCTCTACTAAAAATACAAAAAAAAGAAAAAAAGAAGAAGAAGAAGAAAAAAAAAGCCAGGCGTGATGGTATTTGCCTGTGGTCCCAGCTACTCAGGAGGCTGAGGCAAGAGGATCGCTTGATCTTGGGAGGCAGAGGCTGCAGGGAGAGGACATCCTGTCACTGCACTCCAACCTGGGTGACAGAGAGCTACACCCTGTCTCAAATAAATTAATAAATAAGTAAAGGTATAATGATTTCATATATTTATAGCTTCTCGTAGTATAGTTTTAGTTTTTTGAAACAAATGAAAACAATTTTCACAGAATCCCTACTCTTATAACCCCCAGGGAATGTAGTTATTACAGGCCTTTACTATCACTAAAACTTCTACTGCAAAGAATCTCTCTTTAACGTCTCTGGATCAATACCATAACGTCATGTGGTTGAAATGACTGCTTTAGTCATCACTTAGGGGAGTATCGGAGCACTTTCTTTTCTTGCAAGGAAATAAATTGAATGTTTTGTCTTAAGAAACGACCATTTGTACCAGTCAGAAATGTGCTAAGAAATATGGTGACAGTGCATCTGTTCAAATATTTCCATTACTTTGTAGAATTATTGGTGTTAAGATTCTCAATCCTTCCATAGACCATTTCATACATTGTATGCATTGCAAAATGAATATATGCCTGTTCTAAATACCTTTTTGAGTTAACTGACCTTATTTTTACTTGACTTCAACCTAGCATTCTGGAAAAATAAATTTAATGTAAAAAAATTACACTCAATACATCTTAAATATAGTGTCTCATATTTTAAATCTGTATTTGCTGTTGTTGTTCCTCTCATCTGTATAATTTCTGTAACTCAGGAGAGGACTTCTAGTTAGTGGAATTTTCTTTTTTTCTTTTTGAGACGGAGTCTTGCTCTGTCGCCAGGCTGGAGTGCAGTGGCGCGATCTTGACTCACTGCAAGCTCTGACTCCTGGGTTCAAGAGATTCCTCTGCCTCAGCCTCCCAAGTAGCTGGGACTACAGGCACACACCACCATGGCCGTCTAATTTTTTGTATTTTAGTAGAGATGGGGTGTCACCATGTTGGCCAAGATGGTCTCCATCTCCTTACCTTGTGATCCGCCTGCCTCGGCCTCCCAAAGTGCTGGTATTTGTAATCACAGGTGTCAGCCACTGTGCCTGGCCATGTTAGTGGAATTTTCATAACCACATCAAGCTCCACAATCTCTGAAGCCACATAAGAATGGCTCTGTATCAGATAATGTCAAATAAAATCCCTAAACACTGCATCTCCTCTACTTATTATCACTCTGATACAAATAACTTCAGTAATTTTTGTCTTGGATTTACATAGCAGTTATATGTAAGGCATCTACATTATATCTTCAGAAAATAATACAACATTCCTTTATTCCTCTTAGTTGAAACTGCCCATATGGAACATTGGCAAAAGACTTCTAATAAAACATATTCTAAACCTGAAACAAAGGCAATATCTAAATAACCGACATTATATAATAATTATATTCCTCACTATTTTCCTGAAACCATCATTTTCGATGTCTGCGTCTATAAAAATGAACCCAGTCCAAGAGAAGAGGTGAGGAGACACAATCTACAAACATTGAAAAGGAGGTTTTAAAAATTCAAATACAAAACTGCTGGTACAACCATAACAAAGCATGTGCATTTGAGTTTGAAAAGTAGGTAGGGCAGTATTAACGTATCCTAAGTACTGTGAACGAGTAGCCTGATCATTAGTTTAATTTTCACATCACTCAGAGTAGGAGGCTGTCCCTTACCTCCCACCCCCTATTGCTTTCCACTATTTGTTTCAGCCTTTTAATAGACACACACTTGCCTCCCACCAGGACACACGGTGTCTGGTTTAAATAGGTTTATCTCTCTCCTTAGCTTGTCCTGGAATTACGCCTAAAGCTCAATCCTGGCAGCTTTTAGGATAAGAAATCTAATTGGAAAGAGCTCTTAGTTATGTGACTCCGAAACCTCTTTTGAAAATTTAGTTTGACCTTCCAACTATCTCCAACAGATCAAAGCTAAACAGTCCGGATTCCAAAACTAGTATAGTTCCTTTAAATCTACATTGTAAATAAACATTGATACTGATATGCTGCCAAATCTGAAAAAGTTTCTTAGCTTCTTGAGCTAAAATGAAAAACCAGTAGTCCAGGAAAACACAGTGGTCTATCAAAGAAACATTCTCATTCATCTAAAACACGGGTCTCCAAAAGGATCCCAGTCCCTTTCAACTTCTTGCGGTGGGGGAAGTGGGGGAGGTTTGAAGAAGCCCCTTCCAACTTTTCACCTGACCTTTTCATTAAGATCAGGAAGCCCCTCGCTTTCAAAGCATCCATATCAAACTCTAAGGAACGAATGCGAAGCCAGCGGGCCAGTGAGAAGAGGTAAGGCCGCGCAGGTCTCTTGATCATTCCAAGATCTTTGTCCTGCGGCCAGCCCCACCAGCCCCTCCATCTCCTCCAGCCCGTGCATTCCACTTCGGAGATGTTTCATTACATAATCCGGCTCCAGAGTCCCCCCGGAGTCCTGGGGGCTCACTCTCCACCCTCAGGGAGGTCGCTGATGCCAGACCCTGGGAGCACCTCCCCGCTCCACTCGTCTGCGCTGCCGCCGGCTCCTGCTCGCTCGACGCCGCGACCGCGACCCAGGCTCCCCGCCGCGGCGGTTCCTGGGGGGCTCCAGCAACTTAGCGGGCGCGACCCCCCGCCTGCTCCCTCGCTGCTCACGCCGGGTCACCGCTGTGCTGACTGGGGGCCCGACCCACGGCCCTGGCGCACCGCTCCTCCCTCGGGGTCCGCGCCTGCAACCGACGCTCAAAGCCCCTCTCGGGGTCCCACGCTCGCATGCGCTGTCCCATGCCCTCTGGGGGTCCCCTCCTCTTACCCCGCCGTCCTGGCCCCTCTCGGGGTCTCCCTGCTCACATCCGCTGTCCCTACCTCTCTCGGGGCGTCCTGCTCTCAGCTCCGCTGTCCCAGCCCAGCCCCTCTCCGGGACCCCTCCTCTTCTCCCGCTGTACTGGCCTTTCCTGGGGTCTTTTCAACTCTGTTCTAAGCCCTCTTGGGGGGGGTCCCCTGTCTTCACATCCCCTGATCGGTCCCCTGTCTTCACTCTGTCCCGGCTCCTCTCTGGGTCCCCTCCCTTCAACTCAGGGTCTCCTCTCCCCGAGTGCTGTCCCAGCCCTTCTCGGGGTCCCCATCTCTCAGACTCTCAGTGCCGGCTCCTCTCGAGGACCCTTCCCCTCTCCGGGCTGTCCCGGACCCTTTCCGGGACCTGGTCCCTCGGGGGACCCCTCCCCTCATTCCCCTATCCTAGTGCCTCCTGAGGCACCCACCCCTCACCCTGCTACCCCAGCCCCTCTCCGGGTCCCCTCCTCTCACGCGCACTGTCCCGGCCCCTCTTGGGTACCTCTCCCCTCAGACTTTCAGTCTTGGATCCTCTCGGAGTCCTCTCCACTCAAAGCCACTGCCTCGGTACCTCTCGGAGTCCCCTCTCCTCACCCGCAGTCCCGGTCCCTCCCGGGGTCTCCTCTCCACAGTTTGCACTGTCGAGCCCGCTCCCGGAACTCCCCTCACTCGGGTCCCCGGCGCCCTCACTCCGCCTGGGGTCCCGCCGCTTCGGCTCCCACTGTCACCGCCCGGCGCCCCGGTGCTCTCACCTCAGACCTGCTGTCACCACCCCCGGGCCCGGCGCCGCCGCCGCCGCTTCCTCTCCCACACTTGTTCCTGAGTCGGTCTCCTGTGGCTTGTTCCCCGGCGGATCCTTGGGTCCGGTCGCTGAGTGCCGGATCAGGCTGTGCAGAGCCTCTGCTCGCGATCTCCGCGTTGCGCCCCACTCTACACGCAGGACCCCGCCGCCCGGCGCCACACGGACCCTCCCGCGGCCGCCGCTGCTGCTGTCCGAGGTGCGGCTCCTGCCAGGGGTGGCCAATCGCACCCGACTGCGCCGAGCACGCCCCGCCCCACCGTCTCAGTCCGCCCGCCCCCTGTCTCCGGACACGCCCCCAGCTCAGCTCCAATAGGCAATCTACTGACCTTCCCTGATCGCGGGGCACAGGGCCGGGGCCGTATATAGGTATTTGATTGATAGAGCCTGGGAAGCCGAGCGGTCGATGGAGCCCGAGGATTGGCGGAGTTGTCGGTGGGCGGGACAGGGCAGGGCGGGGTCTCCTCAGACGCGGAAGACCTTGCAACTTTAGTAACCCACGGGCCCGCCTGGGGTGCGGTCAGTCTTGTTTGTGCTACTCTCGGGTCAAAGTTCATGGCGCTTCTCCCCACGCCTTTACTTTTCTTGGGAGATTCCCAGGGACCACCATGTTAAAGCCTTTGGGGAGGACCCCAGTCTCTCGCTAGACCTTGCACAGCTTTCTTAGTAATTCTGCCATGAACTAATATAGCATTTATTTGCCCAGGATTTGTAAAAATTTCCTGGATTTAAACCATTTCTTTTTAAAATCTCTTGCAAGGGAGTTGCTTCTCCTTGCATTGAGTTCAGCAGCCGTCAGTTTGGTACCGTTGGGGGGAAAAAATCTCTACACAGTACTGGGAGCATACTTTGCCTAACTAAGCGTTCAATGCAGGGCACATTTTGGTAGGTGCAAGAACAAAGCTTTAGAAATTTTCAGTTTGTAGGTTTTTATGACAGTAGGAAGACTGGTAGGGGAACCCCATTATTAACTTAACAAGGTTTCAGCAAACCTATTCAATATAACCTTTTTCCAGGGCCACAGGTTTTAATGATTTTATGTGAACGAGTGGCCAAAGGATAACGAGCTTTGACCCAAGTGTAATATGTGATAATCAGAGACTCCTCTTGATCCACGCTAAAGGATAGTGCCTGCCAGGGGTGAAAGTGCATCATGCTACTAAGACCCATTTGTGTTATTTTTGTGAAACTGGATACGCTGATCAACACCGGAAACAGAAAACTGCTTTCCTTACTCTTAACACCCTAAGTTTATGGACTTTAGAATTTAGCATTTTATGAAGAAATTGTTTCGTTTCAGGAACACATTTTGATCCTCAGTTTTGTCAGATGTATACAGGGCCTTAGTTCTCAGAGAACCCTCGATTGTTAACTTTTTAACTCCAGCTGACAAAATGTGTTTGTGATCTAAACAGTATACATGTTTCTTCTAGTGTTTAACAATCATACTCCATTCATCACCTGAGGTCAAGAGTTCCAAACCAGCCTGGCCAACATGGTGAAATCCCGTCTCTACTAAAATTACAAAAATTAGCGGGGCGTGGTGGCGCCCGCCTGTAATCCCAGCTACTCCAAAGGCTGAGGCAGGAGAATCACTTGAACCCAGGAGGCGGAGGTTGCACTGAGTTGAGATGACGCCACTTCACTCCAGCCTGGGCGAAAGAGCAAAACTCCGTTTCAAACAAAAGAAAAAAAAAAAAGAATCATACTCCATTCCAATTGTGATGTCCCCTTTTAAAGTTTCAGTTTGGGTGTTAGGGTAGGCAGAGAAGGCCTGGAAGCAAAGAAGTTGTGGAAATGGGGCTGGCAACACTTCATTTCAAGTCAAGTCGAGTTGCTGAGCGGTGTGGCTGAGTACCATTTTGAGAAGGCATACAGAAAAAGATTTCAAGGTGGTAAAACTTCGTTTTGAGGGAACTTGATTTTTACAGGAGATTAGCGACTGTCCAAAATCATATTAAATAAATCTAAAGGTTGGGTAAGACTAAAGCCACAAGATAATTTTTTTGAGTAGGTCCACCTTAAGAGCATTTTTTAGTTCTGCAGCTGGCAATCTGGGTAGAAAAAATGGGGTAAGTTTTCATCACCCAAGTGCTCAGTTGTGTCTGTTCATTACATATAAAAAAATGCATGACCATTTACAGATGCTGTTTGCAGTCAAGAAGATAGCAGTAAAACATAAGCATGATAAAAATCTCAGCCTCTTGAAAGGAAACCATTTAGCAACGAAATAAACTTAAAAATTCATTGTATCAATGAACTCTTGATTTCTAAAATCTTTGCTTTTTCTGCACTATGATTATCGCTACTGATAGGAACGCAAGTTACTCAATATAGTTGATTGCAAATAATTTAGATGTGCTCCAACAGCACAAAGAAAGAAAATGACTTCATCTTTTGGACAAGAGACAGTTCTGAAATCCTAGTTTAAATATAGATGGCAGACCTACGGTGAGATCTGAGAATGATTCTTATTTAGAAGGCGCTTCAGAAGATCTCGGAACTCCTGGAAAGACATCTTAGCATTCCATTCTGGAAATTCTTTAGTTTTGTTGGGACAAAAAATCCCTTACAAATAGAGCCAAGATTTTAATTAAAGCAAGGTAGTAAATAAATGTCAAAATAAATGGGATGGGAATAATGTTTCATTTTTAGAGGAGTCCATGGGGGCCAATTCAGAGATAAATTTGATCACAAAAGGTCTGAGAATGGGAATATTCGGTTCCACCCTGGTTTTCACATCTGTGTTCATTTTCACTACTGGTTGCGTTTCCTACGGAGACTCGGGTGGAACATAAAAGTGGGGCTACTTTGGACAAACCATTAAAAACCTTATCCTTTTTTCTCGCTACACACAACTAGACCACACTGCTCTTACCTAAAGGGACACCTTAAATCTATTCGTTGAGCAAAACTTATAACACCGTGTCCCTCTTCTACTCAGAGGGAATCGCACAAATTAATTCTTGCAGATACTCAGCTCTCCTGTTTTTTAAGCTTCCACGTAGGTCTTGCTTAGCCAAATAACTTCTGGTAGGCAAATTCTCCCCTTCTTCAGTTGAGAGCTCAGAGCAAGCTGTTGGATTAGGCAAAAGCACCTTTGAAAAAATTAATATTCAAGGCAGCTGTACCGCAGAGGGCCTGGGTCTCCGAGTCTAAAAAATCAGACTGGACGTTGCTATTTTTTTTTTTAGGCAAACGACAGCTCGTTTCTCGTTTGTAAAACCAGGGGAACATCTTATCGAATAAACCTTACACAAACAGAAAGGATTCCTAAGGGCTGGGAAAATACTGTTTTGCTGTCCTCAGGATGGAATATCAGCATCCTTGTCTTTTAGCTCTTAATAAAGAGCTCTAAGTAATCACAGGAGGAGCCAGGCTGCATGATCACGCACACTCTGGATGTCTAGGTTTTCCGACCTAACAAGGGGGCAGTTCGCGTGGTTCCCCTGCTTAGATTAGAGACCACCTCCACCTGCCAAGGGCCCTTCACACCTTCCGCCCCTAGGTCGCTAACGATCTCCGCTTTAGTTCTAGCTCCAGGCGCCGCCTGGCGGCTGTTTCCGGAAGTCGCCTGGGAGCCTCGGGGCCCTGACCGCTGCTGGGCCTGCCCGTAGATTTGCCTGACTCTAGAGAACCTGGCTCCGCCCCTCCCCCACTATACTTTAAGGATTTTAAGACGGCGATGAAAGGGCTGAGGTTGTGGCGACGGGGGTGTCCAGCGGCATCTCCACTCCCCCAAGGATGGCGGAGTCAGGCTGTCGTCGGGCAGCTCTCGACCCGGAAGTCGCTTGCGGCGCGAGGCCCCGGTTGCCGAGCGCGGGCGCGGGGGGCGGAGCTCGGCGGAGACCGGGAAGGGGTCGCCGCGGCTGTCGCGGCTCCCGCTCCTCAAGTTGGGGGCTCCCTCGGACGCTGCTAGGCAGACGGCGAGTACCGAGGGCGGGTGGCCGCGGTGTCCCTGGGCCACGCTCAGCTGCGGTCAGAGGCGACATGAGTGCCGCGGGGCTGCTGGCCCCGGCTCCGGCCCAGGCTGGAGCGCCGCCGGCCCCCGAGTACTACCCCGAGGAGGACGAAGAGCTGGAGAGCGCCGAGGACGATGAGCGCAGCTGTCGGGGCCGCGAGTCGGACGAAGGTGAGTCCTGCAGCTCTCCTGGCCGCCGGGAGCGGAGGTGGGACCGCTGGGGGAGGGGGGGGGGCTGCTTGGGAGAGGGGCGGGGCGGCCTCTGGGGCCTGGGGCTGCGTGGAGGGGCCTCCGGGAGTTGCGGGACTCAGGGAAGTTACTCCCATCCGCGCTGGAGTAGCGGGGAAGCCCTGGGTGCGTTACACTCGACTGTGATGGAGAGAGGGGACTTAGACGTTGTCACGCTGGGGGTCCCTTTAAGACCTCGTCCTCCCTCCCAGCCGTCTCTGATTGAACCTCACATCTTCACTAGTAAGAATGAGAAACTCATTTACTGAATGCACTGAGTGTAGTTCCCCCTTTTTTGTGTCTGAGAGCATCAGAGTCCAAAGTTGCCCCTCCTCACCCCCGAAATGCCTGTCAGCTATGTTTTAGGTAGGACAACTCAGGTTGGTTAAAGGAAAGGGACCTAGAACCAGCCAGATACAGGTTTAAATTTGGCTCTGTCACTTAACTCAGCTTTGTAAACTAAAGTTTTCCAGCCTCGATTTACCTAGCTGTAATGGAGCTGTTTAATTCCCACACCTGACCTAGAAAGCACTTCCTAGGGTCGGTATAGGGATTAAATGACATGCGCATAAAGTACTTGGCCTGGTACAGTAAATACTCAGTAAATGTTCTCCCCACCCGCCCCCCTCCCCGAAACAGGTAAGAGAGGGAGGGATTTGCTTAATGGTCCCCAGGTGTTGTGTTTTCAGTTCCATGCTCTTTACACTGTCATCACAGCGTCTCAGAGCCTTGCTTTTTAAACTGAGCTTTATAATTTGAGGACGCTGTTTTAGAGGGATGGAGGAGGAGGAGAGTCATGAAATATGAAAGATCAAGGGAGAAGAAAGAGGAGATAAAGAGAGATCTATATGTGAGTGGAATATTCTGGGACAAAATCGGGCCGTGGAGCAAAAGCTAGACCAGCTGTTTGGAATGGTGCATACGTTTTATTCATCTGAATTTCCCGAGTGCCAAGTAATGTGGCTGACCATGACAGGAACTCAGGGAAGGCCTCTTAACTGAAGGAGGGGAGAAGGGTTTGTGGGGAATTGGATCTGCAACAGCCTTACAAAAGACAGCTGCATATGCATGACATAGAAAGTTGAAGGACTGCCTTCGGTTTAACTCCATCCGAAGACGCGGCTTAACTAGAGATTTTGAATGTGAAGCACTTGCGCTGCATCTCATCCTCACGAGGGGGCGCGGTGGAGCCAAAATTGAGGGTTTTTTTTTCTTCCAGTATAGGGGCTGTTAAAAATTTGTAGACACCCCAGCCATTAGCTTGTTCTAAGAACAGTGTTTACGATGTTTTGAAACAATTTTCGTTTGAGCATCTGGCCTGCTCCTTGTTCCCTTTAGTTATAACTTGGAAAATATTTGTGTCAGATTCCCTTTTTTATTGTATACAGTTGGCGCTCCATGTCTGTGGATTCTGCATCTGTGAATTCAACCAAGTGCAGCTCAAAAATATTCCGGAAAAAATAGGATCTGTACTGAACATGTGCAGACTTTTTTTGGTTATTCCTAAACAGTGTAGTGTACAACTACTTACATAGTGTTTACATTTTATTGGCTATTGTAAGTAACCTTTTTTTTTTTGAGGTGGAGTCTCACTGTATCACTCAGGCTGGTGTGCAGTGTCGCAATCTCAGTTCACTGCAACCTCCATCTCCGGGGTTCAAGCAATTCTCCTGCCTCAGCCTCTGGAGTCGTTGGGATTACAGGCACCTGCCACCATGCCTGGCTAATTTTTGTGGCTTTATTTGTTGTTTGTTTTGTTCATTTTTTTTTTTTTTTTTTTTTTGAGATGGAGTTTCGCTCTTGTTGCCCAGGGTGGAGTGCAATGGCACGATCTCAGCTCAAACCATTCTCCTGCCTCGGCCTCTCAAGTAGCTGGGAGTAGCTGGGATTACAGGCATGCGCCACCACCCCCAGCTAATTTTGTATTTTGAGTAGAGAGGGGGTTTCTCCATGTTGGTCAGGCTGGTCTCAAACTCCCGACCTCAGGTGAATCACCTGCTTTGGCCTCCCAAAGTGCTGGGATTACAGGCGTGAGCCAATGCACCTAGCCTTAACTTTTGTGTTTTTAGTAGAGGTGGGGTTTCTCCACATTGGCCAGGATGGTCTGGAACTCCTGGCCTCAGGTGATTCACCCACTTTGGCCTTCCAAAATGCGGGGATTACAGGCATGAGCTGCCATGCCTGGCCTGGATATTGTAAGTAATCTAGAGATGATTTAAAGTGTACTGTTGTCTGGGCATGGTGGCTCATGCCTGTAATCTCAGCACTTTGGGAGGCCGAGGCAGGCAGTTCAGTTGAGGCCAGGAGTTCAAGACCAGCCTGGCCAGCATGGTGAAACTCCATCTCTACTAAAAATACAAAGATTAGCTGGGCGTGGTGGTGCACCCCTGTAATCCCAGCTATTTGGGAAGCTGAGGCAGGAGAATCATTTGAACCCAGAAGGTGGAGGTTTCAGTGAGCCAAGATCGTGCCACTGCACTCCAGCCTGGGCGACAGAATGAGACTGTGTCTCATAAAAAAAAAAAAGTATACTGGAAGATGTGCGTAGGTTATATGCAAATACTGTGTGCCATTTTGTCAAAGACTTGAGCAACTGAGGATTTTGGTATCCAAGGGAGTTGCAGGAACCGTTCCCCCACGGATACTGAGGGACAATCATGTATCCTGATGTAAAATGTGTGAAAGGTTCCAACTGGGTATGTATCAAAAGAGAATGTACATATTAGTTTTTTTCTGGAGCAGTGAGTAAGGCTTGACTGCTTGCAGTATCCAATCTTACGCCCGCATCTCCTTTTTTGAATTGCCAGCATTGTTGTTTCTGCAGAAGTAGCAGCCTTCACCATAACTGCCTGTGTCTGAGACACCCTATTCTGTGGCTGCATTTCAGGTAAAGGCAAGCTTTTTGCATAAATCTGACCGTAAGTTGGAAATGGCCTTGTCTTTTTTGAAGTACAGCTGTCCCTCAATATCCATGGGGGACTGGTTCCGGGACTTCATGGATATCATAACCTCAGGATACTCAAATTCTTTGCATTGGCCTTCCATGTCCACAGGTTTCACGTTTGCAGATAGGGATGGCCTGCTAACTGTATGTAATGTTTTTCATGGATGACTTTGTGCCAGCCTGCATTGAATAGAAATTGATTTTATGGGAGTTTATTGAGTGCCTACTCTGTGTCAGGTGACGCCAGCTCTGTGAATTATGATTTTGACTAGCTCCTCTTTCCTAACTTTATTCAGACACTGAGGATGCTAGTGAAACTGACCTGGCAAAGCATGATGAAGAAGACTATGTAGAAATGAAGGAACAGTGAGTATGATTTGCCTGTGTCTTTACTGGAACATATAATTGACAACAAAATCTTTTTATAGGTTGAGCATCCCAAATCTGAAATCTCAAATGCTCCCAAAACTAAAACTTCCTGAGTGCCAGCATGATGCTCAAAGGAAATGCTTATTGCACTATTTCAGATTTCTGAGTTTTGGATTTGGGATGCTCAACTGGTAAGTATATTGCAAATAATCTAAAATTTGAAAAAATCCAAAATACTTCTGATCCCAGAGCATTTCAGATAAGGGATACTTAATCTGTAGTGACCTTGTGTATATGATTTTGACCATAGCGCTTCCAAAGACCATGTATATTTGCAATTTCTCCACTTTAAATTAATTACATTTAATCAGTCTTCGCATTATAAGACTCTGTTGAGTACTCCCTAGAAAGAATCTTGAGGGCAGTGGACACAGGGGAGGGAATGAGGCTGTACAGCAGAAAAGGACCTTTTACCACTTACTGTTTTTTTTTCTTGAGACAGAGCCTTGCTCTGTCGCCCATACTGGAGTGCAGTGGCAGGATCTCGGCTCACTGCAACCTCCGCCTTCCAGGCTCAAATGATTCTCCCTCTTCAGCCTCCCGAGTAGCTGGGACTACAGGCGCATGCTACGACGCCCAGCGAAGTTTTGTATTTTTAGTAGAGACGGGGTTTCACCACGTTGGCCAGGCTGGTCTCTCACTCCTGAGCTCGTGATCTACCCACCTCGGCCTTCCGAAGTGCTGGGATTACGGGCGTGAGCCACTGTGCCTGGCCTTTTTTTTTTTTCTTTTTTAATGGGCACACCAATGCACAGAGAAGAGAATTGGTGTCTTGAAGCAGCTGGGTTCTCAGATGAGTGTGAACTCACTGCACTAACGTGCTAGACAAGGTGCTGGAAGCCTGGAGAGCTCAGAGAAGCCCCAGTTGAAAAGCAGGGCTGCTGACTCTCATTTATTTATTTATTTGTTATTTATTTATTTAATTTTTTTTTGAGACAGAGTGTCACTCAGTCGCCCAGGCTGGAGTGCAGTGGCGCAAACTTGGCTCACTGCAACCTCCGCCTCCCAGGTTCAAGTGATTGTCCTGCCTCAGCCTCCCAAGTAGCTGGGATTACAGGCATGTACCACCATGCCTGGCTAATTTTTGTACGTATGTATTTATTTTTTGTGGAGACGGAGTCTTGCTCTGTTGCCCAGGCTGGAGTGCAGTGACATGATCTTGGCTCAATGCAACCTCTGCCTCCTGGGCTCAAGCAATTCTCCTGCCCCAGCCTCCCGAGTAGCCAGGACTACAGGCACATGCCACCATGCCCGGCTAATAATTTTCATATTTTTAATAGAGACAGGGTTTCTCCATGTTGGCCAGGCTGGTGTCAAAGCTCTTGCTCTCAGGTAATCCATCTGCTTTGGTCTCCCAAAGTGCTAGGATTACAGGCGTGAACCACCCTGCCTGGCCACATGCTGACTCTCAGGCCAGTGCTCTGTCCGTGTTTGCACATGCTCTCATCCAAGACTTCTCGTCTTCAGACAGAGCCACAGCTGAACGGATTCCAGAGAAACAAAAACCTCACTCGCTTTTAGCGTACACCCAGATAGAAAATGGTATAAAATATATTTAATATGTATTTGTTGAATGTGTCAGATTTTTAAAGTCCTTTACCTTTTAACAAGATAATCCACATTCCTTTCCCTTTAGGTCCTTTTTGCAAATGTTTTGTGGCCATTCTCTGGATTCTCTCATTGTTTTTGTGCTTTAAAATTCAAAGGGGTAATTCAGCTAGGTCTAACCAGTGCTGAATAAAGATGGATTACTGTTTTTTTTTTTTGAAGCAGAGTCTCACTCTGTCACCCAGGCTGGAGTACAATGGCACAATCTCGGCTCAGTGCAACTTCCACCTCCTGAGTTCAAGTGATTGTCGTGGCTAAGCCTCCTGAGTAGCTGGGGCTACAGACATATGCCACCACGGCTGGCTGATTTTTTTTTTTTTTTGTATTTTTAGTAGAGATGGGGTTTCACCATGTTGGCCAGGCTGGTCTTGAACTCCTGACCTCAGGTGATCTGCCTGCCTTAGCCTCCTGTCGTGTTGAGATTACAGGTCTGAGCCATCATGCTGGGCCACTTGTTTTTTGAGGCAGGATCTTGCTTTGTTGCCTGGGCTGGAGTGCAGTGGCATGGTAGCACTCATTGCATTCTCAGCCTCCGAGGCTCAATCCATTGATCCTCCCACCTCAGCGTTCCAAATAGCTGGGACAACAGGCACGTGCCACCATGCCCAGCTGATTTTTAGAATTTTTAGTAGAAATAAGATCTCACTATGTTGCTCAGGCTGGTCTCGAATGTCTGAGCTCAAGCATTTCTCCTGTTTCGGCCTCCTGGAGTGCTAGGATTACAAGAATGAGCCAACATGCCCAGCCTTTTTTTTTCCTTTCTTTTTTAAGAGACAGGGTCTTGCTCTGTTGCCCAGGCTGGAGTGCAATGGCACAGTCATGGCTCAATGCAGCCTCAGACTTCTGAGCTCAAGTGATCCTCCTGCCTCAGCCTTCCAAGTAGCTAGGACTACAGGCACATGTCACCATGCCTGGCTGATTTTTTAATTTTTTGTAGAGATGGGGTCTTGTGATATTGCCCGGGCTGGTTTCAAACTCCTGGCCTCAAGTGATCCTCCTACCTTGGCCTAAGAAGGATTACTTTAATAATTCATTTGATCCTTCTCACAGTTTCATTTCTGAAGCTGTGCTTGCTTTTTATTCTCTTCAAGCATAAAGCTTGGTTTACCTTGACCATTTGAGAGGTATTTTTACATACCTGTTCTTTTCCTCATGCACGATCTCCATGAATGTGAATTTTTTACTGTTGTTGCTTCTTCAATCTGTCAGTATTGACATACTCAGAATTCAAAGGTATTGACTGGCGCTCTCAAAGTGGAAAATAGCTTGGGTTTCTGAATACTTGTACATGGTTTACTCATTTGTTCCCTCTCCTGTACTTGATAGGTTTCAACATTTTGAGATAATCTTTTAATTGTGCCCCTTAGTGTTTTTTTTTTTTTTTTGAGATGGGGTCTTGCTCTGTCGCCCAGGCTGGAGTGCAGTGGCATGATCTCAGCTCACTGCAACCTCCACCTCCTGGGTTCAAGCTATTCTTCTGCCTCAGCCTCCCGAGTAGCTGTGATTACAGGCGCCCACCACCACGTCTGGCTAATTTTTTTTTTTTTTTAGTAGAGACAGGGTTTCACCATGATGGTCAGGTTGGTCTTGAACTCCTGACCTCAAGTGATCCACCCGCCTTGGCCTCCTAAAGTGCTGGGATTACAGGTGTGAGCCACCTCGCCTGGCCTCTCTTAGTATTTGATGATATAGAAAATAATTTTGGTTAAAATGGAATGCCTTGTGTAATTCAAGGTGAACGTCGAAAGTACGTCAGAATTTGCCCTAAAAGAGTCAGACATGTGTGAGTCTCAAATTCTGCCTACTCTCCTCCCCTTACGGATGGTTGGGTTGTATTTGCAGCCCTTATTTGACCACTAAAAAGGTTATCACGCCCATGTGCTCACTTCAGCAGCACATATACCAAAAGGTTATTGTGCTTGTTATATGTTGGACAGTGTTCTTTCAGATCACAAATCTTGTTTTTATCACTGTTAAATTGGGGGTGTTTTTCAGGTAGAAGCAAAAATATTTGCTGAAATGTGATTGATATGTGGAACCCACCTTCAGGCCGACTTGCTGAAGTTATGACTGCCTATAATCCATTAGGTGTGAGAGGAAAAAACTAACATACCAAATGCTTTTGCTTTGTGTATGCTATGTGTTCCCATCCAGCTGGGGCTGCAAGTAAATGCTGCCTTTTAACTTTTCTTTCTGAATTACTGTTATTTCTCTGATCCTAAAAGAGCAGTGCTTGAAAAAATGACGTGAAGATTTATTAACTTAGTTCTTACACTGCTAAGCCTATCTGCATAGAAAACATGCTGAAGGCATAATGTTACTCCCTTGTAACTTACAATCTAATTGTAGAGTCGACGTGAGAGTTGTGTTTCACGCCATTTCTACATTGTGTGTGTTCTTGCCTGTTTATCATTGTCACTTATTTATTAAAATCTGCTATCGTTGCAAGTTTTAGACGAGTTCTCTAAAGGTGGGATAACATGGGAGAATCTACAAAATTAGAATAAGATTGAGGAATGCCGGGTTCTTGTTCCTTTCTGATCCCTGTGGCTGCTGATGCATTTTAAGCCAGCAAGCCGACTTTACTTTCCTGTCTTCCTTAAAGGGACATTAGTGACCTTCCCATAACAGCCCAGCTAATTTCTGTGAGTAGGTTATTTTGGAATTGAGTATTGAATGTTTTTATCTGTTAGTGTGACTTTTTTTTTAATAGGATGTATCAGGACAAACTGGCTTCTCTCAAGAGGCAGTTGCAACAACTACAAGAAGGTTGGTGTGTGATTGAAACCTGCATTTCTAAATATGCTTCTTAATATTACAAACCCGTGTAATCTGTGTATTTCACTTATTTGTGGGAGCTATTTAAAACGTGGTCTGGCTGATCTTAGCTATCCAGTACATTTTGCTATCAGTAAAGTGGTGATTTTCAAACTCCTGGATTTTGAAAAATTTATTTCCAATATGTGTGAGATTCTTTCTTCAAATGAAGTCTCACTTGGAACTTTCAGTGGAACACGAATTGAACGCCACTGTGCCTAAAGCTAGATATTTTTAGGAGAGACGTTGTTATCAAAGAATAAAGTTCTACTGTTTTTTCTAAACCAAATGTTTATGACCTGTGCATTATTCACACTGTATTTTCTCCTTTTTGCTTGTTAAATTAAAAGTATATTGTATTTTGTCAAATGCCGCTGGCTGCTAAAGGCAGTGCAATGTCAGAGTTACGGGTGCAGGCTGTGGAGTTTTGTGAGGAGTTGGAATCCCAGTTTCCCTGCTTCTAGTAATGTGACCTTGGACACACCAGTTTCTCTTGTTTAATCTGTTTTCTGATCTGGAAAATGAAGAAAGTGAGAGTAGTTGTGATTATGCACAAAGAGCATCTAGCATAGCAGTGTGCACACTGCGAGGTCCTGGGGACAATTAGCTGTGGCAGTGAGCTCTTTGGTTTCATATCGTGGAGTCCCCTTGTCAGTGAAACAGCTTTTGCTTTGTCTTTGCTTTTTTTTTTTTTTCCCCCCCGAGGCTGAGTTTCGCTTTTGTCACCCAGGCTGCAGTGCAGAGGCACGATCTCGGGTCACTGCAACCTCTACCTTCTGGGTTCAAGTGATTCTCCTGCATCAGCTTCCCAAGTAGCTGGGATTACAGACACCCACCACCAGGCCCGGCTGATTTCTTGTATTTTTGGTAGAGACAGGGTTTCACCACGTTGGCCAGGCTGGTCTTGAACTCCCGACCTCAGGTGATCCGCCCACCTCGGCCTCCCAAAGTAGTGCTGGGATTACAGGCATGAGCCACCGTGCCTGGCCTGAAACTGCTTTTTTCTAGTATGTGCTTTTATTGCTTGTGAGTGATCCACACCCTTGGACTAGCCCAAGGTTGGGCATTATAATCGGAAACACTTCCCCCACAAGATGTGCACCTCCTAATTAACTGTTTTGTTGGAAGAGCAATGGCATGAATAGCGATTTGGTTAGAATCTATACCTGATCTGTTTAATGTTGTCACTAGTCACGTGTGACTGTTTAAATGTAGTTAATAATTTAGTTTTTCAGTTCCACCAGCTACATTTCCAGTGCTAAAATAGCCACAAATGGTTAGTGGCTGCCATATTGGACATTGCAAATATAAAACACTTACACCATTGCAGAAGGTTCTACTGGAGAGCATTGATCTAGACTTTACTGAAGGAGAATGAACCTTTTCCAGTAAAGGAAGGCCCGTTGATTCAGACTGTTGCAGCAACTGATCAGAACAGTGTGGAGATGTTGGCACTGTTCCACTCCCCCTCACTCACTGCAGACCCTTGATCCACTGGGTTGGGTGGACTTTAAATAGGCCCCTAGTGGTTTCTGCTGTGTGCCTTGGTTAAGAACCACAGGTAACTCTACTGAGGTGTGTCTTCCTTTGGTGTTACTGGAACAGTCAGTGTTAATGCTACAGAATAATTTTAGGAAACAAAATGTAGGGCAGATTGATATTCACAATAATTTTATTTTTTAAATGTTGAAATCAGGTACATTACAGGAATATCAGAAGAGAATGAAAAAACTAGATCAGCAGTACAAAGAGAGGATACGGAATGCAGGTAAGGCTCCTTTATTTTATTTTATTTTTATTTTTATTTTTTTTAAGACGGAGTCTCGCTCTGTCGCCCGGGCTGGAGTTCAGTGGCCGGATCTCAGCTCACTGCAAGTTCTGCCTCCCGGGTTTACGCCATTCTCCTGCCTCAGCCTCCGGAGTAGCTGGGACTACAGGCGCCCACCACCTCGCCCGGCTAGTTTTTTTGTATTTTTTAGTAGAGACGGGGTTTCACCGTGTTAGCCAGGATGGTCTCGAGCTCCTGACCTCGTGATCCGCCCATCTCGGCCTCCCAAAGTGCTGGGATTACAGGCTTGAGCCACCGCGCCCGGCTGGTAAGGCTCATTTAAATGGAAATGAATCATCTGTAAATGTTCCACCGTTTGCCGATCGTCAGAGTAATGTAGCCCTAAGAGCTATTCTCCAAAACGTATCCCAGATGTTCTGTCAGGGAGAGTTTTCGAAAAAGAGACTTCCAAACTGTGGTTATGGAAAGTGGTTTCATCTTCTGCTAAGGAACGGCCCAGTAGTGGAGGGTGTCTGAGGAGGCTCCTTGCAGTTAGGTTGTTCTCTCTGGTACCCCAAGAGTGGTCTTGCACCTGCAACTCAACTCTTGCTCATGGCCCCGTGGCTGGCCTGGTGTACAATCAGAAGTGCAGCTGAGGAAAAGGATTGTAGGTGGTTTTTTTTTTTTTTTTTTTTTTAGACGGAGTCTCGCTCTGCTGCCCCGGCTGGGGGGCAATGGGCCGGTCTCCGCCCCCTGCAAGCCCCGCCTCCCGGGG
>NC_045443.1:116090367-116134970 GCF_002776525.5 Piliocolobus tephrosceles
GTTTTTTTTTTTTTTTTTTTGAGACGGAGTCTCGCTCTGCTGCCCAGGCTGGAGTGCAATGGCCAGATCTCAGCTCACTGCAAGCTCCGCCTCCCGGGTTTACGCCATTCGCCTGCCTCAGCCTCCCAAGTAGCTGGGACTACAGGCGCTCGCCACGTCGCCCGGCTAGTTTTTTGTATTTTTTAGTAGAGACGGGGTTTCACCGTGTTAGCCAGGATGGTCTCGATCTCCTGACCTCGTGATCCGCCCATCTCGGCCTCCCAAAGTGCTGGGATTACAGGCTTGAGCCACCGCGCCTGGCCTTGTAGGTGGTTTTTGTCCCATTTTAAGTTTGTTTCTTTTGGTATTCTGTGCTAGGATTGGGAGGGTCCTCTTGTTATTTTCCCCAAGTATTGTTTCTATAAGAATTTAGAGAAAAGGCACACTTTTGATTAGTTGTATACAGTAAATGTATTCATTCAACAAAAATGAATTAAGCACCTGCTACATCTAAGCACTGTGAGCAGTGTAAAGTCATGTAACGCATTGCTTTGACTTGAGGAAACTTGGTGTTTCATTGACAAAAGATACCACATGTGTAAAGTTAAGGAAGACCGAGTTAAAGAACCATGCAGAAAGTAAGATGTGACAACTGTTTAAAGTGTGTAAACATCAATTCCTGAGATTACAGGAAATCTCGTGTATGTGTTGAGTTTTTAACGCTCATGATCGCCCAGCAGTTTGGGTGCCAGCAGAGTCCTTGTTCCTGCGATGGTAGAGTAATGATGGGTTTTAGAATGAGGGTGGGGTGCCATTCCTCATTCTGCCGTCATCTTTCATTCTGGGCCAGTGACTCTCCAACCCTTGACTATCTCTCCTCAGTGAGAAGCTGCCCAGTGCATACCAACAGATAGAAAAGGGCTGAAGTGTGTGTGGGCGCTGAGAAAGTAGAGCCCCAGCTATTAGCTCTCTGCCTTTCCACCTCCTGCCTCTCCCTGCTGTTACCCCCATTCTACTCTGAGTTCCTGAAGCTCCTCCTTGAGATGTCTTGAAAATCCGCAGCCGGTTGCTCTTCCTAGACTTCCCCTTTAGCAGATAAAGAAGGTGGCATTTGTGGAAAGAGGTGGTTTTAGGTTCAGATCCTGCCTCCTCACTTTAGATGTGATCCTTTAAGCAGAATATTTGCTCTTGAAACCTCAATTTCCCCATCTATAGAGGGGAATATTAATACCTCATGGAATTGGCATAAGATGGAAATAAGGAAAGAAAATGGATGTGAGTCATATTTCTGAAGTTAGAACAGCAGAGTGAGTATTGAGTTGTTTTTCTTCATTCTGCTCAGACTGTCAATCATGTCCTCGCGTGTTCTTTCTTTCTTTCTTTTTTTTTTTTGAGATAGAGTCTTACTCTGTCGCCCAGGCTGGAGTGTGGTGGTGCTGTCTCAGCTCACTGCAACCTCCGCCTCCCGGGTTCAAGGGATTCTCGTGCCTCAGCCTCCTGAGTTGCTGGAATTACAGGCGCCTGCCACCACACCTGGCTAATTTTGTAATTTTAGTAGAGATAGGGTTTCACCGTGTTGGCCAGGCTGGTCTCGAATTCCTGACCTCAGGTGATCCGCCCAGCTCGCCTTGGCCTCCCAAAGTGTTAGGATTACAGGCATGAGCCAGTGTGCCCGGCCCTCGTGTGTTCTTTCACATTTCTCTCTCCTAGGTAAAAATGCAGAAGAGCTCCTCAATCAGTCACGACTTGAGCTTTAAAAAGCACATTCTTTGCAGAGATGATCCACCTGCTTTAGTGGTGTCTGGCTGCTGTAACTAATACAACTACCACCTCTAAGTGCTAATTGTCATTTTAACTTGTTGGTGCGAGGCATGATTTCTCGGAATGGCACAGGACTCCAGCTGTCTGGCCCACTTGTGCATGGTACGGGTCTGAAGTTGTTACAGGAATGATCACGTTGGGTTGGGTGTGCCTGGGTTCCTATGCCCAGCGATTCCCAGTGCCAAAGTGGGTAGTATTTTGGGGGCTAAACAAATAATGAGTGGCTTGTCCCTTTCCTCATTAATTTTCTCTGTCAACAACTATTAATCAACATGTGGGCTTTTAATCTGCGGTTCCTGGAACTGTCAGCATTCTGTGGAGTTTGTATATGTGCTTTTTTCTGGGGAAGGGATTCATAGCATTTGCCAGGTTTACAAAGGGGCCCATAGTAGACTGAGAATAGCACCCCCTGGAGAATCTTTGTGGACTGTATGCACAGCCCCGTGTCACCCAGGAAAGAGTAGAAGCCATGAAGTGGTTTTGCTTCAAGTTGTTGCGGGTTTGTAGACAGATTTGTACTCTATTGTAAATCTGGTGGTGAGGGGAGCTGCTAGGTAATGGTTACTAATCATCCGGCACATGGTAGGTGTTACTAAGTTGTTGGGTGCTGTTAGATGGGTGCTTTAAGGCATCTGAAGGGCATGATGTGTGAAGAGTCAGCAGGAAAGGCCTTAGGAGGGGGCCGCATTCAGTCAGGAACTTAGGAATGTGAATAGGAGATCAGAGGGCATTGCGGGGGCAGACATCAGTGTGAGCAGAACTTGGCGACCTGACAGTGAAGCCCCAGGTGTGCCTGGAGCCTCTGTCCTGTGGATTATCTGTGAAGGTCCTTCCTTACCACACATACCCTTCATATGGTGCTTTAAAAAGGGGGTCTTGGCCGGATGTAGTGGCTCACGCCTGTAATCCCAGCACTCTGGGAGCTGAGGCCGGTGGATCACCTGAGGTCAGGAGTTCAACACCAGCCTGGCCAACATGGTGAAACCCTGTCTCTACTAAAAATACAAAAATTAGCCAGGCGTGGTGGTTCGTGCCTTTAATCCCAGCTACTTGGGAGGCTGAAGCAGTAGAATTGCTTGAACCCAGGAGGTGGAGGTTGCTGTGAGTCAAGGTCATGCCACTGCACTCCAGCCTGGGTGACAGAGTGAGACTCTCTCAAAAAAACCAACCCCACCAAAAACCCAGGGCTCTCCATCCCCCAGGCTGCAGAACACTGGGCTGCCTCCCTTCACCCGATGCCTGCCCCCTGCCCTGTCCCAGTCCGCCGAAGAATTGTCTTCCACCCAACTGGTCCCTGGTGCCAAAAACATTGGGGGTGACCACTGCTTTAAAGCATCATATCCACTCTGTTTCTGGAGTAATTGCATTATTTCTTCTTGACCCATCCTGCTACTGTGGGGACTGTTGGCGGGTGGACTGAGTGAAAGAAGGGATAAGTTTATTTTGCCAGGGGAGTTTCGTTCCTGCTGCACGTTTTTTACCCTCAGGTGGAACTGCCACAGCTGGTATGTTCAGGGCCACATTTTTTTTTTTTGACCAGGTTTCGCCCTGTCACCCAGGCTGTAGTACAGTGGCACAATCTTGGCTCACTGCAACCTCTGCCACTCAGATTCAAGTGAGTCTCCTGCCTGCCTCAGCCTCTCGAGTAGTTGGGATTACAGGCGCCTGCCACCATGCCTGGCTAATTTTTGTATTTTTAGTAGAGAAGGGTTTCGCCATGTTGGCAGGCTGGCAAGGCCACATTTTAACTAGACTTGAGTACTTCATGCGTCCTTTTCCTTCGTGTATATCAACATTTCGCTGATGAAAACTTTTGCTCTGTGTAACATGCTTTCAGAAAGCAATTACTGCTTCTAAATGAATGCTAACATCACTGTCTAGAAAGGTGGCACAGCCTAGCAAATCTAATTATACTTTTTATCTCTTGCAGAACTCTTCCTCCAGCTGGAAGTAAGTACCACAGATCTTTTGGGTTTGCAGGTCCTTTCTGAGACTGGAATCTTGCAGTCCTGATCTGGTGGCTTTTCCTTCTATCACCAAGTAGATAGTTTGGAAGCCTTCACCACTGTTCTGTTTGACTAAAGGACATTTGGTCTCAGCTCAGACATCCTGTCTGGTCATTTGTTGTTGAGCAGCCTCTGCTTATCACAGGGGAATAAGGAATACTTACCCCTCACTGCTTATTGACTTTTATCCCGCATTAGAGCTCTTTGCAAGTCTCTGAGTTATAACGGCCTAATAGTTTGATATTGGTCCTTGAAACCGTTCAATCTCTGAATCGGCTCAGCCGTTCTGTTTTACAGCTGCAACTCTCTGGGCCGGTGAAAAAAGACAGATTTCTAATTTTTCCTTTCATTCTATGGACACCTGAGTGCTGATTCTGTGTCAGACTCTGTGCTGTGATCCAGAGATGAGGGCCTGTATCTTTAATGATGTACTGCTCCCAGGGTGGCTAGCATGTGTGTGGGGGTTACTTTTGGAGAAAGTCGTGGTTTTTCGGAGCCACATTATTGGAACCCACTTTCCTTAAATCAGTTTGATGCCCATAGTCACTCAGCTGGAAGGATCACGTGATCGAGCCTGAAGGTATACTCAAGTGAGGTACACACATCCCTAGCCCACCACAGGCCCCGATGTCACTCACTACAACGGTGAGATTTGAAAAGCAGAGGCATATACAACTTTTGTCTTAGTATAATATCAATATTTGTGTACTTTGGGGTTCAGACACTTACTAAATGATGTTCCATTCTTTTGCTGTATCAAAAATAATAGTAACTTATGCTATCTGGCCTCAATATCTTGTGATTATGTTTTGAATATACACAATGTAGAATCTCCTATTTCCCTTTGAAGCTGTAACTTTATGAGTGATTATTTACTCCCTTTGAGAAATGTGTTTTAGTATAAAATATAGGATGTGGAAGAGAGAAAAATATCTGAGTAGCAAGTGAAGTGTACTCAAAAATGAGCGAAAGTCACGTGGGTCCGATTGTACACATTCACTGGAGAGCTTGCTCTCAGACACGCCGTTACTGCAAGTGTGTGTGAGAGGGAAACTCTGTGTGTCATGTTTCTAGCAAAGGTGTTTTCTTTGCTGTTGAGGACAGGGCTAGACTTTGAGTTGGAGCCATGGCTTCCAGGGCCGTGTACTCCCCAGCCTGTGTTTCTCTTTTGCTCAGACTGAACAAGTGGAACGAAATTACATTAAAGAAAAGAAGGCAGCAGTGAAAGAATTTGAAGACAAGAAGGTTGAGCTGAAAGAGAACCTGATTGCTGAGCTAGAAGAAAAGAAGAAAATGATTGAAAACGAAAAGCTGACAATGGAACTGACTGGAGGTAGGAAAGCCCTATGGGGTGGGATCCTGGGGGTCCTGAGCGGGGCTGTGAAGGGCTGTTCCAGTTACTTTTGTCTTACATCTCAAGAGCAGAGCAAGGTGGAGAGTGGGTTTTGACCTTATAGATGAGAGTTCCTCCTCCACCTTCTGTTGGCTGTGTGACCTTGGTCAAGCTGCTTAACTTCTCTGAGTCTATTTTCTCCTCTGTGTAATGGGGCTGATCATACTCTCTCACAGGATTGTGGTTAGACATATGAGTGCCTAGTACAGTGTCCTGTGCACAGCAGGTGTTCAATAGTTGCTAGACTTTTAATAGTAATGGCAAGCTCTGGCTTAGGCTCTACTTAATTCCTGGGTCCGCTGCCATTTGTATCTTGGTTATGTCCCCACATTGCTTACCCAAGTCCCCCGTGGTGATGGGAATCCCTCTGCTTTGTTTTTTTCCAGTCTGCCTTAATTACAGAAGAGGTATTGTCTTCCTTTGACCTAGATGTAAGAACAAAAGCTTTTGGCTCTATCTTCTGTGCTATTAGATCTCTCCTGCCAGGTGTTACTGTGAACATTTCAGAAAGGCTTGCTATGATTCCAACAGGATAGCTGAACAACTATTTTCCCATGAAGGTAGGAAAGTTACATGAGACTCAGAGCCAATCCCTTTCTAACCTTCTAGGATTTAGTAATCCACATATGGGAACTCAGCAGGTTGTAGGCAGGTTTCAGGGAGAAACAATATGGGCCGACTCTTCTGTTGCCATATGTAGACTGATGATTCCTAGAAGGATATAGGGAATTGGCGTGAACTCGCTATTTTGGAACTTGGCAAATCCTGCAAGGCAAGTCAGTGGTGAGTGTGTCACTTGGATATGGAGGTGGCATGCCTTTCTGTACATCCCCAAATTTAACTCTTACAATTCAGAAAGTGCCGGGGCTCTGGCGTGTCTGATTGTAGCAGGGTTCCATAGGAAATGCATGCAGTGTTTTTGTGGACATTCTCAGGGCTGACTTTGAAATCAAAAGTAGCCAGTTAAGATCTTTGTTCCCCTCTGTATATTCCTGGTGTTGTGAACCAGCTTGGCCTTCTGACTGACACAGACTTCTGGCTCCAGTCCTCATGGTACACTTAAGAGAATGTGGTTGTGCCTGAGGTGGGGTCTGACTTTTGAAAAATCTCTCCTCTGTTAGCTTCCTCGTAGAAAGACTTGGCAAAAGAAGTGAGCTCCTTGAAGGCCTCTGAAAGCAGCTCAGAAATGGTTTTTTTTTTTTTTTTTTTTTTTTTGTGAGAATGGATGCCAAAACACAGCTTCAGGCAATATAGTCTTATTCTTGTGGAAGTGCTTATTTAATTAGACCAGTAGTACCGTGGTACCTTGTCTGGTACCAGTCTGCCTACCGGCTTTTGGACCTGCACACCATTTCCTTTGATAGTGGCTGTGACTGGCATCGATGCCTCATCGCTGTCTGCTAGAGCCACCAGATGTTTGGGAGCCTTCATTAGGCTAGTGGGAAATATTATCCGTTTATAGCTGCTCCCTTTCCATCTGTGGGGAAGGGTATCATTACCTTACCTGTGATTTGGCATCCTAATTATTGACAAGCAATTGATATTGTTTGGTCAGGCAGTTTTACAGCCAGAATCTTAACTGGGACAGGAGGCATCCTCAGTGACTTGAGGCTGAGCCTGCCAAGGTAGAAAAGACAAATAAATGCAGGGAAATCATTTGTAACGCAATAAAATTGATTACAGAAGTGTTTAAAGCTAGCCATGGGCATTAAAGGTACGGATGTCCTTCCTCAAGCCATTTGGTACCCTTGGTATGGAAAGCACTGCCAAGGTAATGATGGAGTGTTGGAAGACAAGGCGCTGGAGCTAGAAGGGTAATTAGCATTTCCACAGATGGTGCTGCTATGGTGTTGGATTAAAGGCTTGATTTCATTCCTCTAATTGAGTGACTTAGTTCACCTTTGTGGATTGATGCCCAATATCATTGTTGCCCAGCTCTGCCCTGAAAAGATACTTTTTAAAGTCTCCGTTTTTGGTTCGACATGAACATCTCTTGAAAAGCAAAGTAGGATGAGAGGCTGATGAGAAGCTTGGTCCAAATAACCCACCGGAAACGGGTGTATTTGGCGACCTGCTCATTCCCACCCTGACTTAAAGCGTTTACAAACCTCCGTAGGAATTGGCAAGAGGTACTGTTTACCGCCCAAATCTCTTGTGGAAAACTTAGGGAAACTTGGTTGTTCAGGCAGAAATGAGTGATTGTACATAGAGAAGCTAGGATGAATTATAGTCAGTGCAGCGCAGCTTCAATGTGTTAGGTCAATGGGGTCTTAATAAAATGCGGATTCTGTTTCAGGGGCTTTGGAGTGGAGGCTGAGATCCTGCATTTCTTTCTTTTTTTTTTTAATTTAATTTTTTTTTTTTTGGGACGAAGTCTCACTGTCGCCCAGGCTGGAGTGCAGTGGTGCAGTCTCAGCTCCTGTATTCAAGTGATTCTCCTGCCTCAGCCTCCCAGGTAGCTGGGATTACAGGCATCCACCACCATGCCTAGCTAATTTTTGTATTGTTAGAGACAGGGTTTCACCATGTTGGCCAGGCTGGTCTCGAACTCCTGACCTCAGGTGATCCACCCGCCTCAGCCCCCCAAAGTGCTGGGATTATAGGTATGAGCCACCGCGCACAGCCGAGATCCTATATTTCTGACCACCTTCCCCGGGGGTCACTGCTTCTGCAGGCCAGAGCACACCAGTAGTGAGGTTATAGATACACTTGCCTGAGGGTGAGATTTCTCTGAAGCAGAGGCCAAGACTACAAGTAATCCAAATATTCAGTGAGAACTTTATGAGCTTTAAAATGTGGGGAGCTTTACCATTTTTAATGTGTTTTTCTTTCTCCTACTCTTCTCTCCTTTCTTCCTGTAGCTCACTACCTGCTACTTCCTTTTCTTTTGTAAGTTCCTGCTCACCAGGGGCGTCTTCCAATCCTTAGGCTTCCACAGTGAAAGCCACCTGTGACCCTAGTAAAGACTGTGAGTTTCCTTTAGAAGATGGTGGGTTCATAGGTGGTACCACAAGTCATAACAATGTCAGAATAGAAGTCCGTTTCCCAAGCACTTACACTGAGCGAAGCATTACGTAAAGATATTAGGGCTAACTTTGCAGGCTGATAGACCAGGGCTGAATCCTGGCACTGTCACAGATTCAATTCTGAGGTAGGATTTTCTCATTTGGCCAGGGGATGATAGAACCTTCTGCAGAGGGTAGCTCTGACGTGAGATGAGATAATGCCTGTAAGTTGCTTCAGAAAGTAGCTGGTTCACAGAGTGAACACTCAGGGATTGGGAAGTTGTAACCTCACTGAGTTCCTGCAGCTCCCTTTGACCTTGGGGGTATTGCTTCTGATTTTATAGATGGCAGAGGTGGCTCGGAGAAGTGGAGCCATTTGCTCACAGTCCCTCAGTGAGACAGATAGTGGTTAAGCCAGTGTGTGTCTGGCTCCAAGCATATTCTCTTCACCACCACTACTACTGACTCTGCAGATACCATAGATACATGTGGTGGCGCTGAGACTCACAAAATTAGGCTAATGGGTAAAGTCTGTGTCTTGGAAGCTGTTTTCTGGTAGAAAGCTGACATAGCTTCCTTGACTTCCCCCAAGCTTATGTGGTGTTGAGATGGAGGGCCCCTAAATAAAGTTAACAATTTGACAGGCTCATTTTTGACTCATTGATATATTTAAAGACAGGGTCTCACTCCAGTTGCCAAGGGTGGAGTGCAGTGGTGCCATCATGGCTCACTGCAGTTTGACTTCCTGAGCTCAGGTGATTCTCCTGCCTCAGCCTCCTGAATAGCTGGGATTACAGGCATGTGCCACCTTACCTGGCTCATTTTTGTGTATTATTTTTGAGACGGAGTCTTGCTCTGTCACCCAGGCTGGAGTGCAGCGGCACGATCTCGGCTCACTGCAAGCTCTGCTTCCTGGGTTCGTGCCATTCTCCTGCCTCAGCCTCCCGAGTAGCTGGGACTACAGGCACCCGCCACCACGCCCGGCTAATTTTTTGTATTTTTTTTTTTATTAGAGACAGAGTTTCACCGTGTTAACCAGGATGGTCTTGATCTCCTGACCTCATGATCTGCCAGCCTCAGCCTCCCAAAGTATTGGGATTACAGGCGTGAGCCGCCGCTCCCGGCCTTTCATTTTTGTATTTTTTGTAGAGACAGGGTTTTCCCATGTTGCCTAGGCTGGTCTTGAATTCCTGGGCTCGAGCAGTCTGCCCGACTTGGTCTCCCAAAGTACTGGGTTTACAGGCGTGAGCTACCACATCTGGCTTTTTTACTCATTTTAAAACCCTAAGATATATGTGGTTGTACTACTATAGGAGCAGTAAAGTTCACGTGTATGCAGTAGATGCTAATGAGTAGTGACTTGGGTGTCAAGACAAGGGGAAGAGGCCCCACACAAATATCTGGAGAGGGAGAATAGAAGAGGTGACCTGGATTTTGGGCGGAGCGGGCCTGTCCTCAAGATGTTCTTTCCTGGTGCTAGCATTGTGGAATCAGGTCTTTTAATGTGCTTGAGGGTGCAGAGAGGAAGGCTCGACTGGCTCGCTGTTTATTGCCTTCCCTTCATAATGGGCAACTTTGGCTTTAAGGAGATTGGTCCTTTATTCCTACTCTGATTTGGCCTCCAAAGACCTAACAATGATTCTTGTGGATTTTTTTTTTGTTTTTTGAGATGGAGTCTAGCTTTGTCGCCCAGGCTGAAGTGCAGTGGCGTGGTCTCGGCTCACCGCAACCTCCACCTCCCGGGTTCAAGTGATTCTTCTGCCTTAGCCTCCTGAGTAGCTGGGACTACAGGTGTGTGCCACCACGCCCGACTAATTTTTATACTTTTAGTAGAGATGGGGTTTCACCATGTTGGCCAGGCTGGTCTTGAACTCCTGACCTCAGGTGATCCGCCCGCCATGGCCTCCCAAAGTGCTGGAATTACAGACGTGAACCACCGTGCCCAGCCCTAACATTCATTCATATTCCCCTCCCCCACAAACCTTAGACATTCTTCTGTTACCACTGCAGCATTAATTTGCATCAATGTTGATGGCGCCCTCCATCCTGCTAGAGAAGGGCATGATGTGTGCTAGGATTGCTCTGGGCCGCTAGTCTAGCCTGTGGGTCCCTGCCCTGGTTTGGAGGTAATTGCCAATCTGCTACAATGTTTAATCTGCAGTGGATTTTCTTTCTGCCACTTATATCCCATTTCTTTTTAAAGAAAATTTCCTTTTTAAATTTAAAGTACATTTAATTTTTTGAGATAGGGTCTTGCTCTGTCACCCAGGTTGGAGTGCAGTGGCACAGTCTTGTCTCACTGCAACCTCTGCCTTCTGTGCTCAAGTGATCCACCTCAGCCTCCCAAGTAGCTGGGACTACAGGCACCTGCCACCTAGCCCGGCTAGTTTTTTGTATTTTTCTGTAGAGATGGGGTTTTGCTCTGTTGCCCAGGCTGGTCTTGTACTGCTGGGCTCAAGCGATCCACCGTCCTTGGCTCCCCAAAGTGTTGGGATTACAGGCGTCAGCCATTGCACCCAGCCTTATATTCTTTTTTTTTTTTTTTTTTTGAGACGGAGTCTCGCTTTGTCGCCGAGACTGGAGTGCAGTGGCACAATCTCGGCTCACTGCGAGCTCTGCCTCTCGGGTTCACGCCATTCTCCTGCCTCAGCCTCCCAAGTAGCTGAGACTACAGGCGCCCGCCACCATGCCTGACTAATTTTTGTATTTTTAGTAGAGACAGGGTTTTACGTTGTTAGCCAGGATGGTCTCGATCTCCTGACCTCATGATCCACCCGCCTTGGCCTCCCAAAGTGCTGAGATTACAGGCGTGAGCCACCACGCCTGGCTATATCCCATTTTTTAAGGATGCCCCTTTGAATTGCTGCAATTAATATTTTTTCCAATAGATAAATAGGAGCTTGTTTTAATAGTTAAAGTATGTTGAATTGAAGCTTTTACTGCTGTTGTACACTGTAGGCAGGTATGCTGCTGGAAATGAATAAATAGGCCTAGAGAAGTGCAGAACAAAAGGCCAGCCAGTAAACTGGTAGTTGTATGTACATTGCAGGTAATTTATCAGGAATATCTCTCCGGAGGGACTGTGCTGTAATGACTCTACCACCTAGCATTGCTTCAACCTGAGCTCCCAGTTTTTAGATGTCAGAACCAGTGCTACCTGTGGTGAGGGGTGGGGCGGGGTGGGGGTGTGCCTGTATCTGTCAGGTTTCCTAGTGAGTAGAACAGGAGGATTTGCACTATTAAAGGTCATATTGCATGGTGGTTTGGAGAGGAGTTGTACGCCTAGTCTTGTTGCTTATTTGGTGTTTTCTCTCACATACACTCTCGCAAGTCTGCTTTAAATGCTTGATGTTTAATTACATAAATAGCATCTCCACTGAAGCAAACCTATGAGGAGACCTCTGGATCAGAGAGGGGTTCTAATTTCAGCCAGTTTGAGTTTTTTTGTGGTTGGTGCATGATGTCGGAGAGGAAGACTGACTGCATCCCTGCTCAGGTGTCTTCTCTGGGGTTGTCACACTCCAGGGTCTGAACTTCAGTTCTGGAAGTTTGATTTTTGTCAGTGTAGCCAGATTGAGCGTCTTGGGACTCTTAGAGGCCAAACTCCTGGGAGACTGATGGTAGAACTCAGGATGCCAGCTCGTTGTTTACAGTGAGAAATAGAACTTCCAGGCACACTCAGACCCAGGTTGTCAGGCTCCATCCTTCTATGAAAAACCCACTTTAGAAGCCAACTAGCCAAACCTGGCTTTAGAGCAAGGTGACTTCAGTGGATAATCTTACCATGTCTGTTGGGGCTGTGACACATGTCAATCATGTCCTCAAATCATATCTTCCACCTGGCCCGTTGGCCAGGACTGCTGCCTTCTGTCTCCTCTTTCCCAGATGGAAATGGAGCCGGAGACATGCTGGTAGGTTTTAGGGGCTTCTCCAGAGTCTCTTCCTTCTGCAAAGTAGTCTTTTGGATAAAATTAATCAGATTGTTGCTGTGACCAGGCTGATAAAATAGATTTTATTATTATTATTTTTAACCATTTTGTAAGAATTTGATTATATTTTTTGGTTTGTAAGTGATACAGTTATGATTTTCAGAGTTCAGTGGCCGTGATTGGCCTTTACTTGGCTTACATCCATCATGCATTGTCCACCCTCCCCGCTCCCCAGTCTTGGCAGCCTGCAGAGCAGAGCACACTCAGCCATTCTCTTTGGCAGACAGAACATTCCATAATGTTCTCGGGCTATGTGCTTTTTCTTTGGTGCTTTCTTGGGTTGGGTGAGCTCCCTTTACACTTTATTTTCCAAATTAGGTGTCAGTGTTGTACAGCCTCACAGTTGACGTCAGCTGCTTTCGACTATGTAACTTCTTTTCAGCTCTTTGTGCCTTGAATTTTAAAAAGGATCTTTGTATAGTTTTTTCCTGCCTGAAAATATAATAATAAAAACTAGCATTGATAGAACTCCCGTTATGCCAAGCACCGTGCTAAGACTTCACGTGTATCATCACATGTAAACCTCACAGCGCACTGTGGGGGAGGCATTATGATACTTCTGTTCTCTAGACGAGGGCACTTGAGACATACAGCACTTACAAACCTGTGTTAGGCCACACAGCTGTTGCAGGGATTCAGACGCACATTTATGTGACACTCCAGGTCTTAACCATGGTGCTGTGTCACTGGCCAGTAACTAACTGGAGAAGGGCGGCACCTCAGCATAGGGTAGGAGATTTGTTTAGGGAGAAGCCTTCCCCACTTATTTCTGGTGCCGTGTGTGTGTGTGTGTGTGTGTGTGTGTGTGTGTGTGTGTGTTTATACTTCCAAGTACACTTATAAATATTCATTAATTAGGTCTTTGGTTCTTATTTTACCTCTATTCCATTCATAGAAAAACAAAATTAATACTGCCCAGCCCATTTCTCTGAAGAGCAACATGCAGAAGCCTTTTTTTTTTTTTTTTTTTTTTTAATTTTTTGTGGCACATGTATGGCATGCTCTAAGATCCTGCACACTGCTTGGTAGAATTCGCTGAAGCTGCCCTGCCTGCTCTGCTTATTGTGTGCATAATCACAAATTGACCTCATCCCATGATCAGGCTTGACCTCTTCTACCCATTCTGCGCAAAACATTATGCACCCCTACTGGGCCAGACTCTTGCTAGGTGTTGGGGTGAAATTCAGACATCCAAAGGGGGTAGGTAATGACCTGTACACAGTGGCACTTGGTCTACTTGAGGTTTGTATAGATGCTCTGGTTACTTGGAGGATGGAATGAGTCTCTGCCTTTGAAAGCTGTCACAGAAGGGAGAGTATTGAAGTGACTCTCAAGGGGTATTATGTAGGAGTTTGCTGGGCAAAAAAGAGGAGGGTAGGCAGAGGACAGCCATGCAAAGACTTGAAGGCATAAAGTCTGGTGTCTTTGGGTAACAGGATAGCTAAAGGCTTGCACACAGTGTAAGCGTGAATGAAGAAGAAGGGAGGAAGACCAGAAATGAGGCCTGGCTTTATCCTGTGGAGAGTGGTGAGCCACTGAAATATTTAGTAAGAAGATGGCTGGGTGTGGTGACTCACGCCTGTAATCCCAGCACTTTGGGAGGCTGAGGAGGGCAGATCACTTGAGGTCAGGAGTTTGAGACCAGCCTGATCAACATGGTGAAACCCCATCTCTACTAAAAATACAAAAAATTAGTTGGGTGTGGTGGCGCAGGCCTGTAGTCCCAGCTACTTGGGAGGCTGAGGCATGGGACTCGTTTGAACCTGGGAGGCGAAGGTTGCAGTGAATGAACATCGTGCCACTGCACTCCAGCCTGGGTGACAGAGTGAGGCCCTGTCTCAAAAAAAAAAATCAAAAAAGAAATGTTTAGTAACAAGAGTGATATGCAAAACGATCTGATTTGTGTCTCAAAGATCACTTTGAGGGAGGGGAGGATGGACAGGACATGGGAAAGAACACTGAAGGCCATGGAGGTAATCAGTGGAAGGATGAAGGCATGAAGTGGAGGCAGAACCAACATAGCTGGTGAACCTCATGCCTGGGTGAAGGAAGACAAGTCACAGATGACAGATTTGTTCTTACATGGAAGAAGGGTTAGGTTGCATGCCCCTGAGACACAGGAAAAGAGGCAACCTTGGGAGGGGAAATGAGGAGAACTGAGTTCGTGCGGGGCCTGGAGAATATGTGGTATCAGGTATCTATTGCCATGCAGAGGGATGTGTGGAGCTGGAACTGGTGATTGCAGATTGGTTGGGATACAGTCTGAAAGGAACTGACTGGACCCCAAAGATCACCAGTATTCAGGGAGCAGACAAGTGAAAAAGGACCCCGAGGAGGCAGGTTCACCTCCTTGTGCACCATGGCTTGGGAGGAGCGATTCGAACACATGGGGAGTCAGCAGCAGTGTGAGACCACAGAGAGGAGTGCAGAAGGGAAAGAGGCTTTTATTGTGAGCCCTCATTGTGTCTTCTTGATAGTCAATAGTTAAAAAAAGGTTATAAAAGAAAAAAAGTCTGAGTCTATAAATGAAAACTTCATATAAAAACATTGGCACTGAGGCCAGTGGCCTCTAAAAGAGCCTTTTATACCCGTGGACTTCGGCACACCCACCCTCCGTGGGAACTGCAGAGATTAGCTGAGATGACCTTCAGGTTCCTTCCTATCCCGGGAGCCTGCGCCTCTGGGCTTCTTAATTTGAGGGAGAGGAGGAATATCCCCTAGGATATGAGGGTGCTGGAGAGATGCCCACAGTGGCTGTAATTTACGCTTGACAGCAGGGCTGCATTTCTGAGAGGGGTGTGCACTTAGGGCAGGTGGTCTGAATCTTCCAAGCATAAACACTTCCTAAAATCTAATGGGGTGTCTGGCTACAACCATGTGTAGAACAAACATCCCCAGTAAAACAGTTCTGACTGGGTGGCTGGGGGGCAGATATTCTTATACTATAGAAATTCTTACTGACTTCAAGTGGGAGTTGGATAGATTTAACCATTCCATTCTTGTCACAGATTCTATGGAGGTGAAACCTATCATGACCAGAAAGTTGCGGAGGCGACCGAATGATCCCGTCCCCATCCCAGACAAGAGGAGGAAACCTGCTCCAGATATCCATTTACATCAAGCTGTGACCGCCTTTCTTAAGACTGTGGAATCCTATGTTTATCCATTTGCTAGGGTATACATGGCCGTTGTCCTACAGAAATAGTAATATTTAATTGGAAAACGTGGAAAATGTTTGTCCAGGGGTTAGGGGTTGCTCATTTTGTGGGAGTCCTCATTTGCTACTGCTTTTGGTGGGAGAGATGTATAGAGAGTTGTGATTTGGAAAGGTGCTTTGCGTGCAAAGTTCAGCCTGGTTTTAATGCTAACATCCAGATTCAGGGGCATCTGAAAACCTGATGTGCCTTAATTTTTTCACCTGTAATTTTCCACCTTCCAACCGTAAAATGAAGGCAGTAATATCTACCTCTATGTACCTCCTCTGTTATCTATGTCCGTAATATAGTGGATTGCAAACTGTTTTTAAATTAAAGCAAATGAGGTTTCAGTCAGACATAAAGCAGCCCTTTCATCATAAAAATGGTAATGGAAACAGGAAAGATGGAGAAGTGTTGTTTCTGTTCCTTTCGAGGAGATGGTAAATAGCTCTCTGCCCAAAATGGCTTAGTCATTTGTGTGCCATCAGCAAAGGGCATAACTTCAGGTTGCTTCCCCTTCACAACAGGATTTAAGTTGCTGAGGGAAGATTAGCCTTACCTTGGGTGTGTGTGTTTGTGCAAGTCTTTAGATCTTTGGAACAAAAGCGCTTTATATATTCATGATGAAATTCTTATTTTTACTGTCTCCTGTGCTGTATTATTGTAGATGCCTAACGAAGCTCATTCCACCTTCTCATCCTAGCAGTGGGGGATGTGAATTCTTTTATGTATTCAAGTACCATGACATTTAGTAGGAGAATCATAAATTTCTAAGAAGCAAACTGTTACTGTAGAAACATCATTTAACAAAATCACACTTTGTAAATTCTAAAATACTGGTACCATTTTGTTGATTACTCTTTGCTTGGAAACTGTACTTTTCACACAGAGTCCTTTAACTCTCAACACCCCAGCTAAACTATTTGTTAACAGATGAACAGATCATGGAGGATCTGAGAACATTAAATAAGGTACAGTTTGGATCTTTTGATTTATTTGAAAACTCAGGCTTATGTGGTTTTCTGCTTTCCTTTGTTAACATGTTACTTGTTAAACCATTGTGATACCTTTGACACCTGAAGTTGCATCTGAAATGATTTTCTCTAAGATTTTTTGTTGTTATTCTTCCTACAGCTTAAGTCACCCAAGAGACCAGGTGAGTGCATGATGTGTTGGCATTTGTGCAATCTTTTTATCATGTTGTTGGAAAAGCATGTGAATACCTGTCAGGAAATTGTTGCAATTTTCAAAAATGAAATGTTTATCATTTGCCTAAGAGTAGACATCACGAAAACTGAAGGGGACCTTAACTACACCCCTCCCTGATTTCTTTTTTTTTTTTTTTCTAACCTCTGCTTTGTTATTTTTATTTTTTTCTTAGGGTTTATTGTAAAAGAGACATTTGATTGGCTGGCAAAGGTTTCCTTCTGTGTAGGCATCAGGCATAAGATTTAAGTACACATCCATTTTTGAAAATGAAACCAGGATTTTAAGTATTACTGGCTTTCTAAAGCCAAGTCCTAGGCAGTTCTGCTCCAGTGGCTTTTCATGGCCTGACTCTGACTCTGGTAAGGCATTCGAAGGCTGCCCTGACTCGCAGTTCATAGAAGAGACCAACCAGCTCAGTATTCTTAGTTGTTCCTTCTAGAACAGCACTTGAGATCATCAGTGCTAGTTGCCAACTAGAATGCTGAATTGGTGACATCTTTTTTTGTTTAAAGCGCCGTGATTACTCACACATCCCTCTACTTCCTGAGTCTTGTGGAAGAAAAACAAGAGTCTTCTTTTTCTGGATAATGTCTTCCTGGGGGCCTCTGCGGTCCACAGAGACGTCCTGACCTTCTGAGGCATGCATGATGGGGAGGGGGTGAGGGAGTTGTGTGAGTGTGTAAATTTAGTAGTTCTTGAAATGATTCCTGTTTTGGATTACGGAGTCTCACTCTGTCGCCAGGCTGGAGTGCAGTGGCATGATCTCTGCTTACTGCAACTTCCGACTCCCAGGTTCAAGTGATTTTCCTGCCTCAGCCTCCCGAGTAGCTGGGACTACAGGCGTGCGCCACCATGCCTGGCTGATTTTTGTGTTTTTACTAGAGACGGGGTTTCACTATGTTGGCCAAGATGGTCTCATCTGTTGACCTCGTGGTCCACCTACCTCGGCCTCCCAAAGTGCTGGGATTATAGGCGTGCGCCACTGCACCCTGCTGAAAATGATTGCATTTTTAAGAGATTTTCATAATACTTGCCCTTTGATCACCAGGGCTTTAGTCCTACTCTAAGTGATCTTATATATTTGCACATTTGACCTTAATCTTTCTGAAGCCCAGGTGTCTCTTCCATTTGATGAGGTTAATCTGTGCCTTGCCTACTTCCCAGGGTTGCTTTGATGATCAAGTTTAGATGGAATATACAAGAATTTTGCTGAATTCCCATGCATTATTACTGTAAGGGCTCGATGATTATTACCACATTCTGATAGTGTTTCAATTAAAGCATGTTAACTGGTAGACTCGCATGTGTTGGTTACATTCTTAGTCATGTAAGTGTTGGTTTCCTCCAGCATCTCCATCCTCTCCTGAGCACTTGCCTGCGACACCCGCGGAATCTCCAGCCCAGAGGTTTGAAGCTCGGATAGAAGATGGCAAACTGTACTATGACAAAAGATGGTATGTTATGGGAAAACCTGGACTACTTGTAAAAGTCTCATACGAACCACTTGGAAAGAGGGCTGGGGCTATTGTAGTTATTTCAGAGCATGGCTGCTGTTAAACTTACATAGAACTAAAAGTAGAAACCCATTAAAAATGTATTAGCAGTCATTTAACCAATACTTCTGGTAGATCTTTGAAAGCAGTGTTTCCCAAAACCATGTTCTGCTCCCCTTCCTTCTCCATTCTGCTATCTCTGTACTAGAATTTGCAGGCTGCTATCTGGTATGGTGCCCCTGCCAACTGGGGCTGGGGTATATGTCCCCCTGTGACCCCTCTTAACTCTGCCCCTGTGTGCTAAAGTTAATAGGTGCTCTTCGGATTAAAGGATTTTGTGGTCATATAGGTTTGGGGGATGATCATGTTAATTAAGATAAGTGGGTTTCTCCCTTGTAGCACCCTTTGGGTCCTGTGATATGCTAATGTACACTGTGAATTTCTAAGATGTTATTAGATGTGTTTTGATGCCACATACCCTTTTTTCTTACATGATCCTGCTGCAGAAGTGGTCAAGGATACTTGCTTGGGGGAGCTGTATCCTAAAACATTCCTAGTTTGTTTTTTGTTTTTTGAGATGGAGTCTTGCTCTGTCGCTGGGCTGGAGTGCAGTGGTGTGATCTCAGCTCATTGCAACCTCCGTCTTCTCTGTTCAAGCGATTCTCCTGCCTCAACCTCCCGAGTAGCTGGGATTGCAGGCACCCGCCACCACGCCCAGCTAATTTTTGTATTTTTTTTTAGTAGAGACGAGGTTTCACCGTGTTGGCCGGGTTGGTCTTGAACTCCTGACCTCACATGATCTGACTGCCTCGGCCTCCCAAAGTGCTGGGATTACAGGCATAAGCCACCGTGTCCTGCTGCATTCCTAGTTTACACTGAAGACTCTTTGAAACCTTCAGACCACCTAGCATTTTTCATTGGAAAGGTAATGGCAAAACAGTATGGAAGAACCTTAAAAGCTCATACTTTTGTTCGTTCAACAAACATTTCTTCTGTATTAACACTTTCTGCTGGGTATGAAATGGATACTGCCATCATTTCTCAGGTCTTTTCTTTCTGATGTATTTCTTTTTATTCTTTGTCCATATGTAGGCATACTCTCTATTCATAAATAGTCATAGTGGACATATGGTTTGCTTTGCCTTTCCGTTTGGTTGTATTGAGAATGTTTTTCTGGGTTACTATAAGGTGTCTGTAATGATCATTTATAATGTTTATGTAATGACCCTTTGAGTTTCAGTATCTAACCAAAAGTTCCAAAATTGGGGTAATGGTTATTTATTTTGAATTCTTAAAAAAGCCCAGCATTGTATTAGGTTGGTTACTTGATAACATTGTACTTGTCAAAAATGCTTAGGGTTCTTGTCATGCCTGAAAGAAATCATTTCCACCTGCTAAGTTGCAGTGAGTTAATTACCCAGTAGCTGCTGGAGGCTCACTTTATCGCTAAGGCTGGTCTTGATGACTTCTTCCCCTCTGATTTGGTTTTCTTTGGCCTTCTTCAGAAAGGTCGGTTTGTGTTGTATCTTAACATTATGTCTCAGAACACGTCGCCACTAGGTGGCAGGCTCTAACAGCTTAACACCGAGAAGGGCAAAATGAGATGAAAAATGTTTCTAATAATGAAAACCAAATAACCTTTAAAGATCAAGCCCACACATAAGAACCATCTTTGAAAATGATGAGATTTATCACTAACATTTTTACGGATCTATGAGTCTTAAAGCCATGTGATATTTCCAGTCATGTTCATTTTGTTAATTGTGTTGCTTTGAATCTTCCTCCTTCTAAGCTTAATCCTCAGACATGATGAGACATGTCTTGAGGGTGAAAATGCAGTAAAAATAAAATTCTTGTTTTTTTAAAGAAAGGATCCACAGTGTCCGGTGTTTCCTAATGTAAACAAAATGGTCAGATTTGATGTGTTAGAACTCCTAAGCATTTTGAAGGAATTTTCACCATCTTTCTTACATCAGCAGCAGAAACGTAGAAAATAACGTCATTGGATGCATTTTACTTCTTCAGTGAAATTGAAATTGCTTATTCTCTTGTTAAATATACTGTGAGAGTGTTTTCTTCTCTATTCCGTATACTTTTCATTGGCCTTGGCAGTCAGAGATCATAATACAGTTGTTGAAGGTGGGTCTCTCTCTTCCCCAGTGACAATTAAAGAGTGTTCCTGGGAATACTGGCTGAGCTGCTCACTGGTGCAGGGCCAGCCTCTCCCATCTCACCAGGCTCATGTTTGGCTTTTGTATCAGTTTGGAGGTTTTGTTTTTCTTTCTTTGGCAGACGTGGTGGCCTGTGGCTGAGAGATCAGCTACGTTGCTTTATGCTCTTTCCAGGCGTGTGGAGTATTTTGGTGCAGCCATATTTTTGGCAGAAGATGTCTTGCTGAGTTTTAAATGACTTCAGCAAAACAAATGGGATTCAGGCATCGCGTCTTGGTGTGAATACTTGCCAAGCTCCCTTTCATTTTGAAAGATAAGGGTTTTCCCTTTGCCTTGGTCTTATACTGCTTTTAAGGCATTCTATATCATGCTATGTAAGTTTCCCTCACGTTTTGATTTGGACTAATGACCTCTCAAAAAATACTGTGAAAAAGTAAGTATTTGAAAATAACTAATAGATGGTACGGGTGGACTTCTGTTTTTCTCTCCTCATTTAAATCAGGGGCTGCCTGTGAGTCAGAAACGAAGCCACCCGCTTGCCCAAGTGCATTTTCCCCTCCAGCCTTCGGTTGACACAAAAGACTTAACACAGTGAATATTTACTAGAAGAATTGGGACTCCTTGAGGTTCTGTAACATGGACTCACTTATTGGGGAAATGAAGTGTTAATACCAGGATTTCTCAGTAGGATAGAAAATTAATTTATTTTTCCTACCTCCTTGCCCCACTTTTGTGCCCACCTTCTTAAGAAATTGCTTTTCGAAAATAGTACAGTAGTGGTAATTTCTAGTTTTGTTGGGTTTAATAGTAGTGGTTCAAAGCTTTAAGAACTTAATTGTAGAGATTCCCAGGTCAGAATTTCCATTAGTAACAAAGTAATAAAGTCAGTTTGACATTTGGGGCATATTCTTTGAGGCTATTTAAATATCTTTTTTCAGCAGCTGAGTTGCAGCTTGTAAAACAGGTTAATTGGCCAAAAAAAAAAAAAAAAAACACATTTTTACTACCCTATTGATGTTGCTTCACAGCACATTTTATATCTAAACGTATTTTTAAATTTCTTCCCCCCTTTGATTTTTCGTTAGAAATTAAAAAATAAATTTGTATGTTAAGGTTGTCACGTACTTTTTGGTTTCATCTTGAAAACCCCCCTGCATGAACGCTTTATTTTTTTTTTTTTTGAGACAGGGTCTCACTGTCCCCCAGGCTGGCGTGCAGTGGTGTGATTATAGCTCACTGGAGCCTTGACACCCCTGGCTCAAGCAATCTTCCTGCTTTGGCCTCCCGAGTAGCTGGGACTACAGTCCTCCATTACCATGCCTGGCTAATATTTTTTTGATTTTTAGTAGAGATGAGGTCTTGCTATGTTGCCCAGGCTATCCTCAAACTCCTGAACTGAAGTGATCCTCCTGCCTCAGCCTCCCAAAGTGCTGGGATTACAGGTATGAGCCCTGCACACTTTAATATCTAAGGACTTTTCAGAGAATTCAAATAATCTAATAGATTTGAAATCTAGGGATAGTGGTTCCCCAAGACATCGTGTAGTGCATGAGGATCCCTTGAAGGTCACAGAGACTGTGGTTCAGCGGGGACCTGGGGATCAGTTGGTTTGGAAGTTGGCTGCTTTGGGAAGCATGTTGGCCACCTCTACTTTGGAGCAAATGGGGACCAATGGTGGACATTCAGGCCACCACTGTTCAGTGATTCCAGAGGAGGCAGATCTGGGAGGTGGCCACATTCCCAAGTTCCAGACCACTTCTCGGAGGTAATAGACCAGCTTGCATCATTTATTCCGGGTGTTCACTTTTAAGTCAGTTAAATGTGTTGGGTTTGGGTTCAAGGTACAACTGAAGGAAAATACAATGCATCTCATGAGAATTATTGGACTAGCCTTCCAGAGTCAGCTCTTTTCTTCAAAAGGTCTCTGTGAGGATATGATACACAGATACACATGTAACATGTACATGTGGTTTTTTTTTTTTTTTGGAGACAGAGTCTCGCTCTGTCGCCCAGGCTGGAGTACAGTGGTGCAATCTTGGCTCACTGCAGACTCCGCCTCCCGGGTTCAAGTGATTCTTACCTCAGCTTCCGAAGTAGCTGGGACTACAGGCGCACGCCACTATGCCCGGCTAATTTTTTGTATTTTACTTATTTATTTATATTTTTTTGAGACAGTCTTGCTCTATTGTCAAGCTGGAGTGCAGTGGTGCTATCTCATTGCAACCTCCACCTCCCGGGTTCAAGCTGTTCTCTCCCTCAGCCTCCCAAGTAGCTGGGACTACAGGTGCGTGCCACCATGCCCAGCTAATTTTTGTATTTTTAGTAGAGACGGGGTTTCACCATGTTTGCCAGGATGGTCTCAATCTCTTGGCCTCATCATCTGCCCGCCTCGGCCTCCCAAAGTGCTGGGATTACTGGCGTAAGCCACCGCGCCCGGCCAATTTTTTGTATTTTAGTAGAGATGGGGTTTCACCTTGTTGCCCAGGCTGGTGTCGAACCCCTGAGCTCAGGCAATCTGCCCACCTCGGCCTCCCAAAGTGCTAGGATTACAAGTGTGAGCCACCATATGAACCACCATACCTGGCCAGATTTTTTTTTTGTTTTGAGACAAAGTCTCGTTCTTTCACCCAGGCTGGAGTGCAGTGGCATGATCTCAGCTCACGGCAGTCCCTGCCTCCTGGGTTCATGCAATTTTTGTGCTTCAGCCTCCCGAGTACCTGGGATTACAGGCACCCACACTGTGCTGGCTAATTTTTGTAATTTTAGTAGAGACGAGGGTTTTACCATGTTGGTCAGGCTGGTCTTGAACTCCTGACCTCAAGTGATCCACCCACCTCGGCCTCCCAAAGTGCTGGGATTACAGGCATGAGCCACTGCACCCAGCTGTAACGTGTATGTTTTATCATAAACACAGGAACATAGTGGACATAGTTTTGTTTTTTGTTAGCAGCATATTGAGCATGTTTCCACACTCGTAATATTCTACACCACATCCATGACCTTTCTTTATTAAAGTGTTTAGAAAGTTGTATCAGAATGACTTGAGGGTAGTTACATTTTATTTTGTGTCTTTATCTCTTTAATAACTTATAGTCCCTTTAGAATAACTGTGAGTATTCTCCCTCTGTATTTTTATTTTAACCATTACTCAAGACATGACTATTTACATAGGAGAGCAAGCTCAGATGTGAGAGAGAAATCAGGGGAAGTGTTAGAGTGTTAGTATGAACTTAGCTTTTTCTTAGGCATTGTAGAGTTCGGACCTTGTGATAGTACATGTTTAGCATAATGAAGGTTCCCTGCCAGTTTACCAACTAATATAGAGCCGAAAGCAACTTTAAAACTTGCATTTAAACCATTCTTGCTGTTCTAATTGAATTTAAAATTCTTTTTTTTTTTTTAAGATGGAGTCTCACTCTTGCTCAGGCTGGAGTGCAGTGGCATGGTCTTGGCTCACTGCAACCTCTGCCTCCCGGCGTCAAGTGATTCTCCTGCCTCAGCCTCCTGAGTAGCTGGGATTACAAGTGCCTGCCACCACGCCTGGCTAATTTTCATGTTTTTAGTAGAGATGGGGTTTCACCATGTTGGCTAGGCTGGTCTCGAACTCCAGATCTCCGGTAATGTGCTTGCCTCAGCGTCCCAAAGTGCTGGGATTAAAGGTGTGAGCCACTGTGCCCGGCCTAAAATTCTGTTTCTTTTAACAGTATTTTCAGAAAGTACATTGACCTGAAAACCTGAGTTTTCAGTTCATAAGTAGCAGGTTAGAGAGAATTGAGACCCTAGACTGGAAAAAGTTCATCATGGGAGTGAAGTGCATCCTGTACTGTGTGTGATGTCTTGGCAGTAGGTTATTTTGTTATACCAGCAAAACAGAATAAGCCATCATACTTTGCTGGGAGATGCATTTTGCTGAATTTACACGAGTTTATGGGTCTGGTTAGCCAGATCTTTGCAGCCAAAATGAACCAAAGTTTATGTTATTAACCGATGTGGGGCTGGCCCAGGCAGGAGTTGCTGGCTGCAGCTCCGCTAATATTTCCAAGTCTTGTAATCCAGCAGGGGCTCCTTCATCCTGTGGCAGCCACTGTTGTCCATCTGGGCTTTGGACCCCAGCAGCTTCACTTTCATCCTTGACCTTGTCCCTGAACGTGTAGAAATAAGAAGTGGCCCTACGCTATAGGTCGACAGTAGATGCAGGAGTTGAAAGGGGAGTGTTTGTCTTACCTACATTATTCAAAGCAGCTTTCCCAAATGTCCAAATTAAATACCCTTTGGTATAGACACTTGGAACTTCGCCTGATTAGCTCATACCAGGTGTGGTTATTTAATGTTCTTTATCCCCAGTGTATTTGAAGCTGTGTGATAGTGGAGACCTTGTGGCTTTTCTCACTGTCTGTCCCCAACCACCAGCATAGTCAGTGGTACACAGTAAGTGCTTAATGAGTATTTTTGAATGAGTGACTAAAGGGTTGAAGTCAGCCCTCCTCCTTGTTGGTGACTGACTTGGACAAATAGAAAATAAATAACAGTTGCTTAAGCCTATTTATTTGTTTTGTCTATCAAGCCTTCTTCAGTGTTCTGGGGTGGCGCCAGAAAGGGGGAACAGAGTTTTTATTTAAAAAATTTTAATTTACTTTTTGTACTGGGTCATATAGTCCAAAAAAAGGGAAAAATATATAGTTTTCCAACCCCTTTCCTTAGCCTCTTTTTTCCCCTCCATAGAGGGACCAAGGAGTATAAGCTGTAGATCCCAAAGAAGATTAGGTGGTCTTCTCATCTAAGGATGGAAGCCTTTAAATTAACCTTCATTGGAAATCCAGGCTAGTCCTCAAATGTAAATTATTAAGATTTCTTTCATTATAATTTTTGTTGTGATGGTGTTTTCATTTTGTTTGGCTTTTACTTTCTCTGTCCTTCCCTTTTAAAAAATATGTGCCTTGTTTTTGTCAGGTACCACAAGAGCCAGGCCATCTATCTGGAGTCAAAGGACAACCAGAAACTGAGCTGCGTGATCAGTTCTGTAGGAGCCAATGAGGTGGGAACCATACTTCCTCACCTTTAGGAAAGCAAAACGTGTACTGCGAAGTGTTGATAGGACAAACCTGAAATGAAAGTGCCACCAAGGAAGTACAGTGGGGTCACGTCTTCTATGTGGGTTAGATTCTAAAGTCAGGCAGAAATTGCACATTGTCAAAATCATCCTTGAAAAGCCCTTATATTTGCTTGACTACAATGCATGCAGATTTGTCCATTCCATGGGATGTTTGTGAACTCCCTGTATAGCCACTGATTTGGGAACCACAGAGCTAGATTCCAGGAAAGAACAAAAAGCAAGTTGGTGTCTGTACATTCAACTCCTGCTTCTTTATTTTAATTTTTATTGTTTTTGAGACAGAGTCTTGTTCTGTTGCCCAGGCTGGAGTACAGTGGCGCTATCTTGGCTCACTGCAACCTCCACCTCCCAGGTTCAAGTGATTCTCCTGCCTCAGCCTCCTGAGTAGCTGGGATTACAGGCACCCACCACCGCACCCGGCTAACTTGTATTTTTTTTGAAGTGGAGATGGGGTTTCACTGTGTTGGTCAGGCTGGTCTTGAACTCCTGACCTCGTGATCCACCCGGCTCAGCCTCCCAAAGTGCTGGGATTACAGGTGTGAGCCACCGTGCCCAGCCAACTCCTGCTGCTTTTTAAGGTAACCATCTACTGAGAATGGAGCTTGCCTGTGGAGCATACTCCATCTTGGTTTTGTTTCTCTAGAACTTTCACACATACCAGTAGATTTGTTTCTTGCTGTGAGGATTAAGTGAGGCACCTGGCACAGCGTCTAGCACCCAGTAAGTGCTCACTAAATGAGTGCTGACCTGAAATGACCCACACGCCACTTGCCTGCCATCTTTCCTAGCTGAGATGTCCTATTGTGCCTCAAAACAAGTTGCCAGGCTCATGCCCTTGGTTTTTGGTCTCCTCGAGACACTCCTGCAGGATGGGGTCTGGTTTTAAAGTCAACTTAAAGGGTTACACCTGAGGATGATGTGACTGCCCTCTGAGTTCTCCAAGTGGCCCTTCATGAGGAGTATGTCCGCAATGTGTAACTTACATTGTTAGTTAAAAAAAGTTAAAAACTTTAATAGCTGGATTGGCTTGATCTTTTATCAGTCCACAAATGTCTGCAAAGAAATTGATTTTTTTATGTGTCTACCCTCTGTAACTTATTTGTGCCAGTGCACAGTAAATCTGATGAAACTGGATTATGAAATAACTTAAGCCTCTTCTATTCTTCCAGCTTCCTGAATTGAAAATGCCCTGAAATGTGACTAGTTTACAAAATGATTGTTTACTTAGAAGTTGAGAGCCTTCTAGATAAATGAATGCCATTCTTCTCTGGGCTGAGGATCTGTGAGTTCCCTCAAGCCAAGTCAGAACCAGAACAGGGAAGCTAATAGAGAGACCTGTTCCTCAGCCAAGAGGTGTCACGATTTCATGATAAGCATTTGCTCCTGGCTGGCTGGGTGGTTCTGCAAGCCCCTGTGGCCTTCTAGTACCTGACCCTAACTTCAGAACCAGTGCATTATTCTCCTCTGTGATACCTCAAGATTTTTCAGAAAAATAGAAATGCAAGTTAGATTGTTTTTCTCTCTCTCTGCCGAATATTGTCACGTCTTGACATAATAGAGTGTCAGTGAGATCTGACAAAGAAATGGTGACACTGAAACATGTCTCCTGGAAGGAAGAAGCTTCAGTGCACTGAAGATACGCAACTCTGGCAATGGTGAAACCATTCTCATTTCTTGGAAGTGTTCCAGCTCATTTTTCAGATCACATTCTGGGTGATACTGGAGCTACTTGGCTTTAGCATAGCTTGACTCCATGCAGGTTTGGTGGGTAGCTCTGAGTGTGTTGATGACTCCCTGACTTAGCTTTTCTTGGGATCAGTTTTTTGTTTAAAATGATTCTGCAAGGTCCCTTGGAGGCCTAGTGTCATGTGAGGTCTTTAACTTTTTAAATTTTTAAGCCAGTGCATTTGACTTTAAAGTCTCTACTGCTCAATAATCACATTAAAGAAATTGAGATGAAACTGAGAATAAGCTTTTTTAAAACCTGAAAATTGAGTCCAGGAAGGAGGAGATAAATCTGTAAACTTGTATATTTGGATGAGATGCAGACCTTTCAAAAAACTGTGCTTTTGGCTCCATTTAATTGCATGTTACAGAAAAACAGGCAAGAAGAAGCCAGAGACTGCTTTGGTAGAGAAGAGCCAGGGGCTTTGATGTCAGACACATCAGAATTCACATCGTGATAAGTGACTCAGCCTTGCTGAGCTTTGGTTTCCTCTTCTTTAAAATGGGGCCAATGATAGTAGTTATTTCATAGGGTGTCTTGCGGGTGAAAAAGCTCAGCCTTATCAGCACAGTGTCTGGCACACAGAGCTCAGTAACCCTGGCTCAGGGGGTCAGGTGACTGGCAGCAGCTCCCCTTCTCACCCATGGCTTTAGGATGCCCCTTATTGAGTGCACTTGTTAGCCCTGGCAGTCCCCCTGTTGCAAGAGTTCATTCTCAATTCAGTGGAAGAATGCATCTGCCCTGTAAAATGCACTGTAATCTGATACTGTCTGGGGGAGAGGGATATGGTGAGGAGGGAAGGACTCTCGGAAGTGCTTCAACCTTCTCATGATCCTAATTGGGCCTTAGCTCATTAGTGGGCATTTTTCTGTGGTTGGTATTTTTTCCCCCTTTTTCTGCACAACCATTAGCCTTCATTGCCAGGAAACCAGAGCTTATATAATGTGGAAGTCCCTTGGGGCAAGGAAAATACTTCCAAATTTGATTGAAAGTTTATGTTTATGAAAAGATGTCTCGAGTGTTGATAACGCAGTAATCAAACCAAATTTAAAAGCATCTTCAAGATCAAGGCAGAAATGGAACCCAAGGTTGCAGTGCTTTCCATTTTTGTAATCACAGGTGTGAGAGAGATGGCCGAGAAGTGAGTTCAAGGCTGATTGATGCCTGTTCCCAGAAGCATGCCTTTAGATGGCCCGAGGTCAGAGGTGCTTATGAAGTCCTCACAAGTTGAGACAGTTTATTCCAGCAAGAGGCTACCAGCTTTCTGCCTGCGTCTCACTCGTGCCGATATTTTGATGGTGTGGGGGATTTGCTGTTCTGTATTGAACTTCTCATCTTGTTCCCTTTCCTCTCCCCTGCAGATCTGGGTGAGGAAGACAAGTGACAGCACCAAGATGAGGATCTACCTGGGCCAGCTTCAGCGCGGGCTCTTTGTGATCCGCCGACGCTCAGCTGCTTGACTTTCTGCAGTGCTCTTCTCTTGACCCTTTTTCTGGAGTGGGTTTTATTTTTTTTTGTTTTGTTTTCTTTTCTTCTTAATAGAAAAATGTTAACTTCCTGGGAATAGCTACTCAGCCTTGGAAATGGAGAGCACTGTCGTGGATTCCTTAGGACACTTTTATGGCCGGTCACTTCCAACTTTGTCAGTCTTTTCTGCCTCAACATCTTCCAGAGATCGGTCACCAGGAGACTATTTTACTTTCAGAAGTATTGGGGGTTTGATTTACTTTCCTTTTATTTCTTTATTTTTTGCTTATACTTGTTTTTGAAAACCTCTGAGTTTGAAGGGACAGCTGTTTCTATTAATTATCTTTAGGTCTCTCTATCATGGAGAAGAGCAGGAAGGGATACAGTCTCCAGTGCATTTTCATGTTTTGAATCCGATTAGTGGATCACGTAGCTACTTTCCCCGTTGAGCCCAATTCACTATTTCCCCAGAAGCTTGGGGCAGAGGTCCTAGCAGAAGGAGATGAATTCTCCTGGCTCTCAGCCTTCTCGGAGAAATAAATGCTTTGTGTGACATCTGGTGCACGCCATCCATTCCACTGGCTGAGTGATGGAAAACCTTGCCTGGGAGACTGACTATGTGCACTGAAGTAAATGGGGTTTGGGGAGGGGACATTTCATATTTATAATGTGCTGAAGGTACCATATTTTAAATGTTATTTAATGCAGGTGATTTATTCAAACATTTGTTCTAGCTTAAGCTAGAACATTTCAGAAGTTTTCATTTGGAATTCCTTCCTCTCCCTTGTTCCCAAGTTGGCAGTAGTAGTAGGTGCCACAGGCTGATTATCTGGGTAATCTCTTATGGGTGGGAGGTGAGTTTGATAGTGCAATCATCAGTGATCTGTAGACCCTCATGCACGATTCAAGTTTCACTCTTGTGGCTGATGCCATTATTGTACACTGGCCATTCCAAACCTGCGGAGAACTTTGTTGTCAGTTCCTGAGCACTCACAGCTTCATTTGGCCCAGGTTGAAGACAAGGAAAGCTCTGCTGTGGCTGCCTCTGGACTGACAACCTCCCTAATGAGTCCTGATGAAACAACCTTTCCTACATCCTTCCCTCATTCCCATGATTGGAGAAATGATTCACTGGGTGATGAGTGTTGGGGTTTTCTATACTCCTGTTGCCATCTTGAGATGTTTAAACATTTGGGGGTTAGAGCAACTGTTAGCGTCTCTATGGGCAATCAGTAGAACTTACACACTCTAGGAAATCTTGCTTTGTAAGTAATTCATTTGGTCTCAAGTGATTCTCTTCATGTTGTCTCTTGATGTACATACCCCATAGCAAGTTGGGGGGCTGTGATGACAATTAAATCACCTTCTCTGAAGTTCTGGCTCTACAGAGACCAAACCTTACAGACTTGTACAAGTAAAGACTTACACAGATAGATTTTTGTTTTAATTTATCTGTTTTTTCCTCTTTTTTTTTTTTTTCATGGTGTTGGAGTCTTATTTAGAAAACAGGATAAAGGACGCTATTATCAAAAGTTGCCTGGGGTTCTGTGTTTCTTCTCTGCTCTCCAACCCCCGACTGCTATGTTTACTACAGTGAACCCAGCTCATTGTAAACACAGGCTTCACCTGTTCTTGTTTGTTAGCCTTGGCTGTGAGACAGGACCTCCCTCTCGTGAACTGTTACACATACGATGTGTATGTCACGTCGCATATCATGCAGCTGTTGGTTTTCATGTAGTGCCGTGTGATGGAAATTAGATGTATTTCATGTATTTTTCCATTGAAGGTGGGGTTTTTCAGTGATCATGTGTTTTGTCCTCAACGGTATACCAAAGTTTGTTTTTATTGTTGAGGATTGTATTGATAACCACTGGGGTTCTGCATTGAAGCAGCAACAAGTTACCTCTTTTTCTGGCCTTCTCTGGTGGGACCTCTGTACTTTTGTGAAGCAACTATTTATTTGAAGACCAGGGTATGGGCACTTTCGCCCTCTCTCCTCTCTGACTTTTGAAGGTATTGAGTGAGGATGCCCTTAGTCGTAGTCTCGACTCCGCTACTGCCTTCTTGGTGTCCTCACAACCCTTAATTGGGCCTAGTGAAAGTGGGGGCAGATGAGAAGTCCATTTGAGAATCAGCATAGTAAATTACATTTCTAATCCCAGAGGACTTAATCTTTTCTTTGTCACCCCAGAGATGAAAAATCAGCAGTTGAACCGTTCTGACATGCCTCAGTGGTGACCAGGAACAGAAGCAGCCTCCCTGTTAGTAAATGGGGTTACTTCTCTGGTGGGCAGAAGCCTAACTAAAGGGGAAAACACACTTTGAGGTTTCTAGATAAGGAGGAGGTTAGCTTCTAGCCTGGGTGGCCATTATTCCAAAAGATCTTTGTCTCTCACTAGACCCCAGGGCACCAGATGAATTTCCAAGTTTAAACTATATCCTGCAGGTGATTACTTTGAAAAAGGTTGGTCCAGACCATTCTAATCAAGAACCTGTGTATGTGTTGTGTTAGAGGCATCTGCCTCAAGTCTGTGTACAGTGTTTGCTGCGGGTGTGTTCCAATATTCATTTTATCTCTGCTTGGAGGTTTTGTGTGTTCCCCTTCCCCCATGCTGCCTACCCCATTTTCCCTGAACCATGTGCTCTTGAATAATTTCCAGATGGATTTCTGTAGCCGTACCAAAGCCAGGGTGTTTTCATTCATGCGGATACTAGTATTTATAGATGTCTGACTACCTAATTTTTCTTTTTGAACTTCTAACTGGGGCCAGTGTAAGATCGATCCCAGAGGCTGATCTGCAAATCAAGCTACATGTGTTTGTGTATGAGACCCTGTGTTCAGGACTGGGTGGCTTTTCTAAGAAATATGGGGTTTAAAGTGGGGTTGACTGTATTTTTTAACCTAATTCTGGAGAGAGGATTGTATTTTTTATAGTTTTTTGGTTTTGGCTTCCTTCTAACATTTCTTTAGCCTTGAATTTTTACTAAATAAATTTCCTCCTGATTAAATTTTTTTTTTTGTTTCTCATCTGGGAATTTGAAATCTCGGTGCTTACTGTTACACCAATTTTTCCAAAGAGTTGAAATCACTTTAATGCCAGAACATGGTAAATTTGCAGCCATTTCAAGCAGCTGGTAGTCTTTTTTATAACATCGTTAATGGGTACCATTAAATATTCTGAGAGGTGAATGTAAAATATAAAAGGTGTAGGGTTTTTTTTAAAAAAAAGAAAACAATAAACTTTCAAAGAGAAAACCAGCATAAAGTCTGTATTGTATCCATTGACTTGATAAGTGATAGAAATTTATTTTAGGTTTTTGATCCATTGCTTATGGGGGAAGGAAGTTAGGGCAGAGGAAGGGATATTCTAGGCATTTAATTCTCAGTGAAGAGTAAGATATAGAATGATGTCAGGCTAATACTCAGTTTTGTAAAGAGCGATCTGGGGGTGTTGACCCTTAAATGTTTGTGCACTCTCTTCTTGTTGCAGATAAAAGTAATTAAAAATCAAGTGAATAAAATGGATCTTGGGTGGAAAAACAACCTTGAAATAAACTTGCGATTGAGGATATTGTTCATTTGGTGCATGATTAAGGAGGATATTGTTCCTGGCCCTTGAGGTAGTGCCTACCAATCTTAACCAAACAGTGATGGTATTTGTGCTGCTCCCAGGGTCAGCCGACAAGCCTGCCTGCTGCCACAGGTGACCGACCTGGTGGACCTGTGACCCAGTTGTGGCACCCCTTTGGGAAAGACTGCTTTATGCTTTAGATGATGGAGAGGGGTGGTTCCTGTTTTTAAAATGTTTGAATTATAACAGAAATGTGCGCAGTTTTAATTGTAGAAGTTGTTGAAATCTCTCAAAGTGAATTCATCCATGTAACTATCAGAGCATCCAGATCAAGAAATAACATTCCCAGAACCCACAAGCCCCTTTGACTTTCAGCTACTCCTCCCGACTAGTTTTCTCTGTTTTAAGTACCTTAACCTTCAAGCTCTTGAGCTGCTTCCTTCCATGGTTGTTTTGGAAGAGCCAGGTACCTGGTATAGGCTAGGGATTGACCAGGAATGCTAAGAGTGGGCAGCAAAGGATATGACTCAATGGGGAGGGGAAAAACAGATTCAGGTCAGCCTGCTCACCCTCCCCATTGTTCCCAAGGCAAATGGGGCTTGCCCTTGATGTCATAGAGTCTGCCTTTTCTTGAGTATTTTGTATATGCCAAGCACTGTCTTAAACCCCTCATGGGAGGCACTTTCTACTGATCTTCACAATCTCTGGAACAGTACTAACTCTCAAATTTAAGGCTGGCTCAATCTAAGCCTTGACTTAATTCTAGAAACCCAGAGCTCAGCACTGTGCCCCATACGTAAATACTCTGTAAATGTTAGCAAATGATATTAGGGTATGATGTGCCAAGGCAAACTGGTGAGTAATAGTGCATGTTCTGGGTGCTGGGCCCTTCCCTTGTGTTGCCTTGTTTAAGCCTCATAATAAATTAAGGAGAGTACACTGCTGCTCTCACCAGTATTTAATTAATCAATTATTATTTTGGTCACCCATGAAGCAAGTATCTCACCAGTTTTTAAAGAAGGAAACAGACTCCTTGAATTAGAGGAGGTGATTCTCCAAGGTTGCCCAGCACGTAACAGTCTGGATTTAAAGTTTCCAAGCCAGGTTTTCCCCTAACCACTATACTTTGCAGTCCTTCCCCATCTTAATCTGTTAAAATTACATTCAACATTTCCACCTTTCTTCAGGGCTTCCCTGGGAATTTTTTTTTTTTTTTTTTAATCTGCTTTCACCTACTATACACACATGCTCCCAGAGCAAAATGCTAGAAGTACAAACACTATTATTTGCCAGGACCCTTTCCCCTGCCTGGTAACTCTGGGTTTCTCTCTCAGCAGTATAGTTGAGAGTCATGGTGACCAGCCAAGAGCTTGCTTTCTGTTGATCCTGCATAAATATAACCATCCTAAAAAGGAATGGGAACAGCTCATTGGTCTTGATGAGAACTGCTTTATCCAATAAGCAACAGGAGAGCCTTTGAACAAAAACATGTATCGGTGTTTTTTCAGATCACTTCCTCCCTCCCTGCCTTATCATCTATGGAGTTGGAGCCATTGAATTGGTTTCTAAAAATGTCAACGTGGAGTTGGCCTTCTGCATCTTGATGCTCTGATGTTGGTGGACCTTTCCATGGCATGCCCTCCTGTAAAGGCTCTGTAATGGAAGAATACCTCAGCTGCATGTCACCTGCCCTGAAACTGCTCAGTTCTAATTGGCAACCTGCTTACCAGCCAAACCGGGAGTGTGCAGTCTTTGGGCAGAGGCAGGATTGGAACCAATTTCTGGCCTCTTTGACTATCATTTGAGGAACTCCAAGCCCCATCCTTGGGAAGGCTAAGCACTTTTCCTGCTTTTAAAAAGCACCTGATGGAATGAACTAGAAACACATCATTTCACTCCCTTTGGACATAATATGTATGGTGAGGAATACATTTCCTTTAGGAACTCTGGTGTTTACCAGAATAGATATTTTTGTGAATAACTGATTATTAAGACAAAAAGATAGGTGTAGGAGGATCCCTAGAGGAGAGAGGTAGGTAAGAGACAGCATAGGTACCGAGAGGCTTAATCCCTTCACTCATTTCATCTGTGTTTACTCAATTCCCTGAAAGATACAGCTCTATAAAATACTCACTTTACTGATACAAGAAGACCAATAACCTGAATCTTAAAGATTCTCTCCTATTTTTCAGAAGTTGGAGACTTAACGGTGTGTTGTGTTTTCCCGTAGGCTGATGCTCCAATCTGTTGGCATCGCCTCTCTCTGCCATTGGTGTGGACAGGCAGGGGTAAAGTAGGTGGCATTCTCAGAGCCAGTCAGGAAAACAATGCCCCAGGTCCTGGAAGTCAGCAATGCCGGTACGGAACAAGCAGATACTGAACGCGGGAGTGTGGTACAGGTTAGCAAGCCCCTGCAGGTAATCAAGAATCCCCTTTATTTCACCACTGATTATTTTCATAAATGTTCAAGTGTTTACTGAGATGCAGGGCGGCATTATGGCTAAGAAAAAAAGCTTTGGAATCAGGATTTGAATCTGGCTTTACTGTTAAGCTGGCTAGGTGTGACCTTGGGCAACTTAATTTCTCTCAACCTGTTTCCTCATCTGCTAAATCGTATCTACTTCAGATATGTTTGTGAGGATTCTAATAATATTAACACATACAGCCCCAATTTCCTTCTGGTAGGAATAAAATTTAAAAAAATATTTAAAACAGCACCTACTATGCTAAGTATTTTGTTAACTCACTGAATCCTCGTAACAACCCTATGAGATAGCTACAATTATAGTCCTCGTTTTGTAATTGAAGAAATTGAGAAACACATTAAGTAACTTGCTCAAGGTCACGCAGCCAGTAAATGGCCAGCCAGGATTCAGAGCCCGGGCAGTCTCTCCAGAGTCCCTGCCCTCATTCACCTTGCTGTACTATGAGGAATACGTAACACAGGGTTGGACATGGTTACTGCCAGTCTATGGAGACTGTCCCTACCATTGCAGATGCTGTGGCCATTTGTATACTTCCTCTCTTTGGATGGTAGTCTGAGTACCAGATCCTAAGCGATCAGAACCATTTCAGGAAAGCTACTTTAGCTAACGGCAGACTACGAAGGTAAAGCTGCCGGCTTTAGAGACCATGCTCAGCATCACCTACAAATGGGTGGGGACTGCCCCAGGTGCAGGGGTGAGAAGGACTCTGAGGCCCAAGTTCCAGTATAGCAAGAAACAGTGGCCCAATCAGTTTTTTCTGCTGTGAGCAAGGGAGCCCATTTAGTGTTCCTGATTTAGTTTGAGCCCTTCATTTGAAGATGAAAAAGCTGCAGCCCAGAGATGTTAAATGATTTTCCCGTGGTCTTAGGGCTCTAGTCAGTACTACAGCTGGCATACAGTGGGGACAAGCATTTGAGGACCTCTTTATGCCAGGCTGCGTGCTGGAAAGCAGAGTGGACGGCTCCTCACACGTGAGACTTTTCAGGACTAAAACCAGAAAGTCCCAGGCACACTGGGATGGAAATACCTTAACACTGCCATGGTTTCGTGGGTTCATTTTTGTCTCTGTACCTGCACAGCGGAGGTGATGAAGGCCCTGAGTTCATAATCGTGGCCTAGCCACTCGCTAACCTTGGGACATTTACTTAATCTCTATGTGCCTCAGTGTTAGGTTATTCCCATCCCAGTGTGCCTGGTTCTTTCTGGTTTTAGTACTGAAAGTCTTGTATCCCAGGAGCCCCGTCAGACTGGGGCAAGCTGGGACGGTTGGTCACCCTACTCAGTTTCCACTGTAAAGTGGGGCTGACAACTGCTACTTTCTCACAGATTTGATTTGAGGGTTAAATACTTTATTATGGATTAAGTACTTAGAAATAGTGTTTGGGACATAGTCTTTTCTCTCTGTGTGTGTGTATATATATGTATATATACACGTACATATGTGTGTAATATATATTACACATATGCACACATACATATACACACATACACATACATTTTTAGAGATGGGGTCTCACTATGTTGCCCAGGCTGGAGTGCAGTGGCTATTCACAGGTACCATCATGGCTCACTGTAGCCTCAAACTCCTGGCCTCAAGCGATCCTCCTGCCTCAGCCTCCCAAGTAGCTGGGACTAAAGGCAATATATATTTATTTTTCCTTGTTATTCTTGTTTTCATTATTATTGGAACAAAGTGTTTCTACCACAGAACGGGTCCCTGGAGATCTTCACTCTTATCCCAAACAAGACAGGGAACTTTGCCATGATCATCTTTTGGTCACCTGCAGCCAATTGTTTGGAGTGTTTCTTCATCTGCTTGAAATAGTAAATAATCATAAGCTTGAGGAACACATTCATCATTGAATTCAATTTGAAAACCATTTATTGAATTTTACTGCATGTCAGGTAGTGTTCTAGGCTCTTTTGGGGGATTCAGAGAAAGCTAGGCAGGCCTTGAGCAGTGTCTACGACCAGGAATGGGAATTCCGTACAGAGGAAATGGTTTGAGCAAAAGGACAAGTGGGTATGAGGCATGTTTAAAGTCAAATAGTAGCATGTGTTTAACATACATTGCAAGCCTTGAACTTTTTTTTTTTTAAGACAGAGTCTCACTCTGTTACCCTGGCTAGAGTGCAATGGCACAATCTCAGCTCACTGCAACCTCCACCTCCCAGGTTCAAGTGATTCTGCCTCAGCCTCCTGAGTAGCTGGGATTACAGGTGCCACCATGCCCGGCTAATGTTTGTATTTTTAGTAGAGATGGTTTCACCGTGTTGGACAGGCTGGTCTCGAACTCCTGACCTCATGATCCACCCGCCTCAGTCTCCCAAAGTGCTGGGATTATAGGTGTGAGCCACCGCGCCTGGCCACAAGCCTTGAGCTTTAAAACCAGTTTGCTCCCTATTTGGTTATCTTTTTGCCCTTTCCCATCGAGGACTCGCCGCCTTTTCCATTCTGCCTCTCTGCTTTCTTCTCCCCACTGTGCCGACCCTGCTTGTTCTTCCCTTTTCTGTCAACAATGTGGTGGTGGCTCGTGGCTGTCCCGCAGTGACACTTTTCAGTTTCACACTTACATGCTCCTGAAAGTATCCATAAACTGACTCATATGTAAAACCAATAAAGGGCAACAGCACACATTCCTGTTAGACAGTAATTTTACCTGACTCTCTTTCTCCTACTTTGATCAATCCTCTTCTCTCAAACATGGTCCTTTGACCTTCCCAGAAGTGAAAGCTTATGGGAATCCAAGCATACTGGAGCCCTGCAGGCATATTAGGAAGGAATAAGGGCTGACACTTATCGAGCACATATGACGTGTTTGGGTAAGGGCTAAGTACTTTTCATTATTGTATTTAACATACTAAACTGCCATGTGATGCGTGTCTTCGTGATTCCTGTTTTACAGATGATGAAAGTGAGGAGGAGGGACGTGTTCACCTCTGCACCACGTTCACACATTCCCTTTCCCCCGTGGCTTCCCTCATCCTAATATAGATGGCCAAAGCATAAAGCACCCTTAGTTGTCATCTTAGCCAACCCCTTCCATTTTTCGCCTCTGGAAACAGACGCCGAGAAGGGAAGGAACTTGCCTGAGATCACACAGCTGATTAAGGGTAGAGCAGAAGCTGGAACTCAGTTCTTGCAACTCTCAATTCAACAATCTAAATGGAGAAAAGAAATCCAGTTGTGAGACTCAGAGGCAGGGGCTTGAGACAGGTTTGAATTTGGATTGAACTCTGCTGCATACAAGCTGTGTGAACTTACGCAAATCACATAACCTCTCAGGGCTCCAGTTTCTTCATCTAGAAAGTGGGACTGATAATGTAAGGTTTATTGTCAAGATTAAATGAAGTCATGGAAGCAAAACAATACCATAACTATTGTGCTTCAAACAAACTGTAGGTCACCTGAGTGCTTTAGAAAATATAACCTGACCAGGTGTGGTGGCTCACACCTGTAACCCCAGCACTTCGAGAGGCTGAGGTGGGAGGATCACTTGAGCCCAGGAGTTTGAGACCAGGCTGGACAACATGAAATCTTGTATCTGTGAAAATTATCCAGGCGTGGTGCTGCGTACCTGTAGTCCTAGCCATTCAGGGCCTAGCCACTCAGGGCCTGCTACGTGTAGTCCTAGCCACTCTTGAGCCTGGGAGGTCAAGGCTGCAGTGAGCCATGATCGCACCACTGCACTCCAGCTTGGGAGACACAGACCCCATCCCCAAAACCAAACAAAAAGAAAATGTAGCCCACACTGTTGACTGCCCGTGCTGGGTGGGCATGGTTATCGCGGGGATTGCCTATCCCAACTCCTGCCCCACCTGCTCAGGCAGGTCCCATTGTGCCTCAAGGATAAGCCCATCGTGAACTTCCAAGGGTATGCCATCCAGGAAAGGCCAACAGAAGCCATTAGTCTAGTGGCTTGACTAGTTCAAGATAAGCAGATCTCCAGGCATCTGTTCTGCACCTTGTTAACCTCACCAGAGAAGAGTTTGAATTGCTGCCCCTCTGGGTGTGTGGCAATACCCACTGGATTGTGAGCCAGAGAGGACAGGGAGGGACTGGGTCTTTTTGTTTTTCCTCCAAGTCTCCCAACACGAGTACATTGTAGGTGCCCATTGAGTGCTTGCTGAATGAAGGAATGGTTAGCTACTGCCTCCTACTTCTCATCGCAGGATATCAATATCTTTCTAAAATCATAGTAATAAGAAGGCTATCCAGAAAGTCAAAAGGTTCCACAAAGTTGGCCACAAAATAGAGTAGCCCTCTGCCCTCTGCTTTATTTCCCCCTCCCAGAGATTATTTTATCTCTTTTGGCTGATTATTTTGGTATCTAGTATCTATTTCTAAGTAGTCTGCTTATTATTGCAGCTAGATATTTCAGTTCCAGGCTTATCTACTAAATTCTCACTGTGGGGTCATCCTTCACTCTCCCAATACAGTTATTTCAGGATTTTGATTTGGTCAGTATTCAACGTTTATGTTATTATGACTATGTAAATGCCAGTCAGAGCTAAGCCGTGTTGTACACTGTGATTGCTTTATCTTGACAGCTTTTCCCCTCAGGAGTTATAACTGTCTTTTTTTTTTCCTTTTTGTTGTTTGCTTAGTTTTCTATGTACTTATTACTAATCCGACCTTAAACTCTTCACCAAATGTCCAAATTCTCCCCCTAAGGCATTCTGATGCACCAGCTATTCTGTCAATTTTGTTACCTTGAAAAAGCTTCCACCTTGAGGACCCCAACTTGCTCTGCACTGGACTGGTTCCTCCTGGTGTGGCACACAGCTGTCACTCTGGAGTTCCTGCACCACCATGCTGGAGCTCCCCTATCCCTTCTTTGGGTTTGAATCTTTCATTTTTTGTCTGTCTTCCTGTTTCTCTACTTTACTCCCCCATTTTGTTAAAGCACATTTCCGGCCACTTCCCTAGCAAGACTGAAAAGACTTTCATTCTATTCTTCTAAGTGCTTGGCACTTAAAGTATATTTTAACCACCCCATTCCTTCCTTCATTTTCATTTCATTTCCTCTTGCTGTTCATTCATTATTGTTGGCATTCTCCACTGTCAGTCTTAAGACGCAGATGTTTGCATGTCTGTGTTTAATCTGCTTTCCATCCGCTAAAATTTGATTGTTTCTTCTGCAATGCCCTTTATTTTGGTGGGTTTAATTCTAGTTTGGACATTTTTCTTCAAGATTTTGAAGACATTGTTTTATTGCTTTTAGCTCCCAATGTTGCCCTTGAGAAGTCTGAAATTATTCTGCTTATTGATTCTTCTAGATGACTTCTTAACATCTCTGGAAGCCCATAGCATTCTCAGTGTTTTGAAGTTTCATGATGATGGGCCTTGGTGTGGGCCCACTATGCTAAGCAGTTAGGAGGTTTTTCTTTCTTTTTATCATCTGGGGAGAATCAGTGCTTATGAGGGTTTTTCATTCTGAAAATGTATGCCCTTATATTCTGGCGGAGGAATATATATATAATGTGATAGCCAGCCTCCAAATGGCTTCCAGTGATCCTGTCTCTGGTAGTCACACCCTTGTGCAGTTTACCCTTCATATTGGACCAGGGTTGATCTCTCTGACCAATAGCCTGCAGCAGAAATGAAGGTATGTCACTTCTGAGATTGGGATATGAAAGATAGTGTAGTCTTGGGTGACTTGCTTTGGGAAATGCCAGCGACCATGTTGACCAGCCTTATGGGAGGCCCATGTGGCAAGAAACTGAGGACTCCTGCCAATATCCAGCTGGTAACTGAGGCTTCTTGAAGCCCTGTGAGTGAGTCACTTTGAAAGTGGATTATCTAGCCCCAGTCAAGCATTCAGATGAAACTGCAGCCCTTGCCAACAATGTGACTGCAACTTCACAGGAGACCCTGAACCAGAACTATCCTATTAGGCTGCTTCCGGATTCCAGACCCTCAGAAGTTGGGTAAGATAAAAAATATTGTTATTATAAGCTGCTGAGTAATTGGGCCAATTTGCTATGCAGCACTGGACAACTAATGTAATGGATAATTACATTTTCTCTGTTCTTATATTCAAAAATTTCTGTTACTTGGATTTTATGTTTCCTACAACAGTCTTCATATTTTCTTTTATCTCTTATTTTCCATCTCTTGGTCTTTTTACTCTACATTCTGTGAGATTTTCTGAATTTTATTTTCTAACCCTTCTGAGTTTTACCTTTGTTCTGGCATTTACAATTTTTTTCTAAGAGCTATTTTTATTACCTGATTTTTATAGTGTCCTTTTTTTTTTTTTTTTTTTTAAAACAATAGTATCCTATTGTAGAGTTCCTTAGTCCAGAGACTCTTTATTTTACTCTCTCTACAGAAGAAACCTCCAGTATTTTGCCAGGTTAGGATCCAGGCAGTTTTGCTGTGTGAAGTAGGGAACAAGGGATCTGAGAGCCTCTTAAACTGAATTTAAACCAACCCCTTTGCTTCCCCTTCCATGTCTAGAGTTCCCCCGGTGCTGCTAATCTGTAATTCTCAGTTTTCTCCACTGTCAGCTTAAGATTCAGCTGTGTTTTTTAAATTTACATTCAGCTTCTACAATTTTTTTCTCTCCAATTTCTTTATTCTGGTGGGTTTAATTCTAAAAAAAGTAAAAAAAAGCCTTTTTTTTTTTTTTGTGGGATTTCATGGAAAAGGGGAAAACAGATATGTATATTTAACCAACACTTTTTTTTTTTTTTTGAGATGGAGTTTTATTCTTGGTTGCCCAGGCTGGAGTGCAATGGCGTGATCTCGGCTCAACTGCAACCTCTGCCTCCCAGGTTCAAGCAATTTTCCTGCCTCAGCCTCCCAAGTAGCTGAGATTACAGGTGCCCACCACCACACCTGGCTAATTTTTGTATTTTTAGTAGAGACGGGGGTTTCACCATGTTGGTGGGGCTGGTCTTGGATTCCTGACCTCAAGTGATCTGCCCGCCTCAGCCTCCTAAAATGCTTACCCAACACTTTTTACCTCAGCTGTCATGCCACACCTGCTCCCACCTCTCTTTGGGACTTTCTGTGATTCATTGACTATCTCATAGTCACCGTGGTTCTGAGGTCATGGTCCTTGAATAATTACAGTGGGAGCATTAGTAGGCCATTTCCAAATAATCAGTACATCCTTACTTATTGCAAAGCTGCTGACTTGTGCCTGAAGTTACGTCAATGGCCTTTAACTGCAGACTTTGATTTCAGAACTGAGTGTCAAGATTTAAGAAAAGGAATTTACATACCTGCACCTTGAAGGTCTGAATGTCTGTATATAACACAATGCCTATAGGTTTATATGCATATATATGGAATACACACATCTCAAAAATAAGCCTCTTGCCAAACAAAACCCACCTTTGGACTGTGGGTGAATTGAGAAGCATGAAAAATGTGTAGCCTAAAGTATATTTAAATATTCATGACGTCTTCAAAGCAAAGCTGTTGGGTAGACTAAGCCACCTGGAACACAGCTGTGATAGCACAATGAGGCCTTCTGAAAAATCAGTCTCATGCAGTGCTGGGAAGAATATTTGGAGGTGACCGAGTCAGACCTCCTGCTGCCACTGTAATAAAAGCTATTTTGGATTTGCCATGTCCATTATTAGTGAGGTTAGATTAATATTTAGAAAGTGTCTTCCTGTCTTAAAGATAATTGTATTTTGAATTATACAACTTATGTGGGGCAACAAATTTCGTTTGTTTACTGCTTATCCTTCTTGCAATATGATTTTTAAGAATGGCAATTATGTGGCACACTTGCCATTACTCTTCCCCCTTGTACCCATGGCAGACATTAGTAATTAATCATGGCCATGATTTCTTCTAGGCTCAGATGTGAGATATCAGAATCCTTTTCCATGCATGTTCCTGGAAGCCACTGAGAATTGACTGGGAAGTGGGGAACACACCACATGAAACATACATGCCATTTCTGGTTGGGTCTTTTATCCCCCAACCTCAGTTGAACAGCCTTCAGTTCACATTGTTTTAGCCAAAACTGATTTATGCATTGTGTTTTCAGAACAGATTAGGGTAGAATTTTTGTGTGTGTGTGTGTGTGAGATGAAAATAACCTTAGTAATTTTGTTTTTGTTTTGGTAACTCAGGACAACTCACACCCCCTGATTGTCCTGATTTCTTATTTAAATGCTGAGTTTAAGTGCTTGTGCAGTTGGTTTCTTGAACTGAACAGCACACTTTACGTTTATTCTATTGCATGTCACTTGTCTTTTTATTCTAAGCAAGGGGTCAGCAAATTATGGCACACAGGCCAAATCTAACTCACCACCTGTTTTTGTAAATAAAGTTTTATTGGAACATAGCTACTTCCCTTACTTTGTGCATTATTTATGTCTGCTTTTGCACTACAAGGGCAGAGTTGAGTAGTTGCAACAGAGACTGGCCCACAAAACTGAAAATATTTACTATCTGACCCTTTACAGAAAAAGTTCTCTAATGTGGTTCTAAGTTATCACTTAAGCCTCTTTTGATCCTCAACTTTACCCAGTATTTTCTTCATGTACACTAAAATTATTTGCTAACCCACTTAATTATACTTCTTTCCAGCCTACCTTTCTCCATTTTGTTTACTGGTTCTCCCAAGCAATGTTAAATACACTGTTGCCATTCAGATGTACTAGTAATAATACTCCTATTTCTTGAGCACTTCTTATGGTCCAGGCAGTACTAAGCACACTACATAAATTAAGTGAGCAAAAATGTAAGCGAATTGCTTGGCATAATGCCTGGCATGTGGTAAATACTTGATTATTATCTTTAATTTTTACAACAGCTCTACAAAAGGGTGGGTATTACTAAATAAAGAGTTTAAGTAATTTACTCAGGGTAGCTGAGCTGTTAAGTAATAGAACTACATTCCAGCTCAATTTGGACCGGTTGTAAGACTTGTGACCTTTCTGTTAAACCTTACTGTCTTTTTTCTGCCATATTCTCCAGGCTTACCAGTCTAGTTATCTGTCAAATGATTATATAAATATGTAATTATATAAATGTACAATATATGTAGTTGTGTTAGGGGTGGCAAATATCCAGATTACTGGTGGTGAATTCGTATGGGTCTGCAGCAACCTCAATTCTTGCCTCCTCAGAAGAAAGAATTCGATGGAGGGCCATAAGGCAGAAAGAGTCAGGCATATTTCAGAGCAGGAGTGGAAGTTTATTTAAAAAACTCTAGGAAAGAAAGGAAAGTACACTTGGAAGAGACCCAAGTGGGCACTTTGGAGGTCAAATGCCCGTTTAACCTTGATCCTAGTACTTTATAGGGTGGCCTGCTTCCAGCATCTCTCACCCCTTTCCTTTCATTCCACATGTGCGGTGCCCTCCTTGCACTTGGGAGGTGAGCATGCGCAGTGTGTTTAAGCAGTTGTATGCATGCTCACCTGAGGCTTTCTTCCCTTTGCCTGTGAAATGCCCCTGGAAGGTCATATTTCACCATTTTGCCTCTTAATGCAAATACTCGAGCCCACTTGCTTAATCCTGAAAGCTGGCGATTACCAATTTCAGGTGTTTTTATCTATTGGGACTCGCTGGTGCCGGCTGTGACCTATTACCATTTTTGTGTGACAACTGCTAGACAATCAGGAAACTGCCAAGCTATCACCTGATGGTCGTCTGACATTCCTGGTGGGTGGGGGGAGCCCCCTCTTGCCTTGCTCATACCTGACCAGCTACCTATTTAACAGTTGTATATATGTGTGGTACAGTGTATTATCTCAGATCTTCCTTTAAAAATGGCCAGGTTCTCTCTACTAAAAAATACAAAAAAAAAAAAAAAAAAAAAAAAAACTAGCCGGGCCAGGTGGCGGGCGCCTGTAGTCCCAGCTACTCGGGAGGCTGAGGCAGGAGAATGGCCTAAACCCGGGAGGCGGAGCTTGCAGTGAGCTGAGATCCGGCCACTGCACTCCAGCCTGGGCGACAGAGGGAGACTCCATCTCAAAAAAAAAAAAAAAAAAAAAAAAAAAAAAAA
>NC_045443.1:116135070-116157777 GCF_002776525.5 Piliocolobus tephrosceles
AAAAAAAAAAAAAAAAAAAAAAAAAAAAAAAAAAAAAAAAAAGGCCAGGTTCGATATTGTTCCTATTTTATAGATAAACTGAGGCTGAGAGAATGTCATACAGTTCATAAGCTGTTTGCTGGTATAATTCAAAGTTTGTGTAATTAAAAATAGTTTATACCACAGTGCTGTGATAAACAACCATGATCCATGGCTGAGCTGACATTCATTCAGCAGTTTTTACAGTATACATTTATAGAGTACCTACCCTATACCAAGTCCTGTGCTCAATCCATGCTATTTTTTTTTTTTTTCTGTAGTAATCCCCCCTTCTCTGCAGTTTTGCCTTCTATGGTTTCAGTTATCTACTATTAGCCATGGTCCAAAACTATTACACGGAAAATTCCAGAAATAAACCATTCATAAGTTTTAAACTGTGCGCTGTGCTGCGTAGCATGATGAAGTCTTGAGTTGTCCTGTTACTTCCAGCCCAAGAAGTGAATCGTTTCTTTGTCCAGCATCTCCACACTGTAGACACTACCCACCCATTAGTCATTTAGTAGCTACCTTGGTTATCAGATTGACTGTCGAGGTATTGCAGTGGTGGTATTCATTATTTTACTTTTAGTAATGACCCCAAAATGCAAGAGTAGTAATGCTGGCATATTATAATTGTTTTATTAGTAGTTATTGTTAATTTCTTATTGTGCTTAATTAAATATAATATGTATATATGAAAAAACTTAGTACATACAGGGTTTGGCACTATACAAGGTTTCAGGCATCCACTGGGGGTCTTAGAATGTATCCTCCTTGGATAAGGGGGGCTACTGTATGGTGAATTCCTTTCCTAAGTGCTCACAAACTGTCCATCTAATGTTTGTTTTTTCATTTAGTGTATTTGGTAACAGATGTTTTGGGTTACATTATCAACCCCTCTAATGAATTTCAAATCCTACCTGTTTTGCACCTCAATTTCCCCACCTGTGAAGTGGGAAAGATAATATCTGTTTTCACATCTTCTAATTCTCTGTGTTTGGGAGACCTTGAACAAGAAAGTTTACATTAAACAGAGGTAGCACAGTGGCAATCTGTGGGTAGGATCCAACCCAGAGATTTTTGGGCTTACACAGTGAATTTTAAGAAATTGAATTAATGTAAAAAGTTTAAAACGGAGAGATTTTTGAACTTTTCTTGAGTAATTAGATAACCTTGCAAGACTGGGCTTGTCTCACGTGGACACAGTGGACTAGAGGAAGCTTCTTTCTTTAGAGCACAAACTCCTGTTACCCACCTCCATCGTGCCTATTGTCTTCCCCACATTGAAGCCGTGTCACTTACTGTTTTAAATGTCCCATTTTAGTCATTTGCTCTACTGTCTGGTCTTTGTAGACATTTGAATTTGAACATTCAATCAGGAGAGATTTCAGCTGGGCATAAGAAAGAACCTCATCAACAAGATGAAATAAACGTGCTTTACAACCGTTTGAACTGACTGGATGGAAAAACCTTAATTCCTTGATTCTATGTAATTTTTTTTTTTCCAGAGAGTCTTGCTGTGTCACCCAGGCTGGCATGCAGTGGTGTGAGCTCAGCTCAATGCAACATCTGCCTCCGGGGTTCAAGCGATTCCCATGCCTCAGCCTCCCAAGTAGCTGGGACTACAGGTGCATGCCACCCATCACGTCGGCTAATTTTTATATTGTTAATAGAGACGAGGTTTTGCCATGTTGGCCAGGCTGGTTCTGAACTTCTGAACTCATGTGAACCACCCACCTCAGCCTCCCAAAGTGCTGGGATTACAGGCGTGAGCCACTGCACCCAGCTGATTTGATATATTTTAAAGGAACTTAACTTTAAATCAGAATAGGACATTTTAAATAAAAATAAATGAAAGAAAAGCTGTTTTTAACATGCACATACATCAGTATAGACTGTGATGCCCACCTGCTTATTGAGGGCAAAATGTAAACTCTATTAGGCTGCTAAGGAATTACATACAAATTCCAGCTGGTCTCACTGAGAAGCCCCGGGGTGCCTTGGACAGTGCACCACCATCACCAGTTCTTTTCCGAGTTTGCTCTCCTGCAGGAGAAATACTTTATTTTGTATACTCGCTTAAAGTCCAACTAACTCTGGACTCTTATCTTTAAAACAATTGTCTCTCTGATAAAGAGGACTAGAGGCCAGGCGTGGTTGCTCACGCCTGTAATCCCAGCACTTTGGGAGGCCATGTCTGGTGGATCACGAGGTCAGGAGATCGAGACCATCCTGGCTAACCCCGTGAAACCCCATCTCTACTAAAAAATACAAAAACAAAATTAGCCAGGCGAGGTGGCGGGCGCCTGTAGCCCCAGCTACTCCGGAGGCTGAGGTGGGAGAATGGCATGAACCAGGGAGGCGGAGCTTGCAGTGAACCGAGATCCGGCCACTGCACTCCAGCCTGGGCGACAGAGAGAGGCTCTCTCAAAACAAAACAAAACAAAACAGTGACGGGGGGTTGGGGACTAGAAAAGAAGAGATAATTCTGCCAAAATGTCAATTCTTCTGGACATTTTATTTCCTTTATGCCCTTTTTTTGTTTATTGACTGTCTGTTTTCAAGGACTGGTGGTGCAGGGGTTTATTTCTTCTTCCTGAAAGCTACAATGCATTTGCTCTTTGCTTTCTGCATTGCTATTACTAACAATGCCTGACCATCGTGAGTGGTCAGTAATGCTCAAAGAACGCATGCCTGCTTTCCTATGGTGATAGTTACAGTTACTCATCTCAGTCACAAAGAACATGGTCCTGATGGGAAAGGAGTAGACTGTTTGATCCCTTTCTAGAAAGTGTGTTTTGTTTGGGTTCTCTGAAGTAGGCTACATCTACTTCCCTGACAGTTTCTCAAAACTGTCAGCTTTGTTTATGAGCAGGATGAGTGAAATAAGAGAATCAGGTCTGGCATCCCTCCCTACTCTCAAGACACACACACACACACTGCAATTTGAAGTGTACTTCCCACGAAACACACAGCTCATGTTAGGCACCAGTCATTCCTTGAGTCCAGGACCTTGCCCAGGCTTTACATTTCACAAACATCCTTTGGCAGCAAAGCAAACAGCAGTTAGATCTTGTGGGGCTAAGCAGAAATCTCCTTCCCCAACCATACCATTCCATATTAATATGATTTCTCCTTTGAACCCTTAGCACTCTGTACTGCTCTCTGTACTGCTCACTTGACAGGTAATCATGCACATCTCTTGTTTTGTTATTTAAATCTGGTATTTAACCTTTTCTCTGTTAGTGTCTTTATCTCCCTACGGGATCATAGCAAATTGAATAAAAGAAAGGTAGATATTAACATGATTTCCTGTACATAGTAAATCTGTTCCTTAGTTCAGGTTACCCTAAAAAGTATGCCTCAAGACAAGGTTTGGGATCTATTAATTGATTTGGAGGGTGATCCCTCATAAGTTGGTGAGGAAGTAGGAAAGTGAGACAGGCAAAGGAAGGACAGAAAAGGATGTGACAAAGTGAGTTACCTCCTGTGGGCAACAGGGCACAGTTCTGCTGGGGACCCTTTCAGACAGCTCTGTCCAACAGAAATATAGTCATGTACCGCTTCATGATGGTACGGTATGAGAAATGCGTTGTTAGCTGGGTGCAGGGGCTCACACCTGTAATCCCAGCACTTTGGGAGGCAGAGATGGGTAGATCATTTGAGGTCAGGAATTTGAGACCAGCCTGACCAACACGGTGAAACCCCTACTAAAAATATTTTAAAAATTAGCTGGGTATGGTGGCGCACGCCTGGGGAGGCTGAGTCAGGAGAATCACTCATACCTGGGATGTGGAGGTTGTAGTGAGCCGAGATTGTGCCACTGCACTCCAGCCTGGGTGACAGAATAAGACTCTGTCTCAATAATAATAAATAAGATAATTTTAAAAATGCATTGTTAGACGATTTTGTCGTTGCATGAACATCAGTGAGTGCACTCACAAACCTAGAGGGTTCTGCCTACTACTCTTAAGCTATATGAGGTAGCCTCTTGCTCCTAGGCTGCAAACCTGTGCAGCATGTTTCCATACTGATCACTGTAGGCAATAATATTGGTAAAGATTTATATATCTAAACATAGCTTACAAAAAGTACAGTAAAAATACAGTATCATAACCTATGGAAGCACTGTTGTATATGCAGGCTGTCGGTGACTGAAATGTTGTTATGCAGTGTATGACCGTAGAATGCAAGCCACAAACGCAAGCCACATGTGTAGTTCTAAATTTTCTTTTTCTTTTCTTTTCTTTCTTTCTTTTTTTTTTTTTTAGATGGAGTTTCGCTCTTGTTGCCAAGGCTAGAGTGCAATGGCGCGATCTCAGCTCGGTGCAACCTCTGCCTCTCAGGTTCAAGCAATTCTCCTGCCTCAGCCTCCCAAATAGCTGGGATTACAGGCACCCGCCACCACGACCCGCTAATTTTTGTATTTTTAGTAGAGATGGGTTTTCACCATGTTGGCCAGGCTGTTCTTGAACTCCTGACCTCAAGTGATCCACCCGTCTCAGCCTCCCAAAATGCTGGGATTACAGGCATGAACCACTGCACCCAGCCTAATTCTAAACTTTGTAGTGGCCACATTTAAAAAGTAAAATGAAATAGATGAAAGTATATATTTAGCCTAATATATCCAAAATATGACTTTAGCATGTAATCAATATAAAAATTGTAAGTGAGATATTTTACATTTCTTTTTCATACCAAGTCTCTGAGATCTGGTGTATTTTTATTTTATTCTTGTTAATTTGGACTAGCCGTATTTCAAGTGCTCAATAGCCCCTTGTGGCTAGTGACAACTCTATGGAACAGAACAGCTCTAAGGGACACTAGAAAAATAGCACAGAGTTGTCTCAGAATGGGGAATGTATTTATTGGCCAATACCTGTTCATAATTGGTTGAATGTCACTCTTGGGAACATTATCTCCTGGGCACTTCTAGTTCACCCTGTGGCAGAAAACATCCTCAGGTAGAGAGACACAGGAAGCCATAACCATGGATAGGAAATGTCTACAGGTGACCTGGTGTATTAGTCCATTTTGATGCTGCTGATAAAGACATACCTGAGACTGGGTAATTTATAAAGAGAAAGACTTAATGGACTCACAGTTTCATGTGGCTGGGGAGGCCTCACAATCATAGCGCAAGGTGAAAGGCAGGTCTTACATGGCAGCAGGCAAGAGAGAATGAGAGCTAAGCAAAAGGGGAGACCCCTTATAAAACCATCAGATCTCATGAGACTTACTCACTACCACAAGAACAATAGCGGGGAGACCATCCCCATGATTGAGTTATCTCCCACTGGGTCCCTCTCACAGCACAACATGTCAGAATTATGGGAGCTACAATTCAAGATGAGATTTGGGTGGGAACACAGTCAAACAAACCATTTCACCTGGGATATGGGCAGAGCTCCTACAGTTTCTGCTGTAATCTTTATAATCTTTCTTTTTTTTTTTTTTTGAGTCAGAGTCTCGCTGTTACCCAGGCTGGAGTGTAGTGGCACAATCTCAGCTCGTTGCAACTTCTGTCCCCCAGATTCAAATAATTCTTGTGCCTCAGCCTCCTGAGAAGCCAGGAAGCCGAGATTACACGTGTCCACCACCACACCCAGCTAATTTTTGTGTTTTTAATAGAGATGGGGGATGGTCACATTGGCCAGGCTGGTCTCAAACTTCTGACCTTAGGTGATCCACCGAGCTTGGCCTCCCAAACTGCTGGGATTACAGGTGTGAGCCACAGCACCTGACTTCTGCTATAATCTTAAATAATTATGTGTTGGTTGATTGAAAAACTTCTGGATTCCTGCCATGGCAGCCTTTTCACCTTAGTTTTGGACTCAGCATTAAAGACTGCCATACATGGTTGTGGAGGCTGAGCACTATGTAACTCTAGGGGGCACCACTCACCTAGGCTTCTTACACTGAAGTATGCATGGCACCCCTAAAGTTACCCAGTGCCCAACCTGCACAACTCCTCTTACTCTTTGACTATTACAAAGCTTATCACTTTGGGGAAAGAGTAAAGGATTGATAGAACAGACATATTCACTTGGGCTTAACTACAATATTCTGTCTTTTAAGGGGCACTAAACATTTTAAGCACCTGCCACCATTTCCCTGCAAAGCCAGCATCATGAGTAATCGGCAGAAGCCAGCACCTCCAGGGCCCTGCAATCACTCTGAAGGAGTCAGCTTCACGCCTGCTGCTAATTTTAGCTTGCAATCTACGAAGGGTATCAATGAGTCTTTTTGCCAAGCACTCTTACAGACATGGCTTGAAAGTGTCTCTCCCAGGCTGGAGCTGGGATCTAGGTGAAAGCAATATATGTGATCCAGAGCATTCTACCCAATGGGAGCCTTCCCCATTGCCCCTGCCTGAGCCCCTGTATCTCTACTCAGCTTCCTTACCACGGTCACCCACAAGGTGTCTGGGCTGTGGGAGTCAATGAATTCTGGATGCCCAAGTTCAGTCATGCTGTCACAAAGGGGCTCTGAGTTGACTTCACTCCAGTTTCATTTATTATTCTGTGGCGAGTGACAAGTCATGCAAGTAAAATCAAATTGGTGTGAATGATAGCATCTAGAAAAAAAATTCAGAGCAGTTTGTGGAAAGGAAATCATAGAATTAATTGAATATAGAATTGGAAAGCAACTCAGAAATCATCCCAACCATGTCCTGTTCCAGATGATGAGTTGAAGAATCAGAGGTCAGGGTGCTCACTGAGGGACATACAATGGGTTAGTGGGAGAGGACCAGCGTCCTCTACGGAAGAGACTATGTCTGCCTCCCCAGTACATTATATCTGGCACATGGTTAGCATTCAACAGATGTTTATGGAATGAGTTTATGCATTTGTATAACATTCAGGTTACCAAGAGGCCAAAACTATATAATTTTTTTCCTGTATCATGTCGTGCGCATTTGTTTTTTTTTTTTTTTTTTTTGCAAATCCAGCATCTATTAGCCTTCCTGCTTATAGTGCATTCCTCTCCTACACTAGGGGGAGGAAGTATGTGATCCAATTACAGCCAGTCAGAGCATTTTATTCCCCTAGTCATGGTGATTTGTTCAAGGATTGACATGTGATTTAAGTCAGAGTGGTCAAAACCAATGAGACTCAGTTCTTGGGACTTTTGGGTCATGTTGTAAACAACAGAGCCAGCCTGAGAATGAAGCCAATACAGAGGAAAGCAGAACTAAGGGCTAGAAAGAGCAAGGGCAAGTTTGGGTGATGGCATCTGACCCCAGTATCCATGTGTATCTGAAGCCAGTGTCTATCCCTGACATTTTTAGTTATGTGAGCGGATAATGTCCTCTCTTAATAAAAAACCATTTAGGAATTTATCATTTGCATCTGAAATCAAATGCCAGCTAGCTTGGAAGCACCATTAAAAAACAGTCCCTCTTTAGCCTGAGGGGGTAAACTTTGATTAGCCTAAACCTAATGTGATGATTTTATTCTCTTTACCACCGAGTGCTTTACACATGAACATGTGATGCAAATCTTGTCAGACTGAGATGAAAGGTGCTGCGTAGATTCTGGAATAGGTTTTCTTCTTTATACCCAAGAGAAAAAAATTACCCTTTTCTGCCTGTGTACATGACTTTATGATGATGTGATGCCTGGATCTGCAGGAATCAGTTTGAGACCATGAGGAGTCAAGTTTGAGGCTAAGAGCCAGCATGCCCGGGTGGTAAAGCTGAGAGATGGCAAAGGTTGCATCTTTCATGGCATCATTGAACTGCTAAACTTCCATGATTTCTGGGCTTTAAAAAATTTGAGGTGCCAGGATCTTTTAGCCACTTTTAATTTGGGATTCTATTACTTGCAAATTTCCTCTGGAATCTTGTGACTCTATTATGTCTAGTTTGAAGACTAGCCTCTAGGCTAACTTTTTTTTTTTTTTTGAGACGGAGTCTCGCCCTGTCGCCCAGGCTGGAGTGCAGTAGCACGATCTCGGCTCACTGCAAGCTCCGCCCCCCGGGTTCACGCCATTCTCCTGCCTCAACCTCCCGTGTAGCTGGGACTACAGGCGACCGCCACTATGCCTGGCTATTTTTTTTTTTTTTTGTATTTTTAGTGGAGACAGGGTTTCACCGTGTTAGCCAGGATAGTCTCGATATCCTGACCTCGTGATGCGCCCGTCTTGGCCTCCCAAAGTGCTGGGATTACAGGCGGGAGCCACCGCGCCCGGCCTAGGCTAACTTTTTAACTATAAAACCTTTTTTTTTTTTGGCTGGGCACAGTGACTTGCAACTGTAATCCCAGCACTTTGGGAGGCTAACGCGGGTGGATCCCTTGAGCCCAGGAGTTCAGAACCAGCTTGGGCAACATGGCAAAAACCCTTCTCTACAAAATGTACAAAAATTAGCTGGGCATGGTGGCACATGCCTGTAGTCCCAGCTACACGGGAGGCTGAGGTGAGAGGATGGCTTGAGCCCAGAAACTGGAGGCTGCAGTGAGCTGCAATCATGCCACTGCACTCCAACCTGGGTGACAGAGTGAGATCCTGTCTTAAAAAAACAAACAACAACAACAAAAAAGATATTTTAACCTTGGCACTATTGATATTTTGGGCCATAATTCTTTGTGGTAGGAGGCTGTCACATGCATGTAGAAATTTAGCTGCATCCCTGGCCTCTACCTACTTGATACCAGTAGCACCCTGCCCCAGCTGTGAAAACTAAAAATGACTCCAGACATTGCACATGTCCCCTGGGTTGGGGCATGGGGGCAAAACTGTCCCTACTTGAAAACCACTAAACTAGAATTACTTACTTCCCAACTATTTTAGAAAAATAAGTTTACTATATTGTGATGGTTAATTTTATGTGTTAGGTGGACTAAGAGAGGCCCAGATAGTTGGCAAAACATCATTTTTGTGTATGTCTGTAAGGGTGTTTCTAGAAGAGCTTAGCATTTGAATCTGTAGACCGGGTAAAGAAGATTGTCCTCCCAATGTGGGTGTGCATTATCTAATCCACTGAGGGTGCAAATAAAGAGGTGAAAGAAGGTTGAACTTGCTCGGTTTTATCTGGGATATCTGTCTTCTCCTGCCCTCAGATAGTGACACTCCTAATTTTTGGGCCTTCAGTATGAGACTGAATTACACACCGGCTTTCCTAGTTCTTTGCTTTACACATGGCAGATAGTGGGACTTCTTGGCTTCTATAATCACGTGACCAATTCCTGTAACTGATGGATCAGTCAGTCAGTCCTCTTGGTTCTGTTTCTCTGGAGAATCCTGATTAATAGATATATTGTTGAGACAGTCTTGAGGTGTCATTAAAAACAAATGAGTTACCAAAAATTACAAGTGTTGGAGAGAATACAGAGAAATTGGAACCCTGCATTGCTGGCAGGAGTGTAAGATGGTGCAGCCTTTGTGGAAAACAGATTGATGGCTCTTCAGAAAGTTGAATATAAAATTACCATACGGTTCAGCAATTCTGCTCGTAGATATATATCCAAAAGAATTGAAAACAGATACTCAAACAGATATTTGCACCTGGATTTTTTTTTTTTTTTTTTTTTTTTTTTTTTTTCTTGAGACAGAGTCTCACTCTGTCACCCAGGCTGGAGTATAGTGTGTGATCTTGGCTTACTGCAACCTCCACCTCCTGGGTTCAAGCAATTCTCCTGCCTTAACTTCCCGAGTAGCTGGGATTGCAGGTATGTGCCACCACATCTAGCTAACATTTTTTGTATTTTTAATAGAGACAGGGTTTCACCATATTGGCCGGGCTGGTCTCAAACTCCTGACCTCAGGTGATCTGCCCGCCTTGGCCTCCCAAACTGCTGGGATTACAAGCATAAGCCACCACACCCAGCATACCTGGATATTAATAATAACATTATTCACAGTAACCAAAAGAAGGAAGGAACCCAAGTGTCCATGGGTGGATGAATGGGTAAACAAGATGTAATATACACATATAATAAAATATTAATCAGCCTTGAATGAAATTCTAAAACATGCTACAATATGAATGCACCTCGAAAGCATTGTGCTAAGTGAAATAGCCAGTCACAAAGGAACAAATATTATGATTCCATATGAAATATCTGGAAGAGACAAATTCACAGAAACAGAAAGTAAAGCAGAATTTATCGGGGGCTAGGAGAGGGGAGAATGGGGAGTTATGGCTTAATGGGTACAGAATTTCTGTTTGGGGTGATGACAAATTTTAGAACTAGATAGTGGTGATGGTTACACAACATTGTGAATGTAATTAATGGTGCTGACTTGTGCATTTAATGCTTAAAATAGCAAGTTTCATGTTACATATATTTTACCATTAAAAAATCCTCTCCAAACCCCGAATGAGTTAAAGTAATGAACTTTTGCCAGTCCTAGAGTGTTTGGTACAATGCATTACCTAGATGCCATAGCATATGAAAGAACATTTGAGGGGAAGGAGTAGGTGGGATTTCGTTACTCTATTTTCTGGCTATTAAGATTAGAGTCTGCTGAGCTCTAAGACACTAATGTTTTAGTTATAGGTTGATATCCAAATCTCATCTTAAGTTGTGGCTCCCATAATCCCCTGTGTCATGGGAAGGACCCAGTGGGAGGTAAGTGAATCATGGGGGCGCATTTTTCCCATGCTGTTCTTGTGATAGTGAATAAATCTCATGAGATCTGATGGTTTTATAAAGGGCCATTTCCCTGCACATGCTCTCTTGCTTGCCACCATGTAAGACGTGCCTTTGCTCCTCCTTTGTCCTTATAATTGTGAGGCCTCCCCAACCATGTGGAACTGTGAGTCCAGTAAACCTCTTTTTCTTTATAAATTACCCAGTCTTGGATATTTCTTCATTGCAGTAGGAAAATGGACTGATACATGGGTTTTGCTGAGTTCTTGCCATGTACAAGGCACTATGTTAAGGTCTTTACACGAACCACTTCAATAACTCTAAAAGAGCCCCACAAAGTAGATGTTAATATTACCCCATTATATATGTGGGTAACGAGGCTCAGAGAAAAGTGGAGTCAGCATTGAAAGAAATCCAAGTAGTTTGATTCCATACAGGTCCCATGCATTTAACTATTGGACTCAGTTTTTTGCTGAAGGTTGGAGTCAAAATGCTTAACTTTGGTTTAAAAAAAACCTATTTTGAGAATTTACATAGTTAAACAGTAATAAGGGAGAAATGAAGTTGTTAGCAACAACCAAGCAACTCCCATCTTTCTGACTTTGCAGTTGAAAAAAAAAAAAAAAACATTGCACAGAAGATGTGTTTGCCTCTGAACAGTGTCAATTAGATCAGAGGAGCGCTTTTCCCAGCAGGACAGCTGAAGCACTTGGGCTTTCCTGGGGTCCAGGATGCTCCTCAGGGGCAAATTTACAGTTCCCTGCTGGGGCTTAGATGGCTGGATCCGAATGTTCTTGTCTATCTTTCTGCCTTATTGGGGGGTGGATTATGGCACTTGATGATTTAATCCGTGTAATCTCTAGACAAAACATGTCTCCACTTTGCTGCCAGAAAAATGTTAATTTATTCTTCTGGAGCTAGAGAGGTAAATGAAGTGATTGAAGATGCAATGTGTGTATGCGCACTTGTGTGCACCCAGGCATGTGTGTGTGTTGGTACACTAGGGTCTGTGTGAAGTGAAGCAAACAGGCCTGAAATGAAGGAATTTTTAGTGGAAAGTTTGTGAGTCTCGTTTAGGGAAATGCAGTCCCCTCCCCTTGCCCAAACTGTGTGCAACATGTTGTGTCTATGATGTGATTATTTTCCTGGAGGGTGTGTGGTATCGTGTTCATCAAGATCTCAGGGGGGTTTTGGAGAATGTCAGTCTGAAGTTTTGAGAGCCACAGTTACCTTAGGTATGAGAGCCTCTCAATATTTAAGAAGGACCTTTATTTGGTAAGGCACTGGGGCAGAGAGCAGCAATGGGAAGTGTTGTTTCAAGCCTGCTGAGTTGGAAGCTTGAAAACACCCAGCTAGGTTGAAATAAACTTTGGCAAAACAAGCCCAAGCATCCCAGTCTGCTCCTTCAGCTGTCTCCCTCTCCCACTTTCTTCCAGTCCTCCTCTACTGTGCGAGGGTCTGCCCACCTTATGGGCTACAGGCCTGCAACCTGGGGAATGTAAAGACCAGACACTTCCACTTAGTCAACTTGTGTCTGGCACATAGTACGAATTAAATAAACAGTAGTTTAAAAAGCTGCAGCCATCCAGATCTCTGAGAAATGGTAATTTGTTCCAGACATAGAACAAAGAGATTCCCTTTCTTCTCTTATAACCTAAGAGAAGAAAAAATAAACAAGCTAAGGAAAATAGACAACCTCAGAGAGTACTCATTCATGGCAAGTGGGAAACCATATAAATGTGTGTGTTTCTTTATTTAGAAACAAGTAAGCACAGTTTGTTGACTGTTTGCCACATCGTGCCATGCTCCATATACTATCCTTAACATGCATCACCTTCTTTAGTCATCACAGCAACCTGGGGAGGTTGGAACTCTCAAACGCATTTGACAGATGAGGAAACTGGAGAGGTTTACAGAGATGAAGCAATTTGCCCAAGGTAAGTAGACAGCAAGCATCAAGAGTCAGGATTTGAAAGGTCACTGTTTTGACGATGCTATGTCAACTCCTGTGAACCTTGCATTTTCTAATTTGATTAGGGAAGACTTCCTGTGGGAGAAGGACTATCACTAAATGTTGAAAAAAATGATACAGTAAATGGGAGAGATATTATAGTCTGAGTGTAATTGGTTTAGGATTAAGCCATCTTTTTCAAACTTTATTGTGTATACACATCACTTGAGAATCTTATTAAAATGATTCCTGGCTGGGTGTAGTGGCTCACACCTGTAATCCCAATGCTTTGGGAGGCCAAGGTTGGAGGATCACTTGAGGCCAGAGTTTGAGACCAGCCTAGGCAACAGAGTGAGACCCTGTCTCTGCAAAATAAATAAATAAATAAAATGTAGATCCTGATTCAGCAGGTTTAGGGAAGAGCCTGAGATTCACATTTCTTTTCTTTCTTTTTTTTTTTTTTTTTGAGACTGAGTCTCATTCTGTTGCCCAAGCTGGAGGGCAGTGGCGTGATCTTGGCTTACTGCAACCTCTGCCACCTGGGTTCAAGCAATTCTTCTGCTTCAGCCTCTAGAGTAGCTGGGACTATAGGCGTGCACCACCATGCCCGGCTAATTTTTGTATTTTTAGTAGTGACGGGGTTTCACCATGTTGGCCAGCTGGTCTCGAACTCCTGAACTCAAGAGATCTACCCACCTTGGCCTCCCAAAGTGCTGGGATTACAGGTGTGAGCCACCGCGCCTGGCTGAGATTCACATTTCTAAGCAGCGCCCAGTTGATGTTGTTGCTGTGAGCTGTAGACATTTCAAGTAGCCAGGAGATAAGATACAGTGTTTATAAACAACTTGCCCATCTGTGATATCATTTGATCCTTACCTAAGCCCTGTGAGGAATCCATTATTATTTCTACATTATAGATGAATAAATTGAGAGTTTGGTTGACAATAGCTACCGTTTTCAAGTGTCAGGCATTTCTAGGGATACAATAGCAAACAAGACAGACATAGTTCTCATTTCAAGAAATTGACGATCCAGGAAACAAAGCTGTAGATAATTAAATTTGAAAGGCTCTGGGTGCTCAATGAAAGTTTGTTAAATGGGTGAAAAGCTTCAGCTCCATTCATCATAGGAGGAAGAGAAACAGGCTTAGGGTAGTGGAGGATGATGTATTTAGTCTTAGGCATTGTAGATGACATCCTGGTGTAGCTGTCTAGTAAGCAGGTCTGGGTCTGGTGTTCAGGAGAGAGATCCAAAGTGAGGAGAGCTGAGTTTGAGAGCTGTCACTGCATAGGTAGTAACTGGAATTATAAAAGATTCGATTCAGGAAACAGAGGAGAATGAAATTGGCTAGAAGAGTTTAAAGTGTGAAGATCCTTAAATAGGCTTCTAAAATAGGAACCTGCCTGGCCAGAAATTACCGGTTTTCAGAGGAAGAGGAGCCTAATGAAAATGACTAAGAAAAATTCACAGGAGAGGTAGGAGGAAAGCCACAAAAGCCATGGGATGAGAAAACTTCACTGAAGAAGAGGTTCATCACTGATGATGGGATAAGCCAGAGTCATGTGTGCCTCTTGATGCAGTGCACTGAGGTGGACACAACATGTCTTCTGTAATATCCTTCAAAAAATGCATGTTTAGAATCTAATCATGAGAAAACACAGACAAGCCCAAATTGAGGGACATTATACAAAACTACTTGGCTGTACTTTTCAATTTTTCTTTTGTATCTTGAAAGACTAACAAATAATAGTAAGGCTTCCAGGCCGGGCATGGTGGCTCACACCTGTAATCCCAGCACTTTGGGAGGCTGAGGCAGGCAGATCACCTGAGGTCAGGAGTTTGAGACCAGCCTGGTCAACATGATAAAACCCCGACTCTACTAAAAATATAAAAATTGGCCGGGCATGGTGACGTGCGCTTGTAATCCCAGCTACTCAGGAGCCTGAAGCAGGAGAATCACTTGAACCCAGGAGGCAGAGGTTACAGTGAGCTGAGATTATGCCATTGCACTCCAACTTGGGCAACAAGAGCAAAACTCCGTCTCAAAAAAAAAAAAAAAAAAAAAAAAGAAAAAGAAAAAACTAAGACTTCCAGATATAATAAAAGGAGACTAAAGAACCATAACAAGTAAATGTGGCTCCATATTTGGTCTTGCATCAGAAAAGAAAAAGGTTATGAAAGACATTATAGAGACAACTGACAAAATTTTAAAATGGGCTGCTGACTAGATAATAGTATTACATCAATGTTATTTTTCCTAAATTTGATAATTGTGTTGTGATTGTATAATAGAATACCTTTGTTCTTAGGAAATATATGCTGAAATATTTCGAGGTGAAAGTTTGGGATGTCTGCCATTTACCCTTCTGCTATGATCTGAACGTTTGTGTCCTTCCAAAATTCACATGTTGAAGCCTAATCCCTAATGTGTGAAAATTTGGAGATGGGACCTTCAGAGGTGATAAGGTCATGAGGTTACCTAACCTCCCGTTCATGTCAGAGGTTACAGTGAGAGAACAGCTGGCTCTCATCAGATACTGAGTGCCTGGCAACTTGGTCTTGGACTTCCCAGCCTCCAGAACTGTGAGGAAAAAATTCTGCTGCTTATAAACCATCTAGGTTGTAGTATTTGGTTGTAGTAGCCCGAACAGCTTAAGCACCTTCCACGGTTCTGAAAAAATAAAAAGGATAAATAGATACATAAGGCAAATGAGGCCAAATATTAATTGGTAAATCTGGGCAAGGATATATGAGTATTCACTGTACTATTCTTACAACTTTTTTTATAGACTTGAAACATTTCAAAGTAAAATGTTTTTAAAAAAGGAATGCATATACACTATCAAATTTTGTGGAGAGGTGAGAAAAACCAGTGGTCCAAAGTCGCCATTGGGTCAGGCATGGTGGATCATGCCTGAAATCCTAGCATTTTGGGAGGCTCAGGCAGGAGGACTGCTTGAGGTCAGGAGTTCAATACCATCCTAGGCAACATAGGGAGACCCTGTCTCTACAAAAATTAGCTGGGCATGGTGGCATGTACCTGTGGTTCCAGCTACTTGAGAGGCTAAGGTGGGAGGACTGCTTGAACCCACGAGGTTGAGGCTGCAGTGAGCAGTGATTGCACCACTACACTCCAGCCTGGGTGACAGAGCAAGACTCTGTCTCAAAAAAGAAAAGAAAAATATCCTTTCGATTCAGCAACAATGGATTTAGCCTTGAATTTACCACACTTACATTCTAGAAAGAAATCCATAAATGAATATACAATTACAAATTGGAATAGGGATTGGGAGGAAAGAACAGGAAGCTGTATAGATAGATTGAGAGAATGACATGGATGTAATTAGTGCCTTGGGCAAACCAGTTCCAGTGGAGTGCAGGAGCCAATGTCAGACTGCAGCGGACTGAGAGGGAAGTGAGGATGTGAGAACAGAGCGTAGACACCTCCTTCAGGAGGCTTGGGTAAAGAGGGTGGATCATAAAAATTAGCTACTATAGGGAGAGGTGGGATCAAGGTAGAAACCTGGGGAGCCATGGGAGTTTTTGAAGAAGTTGTTACATCTGGGCAGGGTATGTGATGACAGACAGGGGTTTCCAGGGAGGTAGAATGTGAATGTTCTACACCGAGGGAACAAGGACGACACTTAAGGAAGGGAGGGGTGTTTGCAAAAGGCGAGAAACTTGGTCCATCCAGAGGCTGAGATGTCTGTGGGTGGGCCATGAAAGGGGCAGCTGAAGAGGCAGGGAGGGCGTAGATTTAAAACCTTGTTTGCCAAGCTGAGCACCTTGACTTTTGCCAGAAAGAGGTTCAACCTCTTGTCTGGTGTCTCAGCCAGCAGATGGCAAAGTAGGACCCATACTTCCAAAAGTTTTTCTACACGAAAGAATATATGTTATATTAAGTGCTCCCAGGTATTCAAGCCAGAAGCTGATGTACCATCTGTTCTATTAGTCTGTTCTCACACTGCTATAAAGTCATACCTGAGACTGGGTAATTTATGAAGAAAAGAGGTTTAATTGAGTCACAGTTTGACAGGCTTAACAGGAAGCATGGCCAGGAGGCCTCAGGAAACTTACAATCATGGTGGAAAGTGAATGGGAAGCATTGGTGGAAGCTTGTAGATGGCCACCTTCTCCCCATGTCTTCACATAGTCTTCCCTCTGTGTCTGTGTCTAAATTTCCTCTTCTTATGAGGACAGCAGTCAGATTAGGACCCAGCATAATCATCTCATTTTAATTTAGTTACCTCTTTAAAGACCTCGTCTCCAAATACAGTCACACTCTGAGGTACTAGGAGTTAGGACTTCAACATGTGAATTTCGGTAGTGGGTGGCGGGGGTGGGGAAAGGACATGGTTCAGCTCACAGCAACTCTTCTCATCATTTAGAATGCAGCCTAAATGTCCTTGGGAAGGCTTTCTTTTCCTCCACCCTACCCAATCCAAATAGATTTCCCATTATTTTTATATAGCACCCCATTCCCCCCATCCCTATTCCATTTTGTAATTGCACATTCGTTTATGGGTCTCCATCTAGAATATAAGTGTCATGAATTCAAGGACCATCTCTTTTCTGATCACTGCTATATCCCCAGGATTAGCATAGTTCCTGACCCATAGTAGGCAGTCGATATAAATTTGTTGAATGAACAAATCAATGAAAAATCTAGAGACTGAACAGAATCTAGCAACTTTGCATCTAGTTGAACTGAGGCCAAAACTACCAAAAGGAGAGGTGATTCTTACTTATGTTTAAAGATCTGCAGAACAAGTGATTTCACACCAGCCCTTAGTACCCCTCACTGCAGCCTTTTGGCACGAAATATGCAAGATGTGACTGGAAATCGATTCAAGCTCAGAGGTAGGGAGCTGGGAAGAACACATTTATAAAATTATTGCTGGTGTGTGCTGTGACATAGCAGCCCAGTATAGCACCACAGGCCAGTGTATGACCAAAACTAATGGCATTGGGCTTTTTGTTTAAAAGATAAGAAAATTCAACTGTAAGCAGGGACAGAACAAATTTCATTCTTGTTCAATTGTTTTAGAGGACGTTTAGATTTGGACTCAATTTGAACTGGATTTCTAGATGGATCCATTTCAAAATGTAGTATTTGGGTTGTGCTAAGGCTTAGTGCATCTGTGCAGTTTCACTCTAGCTTCTGGTTCATAGACAGTTTCTGAAAGATCACTGTGAGTCTCAGCCATTCTCAGGCAAGATCATACATCCCAAAGAATCGTCTTGCTAGAAGGTCCTGAAGACTTATTTTGTGTAGTCCCCTGCCTGCAAAGGGGTCGTTTGATTTATCCAAGCAAGATTGTTCATTTATTTTTATTTATTTAGCAAACACTTATTGAGAGTTTACACTCTGCCAAGCACCATGGATTAGTAAAGAAGCATAAGATATAGCCTCCACTCTCAAAATTGCGTCTTGAGAGCAGAGGCCAAATCTTGGTCTTATTTTTTCCTATCTGGTGCTTGGTGCAATTGTTGTGGCAGGAGCAGCTGTGTGGTGACATTTGTCATTTTTTGGCTGCCCAGTGTTAGAATCTTCATTCCATATTTGGAAAATTTCCCATTATATGAGTCTTGTGGGGAGGCAGAACCCTCCTCTTACAAGAGAAGCTCTGAAGATGAGGTATTTGTCTTCCCAGGATCCTTTGCATCTCAGGTGTGATCATGTGACATGGAGTTGGCCAGTCAGATGCACTTGTGTGAGTCTTTGAAATGGAATCAGTGTCATGCAGAATAGGGGCAATGGAGGATCAGTTATGGAGGTGGCAGGAGCAGCAGTGAGTTTCTAGAGGGCAATAATGGTGCCAGTGGCAGCACTCAGTGCCCAGGGCTAGCAGGGACCAAGGTATAAACTGTAGTGCCCTCAGCTTGGGGATTGCTGCAGTCCTGTCTTCCTTGAGCTGCTCTTGCTGCTTGAATCTGGCAGAGGTCCTGACTGCTGGCCAGTCTTGCTTTTTGCTTATTCCCTTGCCAGGCTTGGCTCTTCAGCCTTCCTGGTCATTCTATGAGCTCCCCATCATCTCCAGAATGCTTAAAGGAGCCAGAGTTGATTTCTATAGCTTGCATCTAGGAAACCTGACGCATGTAAACTCTTGGTCTACTAACCCAGGAATGACATAAAGCCACTCTCTTACTTTTCCATCATTCAATTAAAATTTTATTCTGAGCTCCCATTATGTGGGGTGGTTGATATTTGATCTCAATCAGTTCAGAATCTCTTCTCTCCACTTACCTCTCTTTTTTAAAAAAATAATTTAATTTAATTTTAAGTTCGAGGATACATGTGCAGGATGTGCAGCTTTGTTACATAGGTAAATGTGTGCCATGGTGGTTTGCTGCAAAGATCAACCCATCATCTAAGTATTAAGCCCCGCATGCATTAGCTACCTATCCTGATGCTCTCCCTCCCCACTGTCCCCACAACAGGCCCCAGCATGTGTTGTTCCCCTTCCCGTGTCCATGTGTTTTCATTGTTCAGCTCCCACTTATAAATGAGAATATGTGGTGCATGGTTTTCTGTTCCTGCATTAGTTTGCTGGGGATGATGGCTTCCATTCTATCCATGTCCCTGCAAAGGATGTGATCTCATTCCTTTTTATGGCTGCATAGTATTCCATGGTGTTATACATACAACATTTTCTTTATCCAGTCTATCATTGATGGGCAGTTGAGTTGATTCCATGTCTTTGCTATTGTGAATAGTGCTGCAATGAACATGTGTGCATGTATCTTTGTAATAGAATGATTTATATTCCTTTGGGTATATAACCAGTAATGGGATTGCTGGGTCAAATGGTATTTCTGGTTCTAGGTCTCTGAGGAATCGCCATTCCCTGTTTTTAAAGATAACATTTTAAAGTAGTTGTTTAATATCATAAAGTACAGAACAGATGAAAAATAGAGGAAAATGCTAGCGATAACCCCACCATTCTAATTAAATAACTATTTACTTGCCTCATCTTCATCTTTTTCCTGTGTATGTTTTTACAGATTTATGAATATACTCAAATGCAAGCCATTCTTTATCCTACTTAAAACATTTTAACTTATTATTGCATCAACATTTTTTCCCCATGCTTTCTGGTATTTATAATTATAATTATTAGCTTTATTATAAAAATGTATTATAAAAGTTTATAAATTTTAAAAGTTAAAATATGTAGAAGTTACAGAAATAATAAGCATCTACATACCCCTCTTAGATCAATTGTTAACATTTTGCTATATTTGTTTTCTCTCTTTGAAAATAATTTTCCAGAAATTATGACACTTTACCTCTTAATGCTTCAGCATGCATTTTCCTAAGAAAAAGAACTTTCTTCTACATAATCGCATTACCATTACCATGGTTAAGAAAATTAGCAATAATTTTCATAATATCATCTAAAATCTAGTTTATAGTCAAAATCCCCCAATTATCCTAAGAATGCCTTTTATAACTGGGGTTTTAGAGCTTGACTTTTTCTTTTTTAAGTTCCAGGAGGCTTAAATAATGCTTAATAATAATAAAGTATTGGGGGACAAGTGGGGAGATACTGTTTCCTGTGACTGGATTATAGCTATTTATCCTATTGGTTCCTTAATGGCATCTTGGCTGAACACTCAGAACAGAGCTCAGATTCCCAGCTCTGATTCCTTTCTGGAGTTTTTGTGGCTTCTAATGGGGTAGGCGGCAGGTATCCCCAGTGCCCAAGCTCTCCCCCTCCTCCCTTTCATTTTTATGGAGTCTTGAAGGCAAGAAACCCTGGTCTGACCTGTGTTTGTTTTCTTGAGGCCCAAGACCCTTCAAGGTGCAGGCTTTTGAAATTTAAAAGCCCTTCTTCTGCTTTCAACTCCCTGTGGTCTGACCACTCAAACAGAGGAGAGTCATGGGATAACATATGGTAATGAGAGGAAAGGACATTGGTTAACTTTTCAAAATATTATCCTGGCTTATATGTTCTGTGCAGACATTAGGACACACACTTAACTGTTTTGCTCCAGGACAGTCATACTGGTTGTCAAAATATTAAACTACTTCTCAACAAGAGCATGAATTTTATCATCCAAAAAAGGCAACTTTTGCTTGTGTAGCATTCCTTCATCTTTCTCATATGTATTTATTTAGATATAATCCATACATTGGCAAATGGCTAGCATAAAGTACACTGTCTTGAGCCCCCTGCCCTCTAGATAGTCCCACCTCTTCCCTGGGACACTTCAGATCTCCAGCAACCAATGGATGAATGCCTAGAAGAAACAGATGCCTTCAGGACCCTGTCTACATCTCTTCTGATGGGTCAGTGCCAAGACTTCTGGGCTGCTAAGTGTTTTGAATAGCCCCATGGAACAAATGTAAATCGGATCATATCACCCTCCTGCTTAAAATCCATCATTGACTTCCTGCTTCACTCAGAATTAAGTTCCAGCTGCTTCACAGAGCAAGTAAAACCTTACAAGATCTGGCCCTTGCTTTCCTCGTTAGCTTCTTCTCTATTTCCCCCACCTGCTTTGGACCCTGCTCTTCCTAGTGGGGTTCTAGCTGAAAGAGACTGGTTTGCTCCTTACAGATTCCATGCTCTTTTTGTATTTTGGATCCTCTCATGGTTGTTCCTGCTGCCTGGAGTTGCCTCCCTAATTACTGTTGATCTCTGGATTTTAGTTTAAATGCCATCTCTTCTGAGAAGTTGTTGCTGAACCTTCCAGGTCTGGGTTCAGGCTTCCTATGCTCTCTGAACTCGTTTTATTGCAGAATGTATCCCAACAATTTCATATTATTGCTATGCCTTCCTGTTAGGACTCTGGGCTCCAGAGGGCCAGCACCCATTCTTACCTTTCTCATCATTTGACCCCAAATGTCTAACATTGTAATCAATGCTCATTGGAAGAAATAATGATGTTGATATAGACATTCATATACATCTATGTGTATATAAGTATATACACACAGAGACACGTATGAGAGAGTGAACAGATGAGAATCAGAAAAAGGGGAAGATTTGGAACATGGCTAATATTAGAATGAGGTCATCTCAAGTTTCCAAATAGGAACACTGGTATAGGAGGAGATCATTTAAAAATCTAGTAGCCTGGTGGAAGGGAGGTAGCAGAACCAATGCTGACTGGGACAGGAGATTATTTTACAAATAATTCACAACCTAGGTCTCTTAGAGATAAAGGTTTAGAAAAAAGCTATACCTTTACAATACAAAGGAAACAACCCTCCATGTCCTGAGTCCATCAACAGAGCAAAGAGACTCCTCTTTCTTGCCACTATAGGAGACAAGGCATTCGAGATGAATATTTGATCCCAAGGCCATTACAAAAAATAATGAGGCTGCACCCAGCATGTTTTTTCACCTGTCAGTGTCCCTTACCTACCACGGATGCTGTCTCCTCATTCCTACAGAGCCCCACCTATTTCACAAATGATGATCAACCTGCCCTGAGTCATAGCTGTTCAGTCACTTCATTTGTGCTGTAATTGCGGGGTATCTGCATGGGAGTGTTTTCTGACCTGTTCAGCTAATGCAGTGGTCCCTGGGGGTGGAGCTAGTCCAGGCAGGGGTGCCCCGAAAAAGGCAGTGAGTGACCAGCCAGGGCTTGGGGTGAGGGGATGCATCTCAAGGAGCTGGTTTTCACCTGTGCCATAATAAACAAAAGGGCTTATTCATTTATTCATGTATTCATTCTTTCTACAACCCCTACTAAAAGGGGTGTAAAGTTAAATTCCTGGAGGGAGTTGGTGTAATATACGAAGAGTAATGAATGAAGAGAAGTGTGTGTCAAACTAGAGAGTAAATGTCCCCTCTAAAGAAGACAGCTGCTTTTCAAGTTGAGACAATTGTTTCTCTGGGATAGATTTGTGTTACTGCATTCCAGATGTGCTGTTTCCCCTCTTGCAGAGGGATTACATCCCATTACATCCCCATCCCATTGACTGATTTGGCCAGTGAAATATGGGTGGGCTGGGCGTGGTGGCATACGTCTGTAATCCTAGCAGTTTGGGAAGCTAAGGCGGGACGGTCACTTGAGGTCAGGAGTTTGAGACCAGCCTGGCCAACATGGCAAAACCCCATCTTTACTAAAAATACAAAATTAGCCAGGTGTGGTGGCGGGTGTCTGTAATTCCAGCTACTTGGGAGGCTG
>NC_045443.1:116162777-116217351 GCF_002776525.5 Piliocolobus tephrosceles
CTTTCTCTCTCTCTCTTTCTCTCTCCCTCTTTCTTTCTCTCTCTCTCTTTCTCTTTTATAATGATTATTTTGTGGAACTATGTCTTATTATCTCTGTTTGCCAGAAATCTTTTTATTGTAGCTACATGTATGTCATTTTTTTCTCTTGCAGTGATTTTTTTTTTCTTTTTTAAGATGTCACCCAGGCTGGAGTGCAATGGCACAATCTAACTCATTGCAACCTCTGCCTCCTGAGTTCAAGCAATTCTCGAGTCTCAGCCTCCCAAGTAGCTGAGATTATAGGTGCGTGCCAGCGTGCCCGGCTAATTTTTGTATTTTTAGTAGAGATGGGTTTCACCATGTTGGCCAGGCTGGTGTCAAACTCCTGACCACAAGCATCTGCCCACCTCGGCCTCCCAAAGTGTTGGGATTATAGGCATGAGCCAACCGCACCTGGCCAGTTTCCTTATTTCTAAAATGGGAAATGTATCCACACCACAAAATTGTTGTAATGCTTTCATGACAGAAAGTGCTCAGCATAATGTCCAGAAGATAAGTGCTCTATAAAAGGCAGCTATTGTATTATTATTATTACCATTTTATTTACCAGAAGGAAAAGAAGAATTCCTAAGATCGATATAATTAGATGTGTTGGATATAGAAGGAGTCAAGGCAGGAGAAGATATGAGTGGCTCCCAGAGAGGCTAGAATCAATCAGGAGTGGCAGGTGTATATGTGTGTGTGTGCCTACTGGGGGAGCCATTATAGCATTTCTTGGATAGTAGAAATATCAATATTATGATTGAGAGGTAATATTACTTTCCCTAGCTAAGAGAGGAAAGGAAAACATGGAGAATGAGATTGAATGGTAAAGCTGATGCATGAAGAAATTTAAAGGGAACACAGGAAGTAGATATGCAGCCATTTCTTGTGTGTTTCAGGATGTCTGGTCATTTGGTGTGCGTAACCATTGGCAGCATGGCCATAATCCTTTCTGAATTAATAAGGTAAAGAGAAAATATAAGAACATTCCATCGGGTTTGTCATCTCTGCCAAGACCCTGCAACATCAGACTAAGTCAGGCCTAGTCTGGCCTAGTGAATGTGTACACCTAGGCTGAGTCTAAAGGTACTCTCTGCATTGGAAGTAGGGGCTTCAGATGACAGGGGCAGCCATTTTAGTTGACATTAAAAAGCTGGCAGCCATTCTGACATTGAAAAAATTTTCCCAAGTGTTTGTAAGAATATAGTGAGGGATACTATTGAAAGATGCTGTATTTTAAACTAGTTATAAATACATTATGTGTACACACATGTATATATATGTATATATAACATGCACATATATATAATATATATGTATGTTAGGGTGATATGTATGTATATATGTATGTGTGAGTGTGTGTACATATACAGAATACTTTACTAAGACGTATAGAACACCACTGTCCGATAGGCATATAATGACCACCGCATATGTAATTTTAAATTTTCTAGTAGCCACATTATAAAAAATTAAAAGGAGCAGGTGAAATTAATTTTAATAATGTTTTCTTTAACTCAGTATATCCAAAATAAAATGTTATTTCAACATGCACTCAATCTAAAAAATTATTATTATTATTATTATTCTTTTTAGATGGAGTCTCGTACTGTCGCCCAGGCTGGAGTGCAGTGACGGGATCTCGGCTCACGGCAACCTCTGCCTCCCAGGTTCATGGGATTCTCTTGCCTCAGCCTCCCAAGTAGCTGGGATTACTGGTGCACACCACCACACCCGGCTAATTTTTTGTATTTTTGGCAGAGACAGGATTTCACTGTGTTGGCCAGACTGGTCTTGAACTCCTGACCTCGTGATCTGCCCGCCTCAGCCTCCCAAAATGCTGGAATTACAGGTGTGAGCCACCGCACCTGGCCTAAAAAATTATTAATGATATGGTCTACATTTTTTTTTTTTTTTTGAGACAGGGTCTCACTCTGTTGCCCAGGTTGGAATGCAGTGGCACTATCTTGGCTCACTGCAACCTCTGCTTTCTAGGCTCAGGTGATCCTCTGACCTCAGCCTCCTAAATAGCTGGGACTACAGGCATACACCACCATACCTGGCTAATTTTTGTATTTTTTTTTGTAGAGACTGGGTCTTGTTATGTTGCTCAGCCCAGGCTGGTCTTGGACTCATGGGCTCAAGTGATCCACCTGCCTTGGCCTCCCAAAGTGTGGTAAGAAAGGCGTGAACCGCCAAATCTGGCCCCATTTTTTCCCCATAGTTAGTCTTTGAAAACCAGTGTGTATTTTATATTCACAGCACATGGCAATTCTGATCAACCATATTTGAAGTGTTCAGTATCCACATGTAGCTAGTTACTACTGTGTTGAACAGTGCAGAATACAGAATGATGACTTTCAAGCATCTTTGACCTAAGTCAGAAATATATGTTTAATCACAACTCAGTACATACACACATACACACAAAAAAGCAAAAGTTGTATGAAAAAATAATTATACTATGAATCATGCACTCTGATATTTTCTTTTCTGTCTCATTCTTTAAAAAAATGCTGATTATGACCCACTAAATTGATTTCATAACTATACAAGGTAGAGTCCTGTTTGAAAACCATTGGTATGGAAAGTATGTGGGGTTGTATCTTGAATGGGAGGTTAAATGTTAGTGCTTAGGGCAAAAATTTTGTGTGGCCAAAATTCTCTTAAATTGTCCTGGGTCTTTACAAGGTCAAAAGGCAAGAATTAACTTGTTTCTTTTTGCATTTTGATTGTGACCTTCCTTTTCCTGAGGCATTGGGGTCAAATTCTAGTGTGACTGGTTTTAAGAGATGCAGGGTGAAGTTTTTGCTTTTTCATAATCAAATTCATAAGGTAAATGTGGGTGTGTTGCCAACACCCTGGATATGATATATGTTTAATTGATTTATATATATTATATTTCTGTATACATTTAAGATCTTACAGGATACATGGCATGGCATTGGGATAAGGGCAATGAACTGCCCTGAAATTGTATGCAAGTTAAAAATATTTATTGCCATCCAAAGGGTTGTGTTCCAAGTAAAACTAAGAAAACACATTGGCATAGTGTGCTTATAATACTGTAGGGAAGAAAAAAAGCTTTTCCTGTACTCTCTTAGGTTCTACAGCTGGGACCCATGAGCTAGACTGACAAAAGACAGATTAACAGGAGAAAAGGCAAGCAAGTTGTATGGGATTTTAATATTTTTACTTTTATCCTTTATGTTTTTTACATACATAGAGGACTTCATAGCAAAGAAATGAAGATCCCAATAGGTGGTTAAACCTGGGATTTTATATACAATTTTAACAAAAGACGATACATTTGTGGAGCAGTGACAAGAAAAAGGAAAACGAATTTGGGCTTCTAGGTGTGGTAAATTGTGGGACGATAAATGGGAAAAATGAATGGAAAATAAGCATTATTTTTGGAAGGTTTGTTTGCATAGACCCATCTCTGTGTCAGCTTTATGCCTCCAGTGGTAATGGTGTTTTTTCTCTTTCTGGTATGGGAGAAGGGTGAGGGAAGATCTTCACAAAGGGAAATTTATGTCCTGCTTTTAGGCAGAGAGTGGGGGGGTTAAAGAGCTCTTTCTGAATTTGCTGCTGCTTAATTCCTTTTAGCTGCAAACAATCCTTATGCCAAAATGGCATATTTTGGGTTGGCATATTATGATCCCTTTTTAATATTTTGGCAATTTGCCATCTTAATTATTTGAATCAATCCTGAGAATCCAAGGGGAGTTAAGAAAGGTCTCTTAAGAAAAAAAATAAATGTTTTGACATTACCTGGGATTCATCTTTGGAGCCTGTTCATTCTTTGAAAGCAGTATTCAGAAACCTGTGACTGGTGAGAAGCAAAAAATTGATAGAAGCAGGTGGGGACAGGTTCCTTGGCAGTGGAAGACATGTTCAAGGACTACCTGAGGAAAAAAGAGAAGATAGATGCCATAGAAATGGGTTTGATACCTGATGTGGCCACACTTCTTTCTTGAAAGCACCCGGGTCACCTGCTGAAAGGGTGGGATCCCACGATTTTAGGTTCATTCCAAATGCTGCTTTTCTGCTGGTCACAGCTTGTTGGACTAGAGGCTGACACTTGATACTGGTTTAGCCAATCAGAGTCTTTATGCAATCTGCGTAAAGAGAAGTATAAGTTAGCCATTTGGATGCTGGAGCTATTAAAGGCAAGGACAGGTATGAGGGCCAAGGTTGGTATCATGTCAAGCTAAAGGCTGGATAGACTCAAGTTATGGGGGAGCAGAAAGGGTGAAAATTATAGGGAAAGCAATTTGCAGAACAATTTAAGAAGTAAAAAGGAGCCAAGAGGATAGAATAGTATGGGTCAATGTCTTTCTGGGCCCCAAGAGGGTAGCCCAGTGGTTCTCTACAGGAAGCTATTTTGTCCTCCCCCACCCCCACCCCCACCAAGGGGACATTTGGAGATGTCTGGAGATATTTTTGATTGTCACATCTGGTCAGGAGGGATGCTTTTTGGCATCCAGTGGGTAGAGACCAGGATTCTGCTTAAACATCCTACAATGCATAGAACAGCCCCCACATCAAATAATTATCTGGTCCACATGCTACTAGCATGTTAAGCACTTTACAGGGGTTATCATATTTAATCTTCAAAACCAACCTCATGAGGCAGGAGTTATTGTTAGGTCATTTTATAGATAGAGACACTGAGGCCTGGAGACTGAGTTAACTTGCCCAAGACAGGACTCAAGGTCACGGATCCAGAAAATCTGGCTACAGAGCATAAGCTCTTAACCATTGTGTGTAGGGACTAAAGCCAAGAAAATATTAGAAGCAGCACAGCCCAAAAGACCCAGTAGCTTTGGGAGGGGAGCATTTAGTTTAGGAGTGAAAACCTTGCACACTTCAATAGCAACAGAAGAGAATACTATTTTAGAGTCCAGTAACCATAATAACAATAATTAATATTTTCGAGTGTTTACTGTGTCTAATACTCCTATGCTTTATAAATATCGGCCTATGAGTCCGACTTTATTTTTTTGAGATTGAGTATCCCTTTTTCACCCAGGCTGGAGTGCAGTGGCACGATCTCAGCTCACTGCAACCTCTGCCCCCTGGGTTCAAGCGATTCCCCTGCTTCAGCCTCTCAAGTAGCTGGGATTACAGGTGCTCATTACCACACCCAGCTAATCTTTGTATTTTTAGTAGAGACGAGGTTTTGTCATGTTGGCCAGGCTGGTCTTGAACTCCTGCATCAGTTGATCCACCTACTTTGGCCCCCCAAAGTGCTGGGATTACAGGTGTGAGCCACCACACCCAGCCTATTATCCCCATTTAACAGATGAGGAAACCAAGGTGCAAGTAGTCAAGTAGCTTGCTCAGTGTCACAGAGCTCATCAATGGCAGTTGAGGTTTTATTCCAGATTATCTGGTTCAATGTCTATGTGTTTTTCCTGTCATGCTAGGCTACCTCTCAGTAGAGTGAGAAGAAACATTTATAGTGTTGAATGTTAAGTCAAGATCCTTGTGTTTTAAAAGATGGGAATTAAAAGAAGGGATATGGGAAAGCAGAAAACCAGCATGAACATGGCTTTAAAGGTATGAAGATTCAGATTCCCAATCAGGAGGTCCATGAATGTGGCTGTGACTGGGGTGGCGTTTGGGGTATGGAGGCCTTGGATGTTTGGCTTCAGCCTAAAATGGCAAAATGGCGCTAAAGTGAGTGCTGAAATCTGCTATGGTTTGAATGTATATGTCCCTCCAAAATTCTCATGTTGAAAGGTCACCACCAAGGTGCTGCTATTAGAAGATGGGGGCCTCTCAGGCTGGGCGCGATGGCTCATGCCTGTAATCCCAGCACTTTGGTAGGCTGAGGCAGGTCAATCACTTGAGCTCACAAGTTTGAGACCACCCTGGGCAACATGGCAAAACCCCATCTCTACAAAAAATACAAAAATTAGCCAGATGTGATGGCATGCACCTGTAGTCCCAGCTACCTGGGAGGCTGAGGTGGGAGGATCACTTGAGCCAGGGAGGTGGAGGTTGCAGTGAGCCGAGATCATACTCCAGCCTGGGTGATAGAGCCAGACCTTGTCTTAAAAAAAAAAAAAAAAGAAAAAAGAAAAATGGGGCCTCCGGGAGATGATTAGGCCATGAGGGAGTCATTTTTGTGAATGAGATTAACACCTTTATTATAAAGAGAAGCATCAGAAAGCTGACCCTTTCTTCTGTCTCTTCTGCTATGTGAGAACACAGCATTTGCTTCCTCCATGATGTGAGGGTACAGCAACAAGGTGCCATGTTGGAAACACACAGCAGCCCTCACCAAACACTGAAGCTGCCAGTGCCTCACTCTTGGACTTCCCAGTCTCCAGAACTATGAGGAAATAAACCTCAATTCTTTATAAATTACCCAGTCTCAGGTATTTTGTCATAGCAACAAAAATGGACCAAGACAAAATTCAAGGTAAAAGTTGGAGGCTTATTCTATTGGTTTAGAAGAGCCTAAGGTTTTTGAGCAGAAGGACGAAGAGATTATATTATGTATGTTAGGCAGAGCTCCCTGAGACAGTGCAGAGCACACACGGGGACAGGAAGGAAGTGGAGCAAGGAGACTGGCCAGATGACACTGACATTGTCAGAGGGAAGAGTATGGGAAGGATTTGAGAAACATTTCAGAGGTGGAAAGGTTTGGCTTAGGAAGTGCTTGGATTTAGTGACAAGAAAGAGAAAGGAGGTGAAAGTGAAGGTGAGGTTCTAGTTGCGGCACTAGGTGGTTGGTGAATCTGGGAAAGGAATAATGCAAAGGGCATTAATTACAATTGTAATTAAATAAAAACAATACAACTTATCTTTTGAACATGATCATATGAAGTAAAATTCTCCAATTCTGGGAATTAGGATCCCTAGAAGAAACCCACTTTTATCAAAGACATGAAAATACGCTTTACAAAAATGTGTGTATATTAATCTTGGATCATGTTGTTGTGTGCCTTTTTTTTTTTTTTGAGACGGAGTCTCGCTGTGTCGCCCGGACTGGAGTACAGTGGCCCGATCTCAGCTCACTGCAAGCTCCACCTCCTGGGTTCATGCCATTCTCCTGCCTCAGCCTTCCCAGCAGCTGGGACTACAGGTGCATGCCGCCACGCCCCACTAATATTTTGTATTTTTAGTAGAGATGGGGTTTCACTGTGGTCTCGATCTCCTTACCTTGTGATCCTCCTGCCTCGGCCTCCCAAAGTGCTGGGATTACAGGCGTGAGCCACCACGCCCGACCTGTGTGCCTTCTTTTTAACTACAATATATTGTATGCATCTTTCCAAACCAATTCATATAAATTTGCAACAGTATTAATGGCTTTTTAGTATTCTACTGTGTGGATGTACGAAGATTCATTTAGCTGGCTATTGATAGAACTTTGGGTTGTTTTTCATTTTTTTTCTTTCTGTTACTGCCAACAAAGCAAGAAATGACTTTGTATATCTTTGACTTTTTAGTGCTAGTCAATTTATAAGGGTAAAACTTTTAGAGTAGCGTTGCTGGGTCAAAGGCTAAGTACATTTAAAATTTTGATAAGTTCTTCTGAATTGCCAGAAGGCCAGATTTTTAGGATAGGGTAATGAGTTCTGTTTCGGTCAAGTAAGATCCAGGTGCCAAAGGCCTAAGGTCACTATGAATGCCCCCAAATCAATTAATAACACAGGTTGCAACTCTGAAGAGATGTAACAACTGGAGAGGTGCCAGAATCAGAAGTATGAGAACACTAAAGCTCCTAATGGTTTAAGATAATAAACTATGCTTCAAATGTAAATACAGCTACACTAGACACATTAATTATAAAAGGTTCTCAGTGTACTGTGAAAGTGTATACACAACACAAAAACACAATCCCATCTCAAATTTATCATAAAACTAATACATTAGCTATGATAAATATTAATTACACATTCATATAATAATCTTTTTTGCTTCTTTAAATTTGGAAGTGCTTTTGGAGGATGATTTGAATTCCTTAGATTTCTTAAAAGCATTAACAAGGGTCAATGCTCTTCAGCTAAAGACCACTAGGTGCACACTGGCAGCTGAACGAGTTGGGGTCATTATTCACTGCAGTGAGGGAGAACTGGTGCCATGGGACCTGTAGGACATCTTGGTAGGAGGGAGTGAGGAAGGATTTATTACAAAATTTGGACTTTTTTTTTGAGATGGAGTCTTGCTCTGTTGCCCAGGCCTGGGGTACCATGCCATGATCTCAGCTCACTGCAACCTCTGTCTCCTGGGTTCAAGCGATTCTTCTGCCTCAGCCTCCCAAGTAGCTGGGATTACAGGTGCCTGCCATCACGGCTAGCTGGAATTACAGGTGTGTGCCACCACACTCAGCTAACTTTTGTATTTTTAGTAGAGACAGGGTCTCACCATGTTGTCCAGGCTGCTCTCGAACTCCTGACCTCAGGTGATCTGCCCACCTCAGCCTCCCGAAATGCTGGGATTACAGGTATGAGCCACTGTGCACGGCCACAAAATTTGAACTTTGGGGAATCTCGGTGAGGGGTTAAAGAACTGGGGCTTTGGTCAGACACAGTGGCTCACGCCTGTAATCCCAGCACTTTGGGAGGCTGACGCGGGTGGATCATCTGAGATCAGGAGTTCAAGACCAGCCTGGCCAGCATGGTGAAACCCCGTCCCTACTAAAAACACAAAAATTAGCTGGGCGTGGTGGCGGGCACCTGTAATCCCAGCTACTTGGGAGGCTGAGGCAGGAGAATCGCTTGAACCTGGGAGGCGGAGGTTGTAGTGAGCTGAGATCGTGCCACTGCACTCCAGCCTGGGTGAAAAGAGTGAAACTCCATCTCAAAAACAAGAAAAAAGGACTGGGGCTTTCCTCAGGATTGGATACTGGCAGGAAGTGCGAGGAATTCCATGACTGGGCATCTTAATAAATCTTATCTAAAGGGAGAAAAGACTAGAGCAAGCCTCAGCCTGTAATCGGTAAAGAAGCAGCAGCCACACATATTAGGCAGGAGAGGCAATATTTGGTCATTTTGGTGATTTGGACAGCGTTCACGTTTTTGTTTTTTTTTTTGAGACGGAGTCTCGCTCTGTCGCCCAGGCTGGAGTGCAGTGGCCGGATCTCAGCTCACTGCAAGCTCCGCCTCCCGGTTTACGCCATTCTCCTGCCTCAGCCTTCTGAGTAGCTGGGACTACAGGCGCCCGCCACCTCGCCCAGCTAGTTTTTTGTATTTTTTAGTAGAGACGGGGTTTCACCGTGTTAGCCAGGATGGTCTCGATCTCCTGACCTCGTGATCCGCCCGTCTCGGCCTCCCAAAGTGCTGGGATTACAGGCTTGAGCCACCGCGCCCGGCCAGTGTTCACGTTTTGTCTGTGTTCAGATGTGCTTCTTTGTGTCTTGCTCCATCATGGTCTCAGAGTGACTTTGTCTAATTTTTTAAAAAGTTTATATCTTTTTGAGACAGGGTCTCATTCTAGTGCCCAGGCTAGACTACTGTGGCACAATTACCTCACTGCAGCCTCAACCACCTGGGCTCATGTGATTCTCTCGCCTCAGCCTCCCAAGTAGCTGAGGATACAGGTATGTGCCACCATTTCAGGCTAATTTCTTTTTTTTTGTAGAGATGGGGTCTTGCTGTGTTGTCCAGGCTGGTCTTAAACTCCTAGGCTCAAGCAATTCTCCCTCAGCCTCCCAAAGTGCTGGGATTATAGGTGTAAGCCACCATGCCCAGCCCAAATGCTCTATCAAATGTTCTATGAAATTGTTTATGTTCAGCAGAAGAGCATCAAGCCCAGGCTAGGACTGTCAGTAGATCGGCTCATAGCAACACCAAGGACAAGCTGACAGAACCAGGTCAGTTCCTGGATGTCAGGGTGGCTTATCTCTTTCAAGGAAGTTTCCACTATCTTTGCCTGGCTGGTCCCTACTGATCCATCATACTTCAGCTTTAGCCTTATTTCCTAAGGATAGTCTTTCCTAATCCACCCTCCTCCCAATCCAAATAAATAGGCCAAGTCTTCTTGTTATACAGCCCTTAACAACTTCTGCTGCTGCTTTGCAGCACTCATCACAATTGTCGTTGCTTAATTGTGCAATGAGTCATCTAACACCTGTCGCATCAGCTCCCATGTAAACTCCAGGAGAGCAGGGACCGTGTCCATCTTTTTCATCTCAGTATTCTCAGTGACTCACACAGCAATGAACAACAGGTTGATGCTCAAAATTAGTATTTGATAAGGGAATATCAGATGAACACAAGACAGTGAGCTTCTTGTGTTCACTTATTGTGCCTATTTATGTCTGTATTGCAGGGACTATCATCGTGCTTGGCATATAGTAGGTGCTGAATAAATATTTGCACAATGGATTGTGATGGATAATTTTATGTATAAACTTGACTGGACCACAAGATGCCCATGTAGCTGGTTAAACATTACTTCTGGGTATGTCTGTGAGAGTGTTTCTGGAAGAGATTAGCATTTGTTTTTAGTTATCTTATGGCAGTTTTTAATTACTTTTTATTTCAATAGGTTTTTGGGAAACAGATGGTCTTTTGTTACATAGGTAATTTCTTTAGTGGTGATTTCTGAGATGTTGGTGTACTCATCACCCAAGTGGTGGACATTGTACCCAATGTGTAGTCTTTTATCCCTTATCCCCTCATCCGACACTCCCCACTGTGTCCTCAAAGTCCGCTGTATCATTCTTATGCCTTTGTGTCCTCATAGCTTAGCTCCCACTTATAAGTGAGAACATACGATGTTTGGTTTTCCATTCCTGCATTATTTCTTAGAATAATGGTCTTAGAATAATAGACTTAGAATAATGGTCTCCAATTCCATGCAGGTTGCTAAAAATGCCATTATTTCATTTCTTTTTATGGCTGAGTAGTATTCCATTGTATGTATATACAACATTTTCTTTATCTGCTTGTTGACTGATGGGCGTTTGGGCTGAATTGGTCGACTAAGTAAAGCAGATGGCCTTCCTCAAAGTGGGTAGACATCTTCCAATCCATGAGTGCCTGAATAGAACAAGGAGACACAGGAAGGTTGAATTAAGTCTGCCTGATGGCTTGAGTTGGGACATTAATCTTCTGATGTCCATGCTCCTGGTTCTTAGGCCTTCAGATCTGGACTGGAATTGATATCACTAGCTCTCTAGCTCTCAACTACACTGTCAGCTTTCCTGGGTCTCTAGTTTGCAGATGGCAGCCCATGGGATTTCTCAGCCTCTGTGATTGCAGGAGTCAATACCTTATAATAAATCTCTTTCGGGCCGGGCACGGTGGCTCATGCCTGTAATCCCAGCACTTTGGGAGGCCAAGGTGGGTGGATCATGAGATCAGGAGTTCAACACCAGCCTGACCAACATGGTGAAACGCCATCTCTACTAAAAATACAAAAAATTAGCTGAGCATGGTGGACGTGCACCTGTAATCTCAGCTATTCAGGAGGCTGAGGCAGGAGAATCGCTTGAACCTAGGAGGCAGAGGTTGCAGTGAGCCGAGATAGTGCCACTGCACTCCAGCCTGGGTGACAGAGGGAGACTCCGTCTCAAAAAAATAAAAATAAATAAATAAATAAATCTCTTCCTATATATCTGCATCTGATCTGTGTCGACATCTACCTATGTCTATGTAAATATGTATACTTATATATCTACATACATATATGGATCTATATATAGATTATACATAGATATATACAAATATGAAAGTGTGTGTATATATTCTATTCATTCTGTTTCTCTAGAGAACTCTAATATGTGGGTTAGTGACCTAATTCTTTTCCATTCATTTAATTCTGTCCAAGAAATCATTCCAGTGGCTTCAGAGTCAAACAATTCAATATATTCAGTGCAAATGTAGTTGGTGGCAGAGGCTTAGACGTGTAGCAAAGTTAGCTGAAAACCATTTTGAAAAGTAAGATTTGACCCAAATTTTCTCCGCTTTGCCTCACACACCTTTTTATCTTATTGGAAGCTCTGCAGAGTCTCAGATCAAATAAAGGCCCTCAAGAAACCAGTGACAGCTATCAGAGCCCTGCACACTTCATTGGAAAGCACATAAACACAATTACTAGCTCATTAAGGACTGTAAAACAGAGGCTTTGAAGCAACATGTGCAGAATTGCCTAGTTAGGCATGAACAGTGTCCTACACATGGCAGCGCCTCCCTGCTGGAAGCCACCTAGGAAAAGACAGAGGACTGTGGCAGGAACGAGGCAATCTGATCATGCTGGGTTCTATTCACAATTCTAACACCCTTCCGCTGTTGCCCCCTTGGGCAATATGTTAATCTGGACTCTCTGGGCCTCAGTTTCCTCACCTGTAAAATAGGGTATTGAGAACTGATTGCTGGCTGGGCGAAGTGGCTCCCGCCTGTAATCCCAGCACTTTGGGAGGCTGAGGGGGGGCGGATCACCTGAAGTCAGGAGTTTGAGACCAGCCTGGCCAACATGGTAAAAACCCGTCTCTACTAAAAATACCAAAATTGGCCAGGCACGTTGGCTCACGCCTGTAATGCCAGCACTTTGGGAGGTCAAGGCAGGAGGATCACAAGGTCAGGAGTTCAAGACCAGCCTGGCCAACATGGTAAAACCCTGTCTCTACCAAAAAAGTACAAAAATTAGCCAGGCATGGTGGCAGGCACCTGTAATCCCAGCTACTTGGGAGGCTGAGGCAGCAGGATCATTTGAACCTGGGAGGCAGAGGTTGCAGTGAGCCAAGATCGCGCCATTGTACTCCAGCCTGGGTGACAGAGCGAGACTCCATCTCAAAAACTAAACAAAAAAACAAACTTAGCCAGGCATGGTGGCTCACGCTCATAGTCCGAGCTGCTCAGGAGGCTGAGGCATGAGAATCGTTTGAACCCGGGAGGCGGAGGTTGCAGTGAGCTGAGATTGCACCACTGCACTCCACCCTGGACAACAGAGTGAGATTTGATATTTAAAAAGAGAGAGAGAGAGAGAACTGATTGCATGAATGCCTTCATTCTTTACCCTTTGTATTAGTTTGCCAGGCTGACGTAACAAAGTACCATAGGCCTGGTGGCTTAAAGAACAGAAACTTATTATCTTAGTGTTCTGGAGGCTGGAAATAGGAGACCAAGATATCAATAGGGTTGGTTCCTTCTGGAGGCCCTACAGGAATGATCTGTTCCAGGCCTTTCTCCTTGGCTTGTAGATGGCCATTTTCTCCCTGTGTTTTCATATCATTTTCCTTCTATGCATGTCTGTGTCCAAATTTCTTTCTTTCTTTTCTTTTTCTATTTTTTGAGGTGGAGTCTCACTGTCTTGCCCAGGCTGGAGTGCAGTCGTGCAATCTCGGCTCACTGCAGCCCCCACTTCCTGGATTTAAGCTATTCTCCTGTCTCAGCCTGTAGAGTAGCTGGGATTACAGGCGTGTGCCTCCACACCTGGTGAATTTTGTATTTTTAGTAGAGACAGGGATTCACCATGTTGGCCAGGCTGGTCTAGAACTCCTGACCTCAGGTGATCCACCCACCTCGGCCTCCCAAAGTGCTGGGATTATAGGCGTGAGCCACCATGCCCAGCCCCAAATTTCTTTTGCTTATAAGGACACCAGTCAAACTGGATTAGGGGCCCACTCTAATGACCTTATCTTAAGTTGGTTACTTTAGTAAAAACCTTATCTCCAAATACTTTTACATTCTGAGATTCTGGGGGTTTGGACTTCAACCTATGAATTTTGGGAGGGACACAGTTCAACCCATAACACCTCCCCTATCTCCAGAGCCTTTGCAGTTCCTCTCATAAAAGAGGTAGAGTCGATTTCCCCATCCTTTGAATTTGTATTGGACTTGTGACTTGCCTTGGCCAGTGGGATATCAGCAGAGGCAGTGCAAACAGAAGCCTGAAAAAGTGCTTGTACATTTCTACTTTCACTCTAGTTCCTCTGCAATTGCCATGGGAAAATTACCAGGCTAGCATGTCAGAGGATGAGAGGCCAGTCTTGTGGAGCCAAGTTGTCCCAGTCATGATCCAAGCTAGGGCCATCCTAGATCGGCCAACAGCTAGCCAACCACCAGACACGTGAGTGATTCAATCAAGATCAGCCCAGCTGCCTAGAGAGCCTGCAGTTAACCGCAGATGTGTGAGCAAGCCAGCAATATTGGAGAAGCCCAGCCCAGATCAGCTGAATCCCATGTAAATGTATATTGTGCTGCACCCTGACGATTTTGTGGTTACTTGTTTTGCAGCATTACTGGGGGCAATATATGACTAATACAGGATCAGCAATACTTACTGAGTTGTGAGGACCTGTAAGAAAGGTCACAGCACTTTTAGTAAGTGTTAAATGAATTATGGCCATGGTATTACAATATTTCACAAATTCTTGAGTACTCTGTTGAAATAATGAGTCACCAATATACAATAACACGCTATGTAGCAATAATGATAAGAGGGTTAGAATAAACCAAGCTAACAAATTGAGCACAGGCCATAATGTATACATCTGAGCCTATACTCATGCACATAAACCATTAATAGTATTCAATGATGTTGGCTCTGTGCAGATTCTTAGGGACCACTTATGAGAAAACAAGGCTCAAGGAAACAAAATGACTTGCTCTAGGTCATGTAGGTAGTAAGTGGGAGAGCTTTCACCAGAGTTTGAGATAGTCATAATTTTGGGAAGCATGGTGTCTGAGTCCATTTTGCAGTATTATAACAATACCATAGACTGGCTAATTTATAAAGAAAAGAAATTTATTTCTTACAGTTCTGAAGTGTGGGAAGTCCAAGGTTGAGGGATTGTATCTGGTGAGAGCCTTCTTGTTGCCTCATAACATGGCGAAGAGCATCACATGGTGAGAGGGCAGGAGAACGCTGGTCAGCTCAGGCCTCTCCTCCTCCTCTTATAAAGCCCCCTAATCAGAAGCTAAACAATATCTTTCCAAAGCTCACAGTCATTTCCAACCATCGTCCATTCATTTGTCTATTCCTTTGGTTCCTTTTTTTTTTTTTGAGATGGAGTCTTGCTCTGTCGCCCAGACTGGAGTGTAGTGGTGTAATCTTGGCTCACTGCAACCTCTGCTTCCCGAGTTCAAGTGATTCTCTTGCCTCAGCCTCCCAAGTCACTGGGATTACAGGCGTACACCACCACACCTGGCTAATTTTTGTATTTTAGTAGAGATGGGGTTTCACCGTGTTGGCCAGGCTGGTCTCGAACTCCTGACCTCAGGTGATCCGCCTGTCTCGGCCTCCCAGAGTGCTGGGATTACAGGTGTGAGCCACTGCGCTTGGCCCAGGGATCAGAGTTTTTAAGGACAACTTGGTGGGTGGGGGGAAGCCAGTGAGCCAGGAGTGCTGATTGGTTAGGTAGGAGATGAAATCGTGGGAAGTTGAAGCTATCCTCTTGTGCTGAGTCAGTTTCTGGGTGGGGGACCCAAGATCAGATGAGCCAATTTATTGATCTGGGTGGTTGCAGCTGATCCATCAAGTACGGGGTCTGCAACATATCTCAAGCACTGATCTTAGGAGCAGCTCAGGGAGGGTCAGAATCTTGTAGCCTCCAGCAGCATGACTCCTAAACCATGATTTCTAGTCTTGTGGCTAATTTCTTAGTCCTTACAAAGGCAGTCTAGTCCCCAGGCAAGGAGGTTTGTTTTGGGAAAGGGCTGTTATTGTCTTTGTTTTAAACTATAAACTATAAACTAAGTTCCTCTCAAAGTTAGTTCAGCCTATGCCCAGGAATGAACAAGGACAGCTTGGAGATTAGAAGCAACATGGAGTTGGTTAGGTTAGATCTCTTTCGTTGTCTTGGTCACAATTTTGCAAAGGCAGTTTCAACCTCTTAGGAGAACATCAGTTACTTCCTGTCTTCAGACTAGAAGACCAGCAGGGAGAGGAGGAAAGATATCCAGACATTTCATTTAAGCCTCAGTTTCCACTTCTGTGAAGTGAGAGCAAGTTAAATGAATAGGGTAACATTAGGTGTTGACTTTCGTTGAGCATTTAGTTTGTGCAAGCACCGTGCTAAATGCTTTGCTATTATACTTTCATTTAATTCCTAAAGCAACATTATGAATAAAGCAGGCTCAGAGCAGTTCAGCAACTTGTCGAAAATAACACAGCTGGTAAGTAGGAGGCAGGTCCTGGATCCAAGGTCAGACTCTAAAGCATCAAATACTTCACTTGAATATAACACAGTAGTTCTTTTTATTTTTTTATTTTTTTACTTTTCTTCATTCTTGAGATGAAGTTTTGCTCTTGTTACCCAGGCTGGAGTGCAATGGTGTGATCTTGGCTCACCACAACCTCTGCCTCGTGAGTTCAAGCGATTCTCCTACCTCAGCCTCCCGAGTAGCTGGGATTATAGGCAGGTGCTACCACATCTGGCTAATTTTTGTATTTTTAGTAGAGACGCGGTTTCTCCACGGTGGTCAGGCTGGTCTCCATCTCCTGACCTCCGGTGATCTGCCCACCTCTGCCTCCCAAAGTGCTGGGATTACAGGTGTGAGCCACCATACCTGGCCAACACCAGTGGTTCGTATAGGAGTAAGGCTGCCCTCCAGGACTCCTTTCAGAAATGCTTGGGGACTATTTTAGTAGTTACAGTGATGGGGAAGGTGTGATATTGGCATGATTTGCTTTAGGGGACCAAGAGAGCTAGACATATAGCAATGTCCAGGGAAGATCTGTCCTGTGTCCTGCTTGACTTCCCAGTGTCCTGTCAGACATTCACATAGGTGAGAAATCTGTTTATAATCATCTGAGCCATTCTGCATATAAACATAGGGTATATTTGCATGGTTTTAGCATATTCTACTTTTATTAGAATGCAGTGTACATGGAGAATGATTATAGTTTACTTGGTTGCACACTTTGTCCACAGTTAGACACCGTTTCAGAAAAGTGACATTATCAATAGTAAATGCTGTGCAAGCTAGTTGAGAAGCCTATGCCACACTCCTGAATTAGCTTGCATTTGTAACTGTTATGCACACAGTGGTGTTTGTTTAGGTGCTAATATGGTTTGGGTCTGTGTCCCCACCCATATCTTATGTTGAGCTGGAATCCCTAATGTTTAAGGTGGGGCCTGGTGGGAGGTGATTGGATCACAGGGCTGGGTTTCTTATGAATGGTTTAGCACCATCCCCTTGATGCTGTCCTCGCGATAATGACTGAGTCCTTGGGATGTGGTTGTTTAAAAGTGTGTAGCACCTCCCCCACGCTCTCTTGTGCTTGCTTTCAAACATGTGCAGTGCCTGTTCCCACTCTGCCTTCTGCCATGAGTAAAAGCTCCCTGAAGCCTCCTCAGAAGCAGATGTCATCATGCTTCCTGTACAGCCTGCAGAAGCATGAGCCAATTAAACCTCTTTTCTCTACAGATTACCCAGTCTCAGGTATTTCTTATAGCAGTGTGAGAACAGACTAATACAGGTGCTAACATCAGATAATCCCAGTGTCTTTTAGCATTTACATATAAAATTGATTTTTGAAAATGTTGGCTGGGCACGGTGGCTCATGCCTATAATCCCAGCACTTTGGGAGATGGGGTGGGAGGATCATGAGGTCAGGAGTTCGAGATCAGCCTGGCTAACAGGGTGAAACCCCATCTCTACTAAAAATACAAAAATTAGCCAGGCGTGGTGGTGTGTGCCTGTAATCCCAGCTACTCAGGAGGCTTAGGCAGGAGAATCGCTTGAACCCGGGAGGCGAAGGTTGCAGCGAGCTGAGATTGTGCCATTCTATTCCAGCCTGGGTGACAGAGCAAGTCTCCATCTCAAAAAAGAAGAAAATGTTATATATATATATACACACACACACGTATATATAATTTGCAGGTTATATTATCTATGAATTTCATTTCAGCATACTAAAAGGCACACTACAATATATATTATAAAAGGGCAGGTAAAATGGATCATTGCTTCCAATTCTTCATTCTCTCCCTTAATGGAATTATTAATACACATCAACACCCTTTGCTGTGTGACCTTGCAGTACCTCCCACTAGAGTTGGTGGAGACTATTTCTCTGCCTCATTGATTTTGGGCTTGGCCATGAGACTTGGCTTTAGCCAGTGGAATGTGGGCTGAGTGGAAATGTGACAGGCTTGAGCCTGGCCCTTAAGAGGCATCATGTCTTTCCATTAGTCCTCTTGCATTCTTGCTATTTGCTATGAGAAAAACATGCTTTGGAAGGCTGTTGGTCTGAGGAGAATGGGAAGACCCTTGGAACAGACCAGAACCCACCCTGAAACCTGGTGTCAAGCCCATGGGATCCCAGATGAGCTCAGCAAAACCAGAGCCAACCACAGATTCATAAGTAAAAAAATAAATATTCATTCTTGTAAGTCATTGAGGTATTGAGATTGTTACACACCAGAAACTGATACAAAGGCATACTGGATCTGATAGACTTGATAAGCACTACATTTTGCTATTCCTTCCATAAGCAAAGAGCTTAAGTCTTGGCACACTACGAGTGAGTGCTTTATAATGCTTTATAAAGAATTTCTTTGGTTAGTATGTGGAATGGCTAGATGATATCCTGATACTGTGTTAAAGTAGATTATAGATACATGGCTTTCAAATCCTTAGGTTTAGGGGCTCTGCAATTACCATTGAACCCTCCGACCACCAGGGTAAGTTTTGGTGGTTTGGGACGGTGTAAATTCACAGAGCAGGTAGGTCAGAGATAATTGATGAGTTATCTTCCTTAAAAGGGATCTGGCCCCATGGAAACGACAAGTGCATTCAGCTTTGTGACTGTGGGTGATAATTACCAAATTATTAACCGGAGCGTTACGTGAAAGATTGATGGTTCTTGCTCAACGTAATGTGTCCTTTAAATGCTAAATAATAAGTTAAATGCAAAGAATAAATAAGTTCAGTGGCTTATTTATGGGGTAATTATGGGATATTTTCAGTCCATAAACTAGGGCATCTGTAGAAGCCCAATGCTATGGAGGAGAAAGAGCCCCAAATTAGAAGTCAGGAGACCTGAATTCTCTGCCACTTGCCAGCTAGTAACCTTGAACAGGTTACATCATTGCTTTGAGCCACAGTTTCTTCATTTGGAAAATCGTTTGGGGGAGGGAGTAATAAAATTACTCATCTCAGAGTGGTTGTGAGGAGTCAATGGCGTGATTATGTATATGGTACTGAGCATAGTGTCTGGCACATAATGAGTGGTTACAAAATGTTAACTATCATTATATCATCATATTTGATATAAGACATTTGACCTGTTTAGTAAGAGATTTCCTGCTTTATGTTTTTAGTCAATAAGTAATAGGTACAACTTGCAATTGACCATCAGTGCGTTCTTATTTTTTAAAACACCCTTTGATTATCCTTTCCTACTTAAAAAATAATCAGAAACTTGGGTAAATAGAGACGAGAATAAAAAGAAAAATAAAAATTGCCCATCTAATCCCATCATCTAAATAAAACCCCTGTTAACATTTTCATGTAGATTCTTAGTCGTTTTTTTTAACCTGTGTATAGAATTTCCTTTTAAAACCTGAAATTGAAATCATGCTGTACACGCTGATTTGCCACCTGCTTTTGAGATGTTTCCAATGTCATTAAATATTCTCCTAACACATACTTGCTAATGGCTGCAGAGTAGGGTGTTTCTGAGAATATCGTCTAAGTGGAAGAGTTATTCGTAGAAGCCTACTTAGCCTATTCACTTAAATTATACTTTCAGACTTTCTGAAATCTTCATTTCAAATTGGTCTTAAATGGGCCAGGGCTTGGCTTTAAGATTCCTCTCCACCTCCTTGTTCCTCCTCCAGCTGCCCCCAAGCTCTCTGTCAAGTAGTTAATGATTGTACCAGGCACTTATTCAGTAGGGGAGCTCTCAGTGTAAAGGGTCTCCATGGTGAGACATTTTGTAAAAGGGAAGAATGTCATTCAAATAATCACCCTCTAACTTCTCTGCTTGGCTGAGTTTTTTTTTTTTTTTTCCCCCTGGAAACTGAGTTCTTTCTTAAAGTAAGGTACATCTACAGGTAAAACATTGCCTTCCCTATTAGCCCCTTTTTTTGAGACAGGGTCTTGCTGTGTTGCCCAAGCTGGAGTGCAGTGGCATGACCACAGCTTACTGTAGCCTCAACCTCCCAGGCTCAAGTGATCCTCCTATCTCATCCTCCTAAGCAACTGGGATCACAGGTGTGTGCCACCATGCCCAGCTAATTTTAAAATTTTTTTTAGAGATGGGGTCTTATATTGCTAAGGCTGGTCTCAAACTCTTGGGCTCAAGTGTCCTCTTACCTTGGCCTCCCGAAGTGCTGGGATTACAGGCATGAGCCACCATACCTGGCCCCCATTAGCCTTCTTAAACCACGTTACTTGATGCCAGGTAGCAATTTGTCTCTGAAAAACAAGAAATACATTTTTCTCTTCCCTTTGCTACCCATGATCCTGGTTTATTGACTCCTACTGGTAGTAGGAGAGTCAAGATGGGTTTACATGATCTGTACATAACCGTTAAAACATGAATAGTTATGTACTTAATATGCATTAGAAATATGTATATATCTATATATCTTGTAACTCAAACCTGAGATGCCATGGCTATTATTGCTTAGGGTGAGGTAGAATTTATTTAAGCACAAAAATCACTTATGTAAGAATAGTGCAGCAATAAGTCAGAGATGGGATGGGAATTTGACATTTGGTGAATCTGATGGTTACCATTTTGCACCTGTCATTTGGTAATTGACACTGGGTAAATGTTGTCCTAGTTCAAACCATCATCATTTGTCTGGACTTCTAAAGCCTCCTACCAGGTCTTTCTGCTTTCATTCCTGCCCTCCTCTAACCCACTCTCCGCACAGCAGCCAAAATGGTATTTTCAAAACATAAGTTGAATAACTCTTCTCATTCACGCCTGTCAAGGGCTTCCCATTTTTCTTGAGCTAAAAATCAAGGCGCTTAATATTTGATTCTAACAACAAAGCTGTGAGGTAGGTATTAATATCTTTATTTTACAGATGAAGAAACTGAAGTTCACAAAGGGTAAGTGACAGGCTCAAGGTCACGCAGCCAATAGGTAGAAGAAGAATTCAAACCCAGGTCTTGTGATTCTAGGTTTCTGTTTATTATACCTATGACATATCCTAAAGCCACCCCCCAGTGCATGTAACTGTAAGATGTCCTTTTCCTGGGAAATTATAAGAAAACAGGTATGTTGGGCAGGGCGTGGTGGCTTATGCCTGTTATTCCAGCAGTTTGGGAGGCCAAGGTGGGCGGATCACCTGAGGTCAGGAGTTTGAGACCAGCCTGACCAATATGGAGAAACCCCGTCTCTACTTAAAATACAAAATTAGCCTGGCATGGTGGCACATGCCTGTAATCCCAGCTACTCAGGAGGCTGAGGTGAGAGAATTGCTTGAACCTGGGAGGCGGAGGTTGTGGTAAGCCAAGATCAGGCCATTGCACTCCAGCCTGGGCAACAAAAGCAAACTCCATCTCAAAAAAAGAAAAGGAAAGAAAAACAGCTTATGTCAATTGGTAGTGTTTGGCTGGAAGTCAGAAGAAACACAACTCAAATTAGCTTAAGCAAAAGAGGGACTTTTTTTGGCTCTGGTAGCTGAAAAGTCAGAGTTAGGACAGTTTTCAGGCATGGCTGGATCCAGTGGCCTAAATGACATTGTCAAGATGCATTGTCTCTGCCTCTTCATCTCTTTGTTCTGCCTTTTATGAGTTAACTCCATGGACAGACAAATTTTCTCTTTATGGTCTTACAATGACTTCTGTCAATTCCCAAGAATACATCCTTTTAGAGCTACATTCAAAAGGAAGAGTAAGATAGTCTGTCCCAACATTCTCGGTAAAAGTCTCATTGCATCTCATGGACTCTAATCATTATTCCTGAACCAGTGGTTTTGACCAGAAAAATGGAGTGTGTTGATTGGTTTGAGCCAATCACAGGATTTTATCCTGGGCTAGGGATGGAGGCCCACCTATAGGTGGTAGGAATACCATCTAATTCAGGATATTTGCCAAGAGAAGGGTGAATGGATGCAGGTTGGCAAACACTTCAGATGTCCAATACCCAAAGAAAACAACAAACAAAACGTCCAACGCCTTGGTCCTTCCTAGGAACATGACCCTGAGCTTTGGTGTGTAAAATTCAAAGACTTGTGCAGGAAAGAGGAGAACTAGGTAGGAAAGGAGAGAAGTGAGTGGGCTTTGTACATCTGGGGGATGGCCATGTGGATGATGGTGAGTAGCCACTTTGGGTGATGGGGGTTCTGGTTCTGGGCAGAAGCGATACTTGGCTCCCCACTTACCCTCTATTTCCTTTGAAGCTCCTATAGTGGTCAGGTCCCATGTCCAGGTGCTCAGGTCAAGTGCAAACAACAGTTCAGACTTAGGGCAAGTGGAGGGAAGCTGGTATTCCATTTCATTTGCAGAGATCCTTTTTATTCTTTAAAATAAACACTTACTGCTCTTTTCCAATTACAAAAATAAAATATGTTCATAAAAAGGGAAATGCAGAAAATACTTGGTAGGTACACAATAATTAATGAGGTTATTGGAGGAATAAACATTAAAATGACCTACAATTTTATACCTCAGAGGTACCCTTTAATATTTTGTTCAATAGTCATCCTGACTTTTTTTCTATCCATGTAAATGTATTGGTTGTATATAATGCACAAGCATATACACATCTTTTAAAGCAAAGTTTTGGATCTTGCATATAATATTCTTTTTTAAAAATTTCCATTTTATTTTTATTTTTATTTTTTTAGAGGTGAGGTGTTTCTCTGCTGGCCTGGCTTAAGTACAGTGGCATGATCATAGCTCACTGCAGCCTTGAACTCCTGGGTTCAAGTGATTCTCCCATCTTAGCCTCCCGAGTAGTTAGGATTACAGGCATGAGCTACCATGCTTGACAATGTTCTTTACATTTGTTTTTATTTTTCCATTTAATGTATCATAGGTATTTTTGTATTTATTAAATGATTTTGGAAAAATAGGAGTTTTAATGACTTCACAGTGTTCCAATGTATGTATGTAGCATAATTCACTTAACCAATGCCCTATTATTGGGTGTATTGGATGTCTGAAAATTTCCTGTATTTTAAATAGTATTGAGACAAACATCCATATGCACAAACACAGCTCTATTAATTTCTCTGCAGCATAGTTTTAAAGTGTAATACATATAACCAGTTTGCATGAAGACTTTATTTTAAAGTGTGTTTTTATTATAACGTCCTTATATATTGTTTAAAATATTCTAAAGTTACAAGAGGGTATTATATAAATAGTGAAAGATCCTAGTCACTCCCCCTAAAGGCAATTACTGTTAGAAATGTTAATATGTTCTTTCAGACCTTTTTTTTTGAGATGGAGTCTCGCTCTATCACCTAGGCTAGAGTGCAGTAGCCTCAGCCTCCCAAGTAGCTGGGATTACAGGCATGTACCACCATGCCTGGTTATTTTTTGTATTTTAGTAGAGACAGGGTTTCATCATGTTGTCTGGGCTAGTCTCAAACTCCTGGCCTCAAGTGATCCGGCTGCCTGGCCTCCCAAAGTGTTGGGATCCCAGTCGTGAGCCACCACCCCTGGCCCAGACCTTTCTCTCTGTGTGCACACATCTGTGTATACACCCAAACCTCCCTCCCTCCTCTCCTGTCTTCCTCCCTTCCTTTCTCCTCTCCCTTCCTTTTCTCCCTCCTTCTCTCCTTCCCTCCCTCCCTCTCTTCCTTTCTTTTTCCTTCCCCCGCTCCTCCTTTCTACATCCTTCCTTCCACAGATGTTTCCAGGCTGCCAGTCTTGTGCTAGACACCGTGCCAGGACGTTGGATTGGTGATTGTTTTTAGGAATTTTCAGTAGAAAGAGCTAATAAAGGGCCAGACGCAGTGGCTCACGCCTGTAATTGTAGCACTTTGGGAGGCCAGTGTGGGAGGATCACTTGAGGTCAGGAGTTTGAGACCAGCCTGGCCAACATGGTGAAACCCTGTCTCTACTAAAACTACAAAAATTAGCCAAGTGTGGTGGTGGGTGCCTGTAATCCCAACTGCTTGGGAGGCTGAGGTTGCAGTGAGCTGAGGTCATGCCACTGCACTCCAGCCTGGGTGACAGAGTGAGACTCCATCTCAAAAAAAAAAAAAAAAAAACAGGTAGTAGGTTAGTAGGTATATACTTAAAGAAACAAATCACATGATATGGCTAGGCCTGGTGGCTCACACCTGTAATCCCAGCACTTTGGGAGGCTAAGGCGGGTGGATCCCTTGAGGCCAGGAGTTCAAGACTACCCTGGCCAACATGTGAAACTCTGTCTCTACTAAAAATACAAAAATTAGACTGGTGTGGTGGTGCAGGCCTGTAATCCCAGCTACTCTGGAGGCTGAGGCAGGAGAATCACTTGAACCCAGGAGGTGGAGGTCGCAGTGAGCCCAGATGGCGCCACTGCACTCCAGTGCGGTGGCTCATACCTGTAATCCCAGCACTTTGGGAGGCCGAGGCAGGCAGATTACGAGGTCAGGAGATCGAGACCATCCTGGCTAACACGGTGAAACCCCGTCTCTACTAAAGAATACAAAAAATTAGCCGGGCATAGTGGCAAGCGCCTGTAGTCCCCGCTACTCGGGAGGCTGAGGCAGGAGAATGGCGTGAACCCGGGAGGCACAGCTTGCAGTGAGCCAAAATCATGCCACTGCACTCCAGCCTGGGCAACAGAGCGAGACTCCGTCTCAAAAAAAAAAAAAAAAAGAGCTAGTAAGTATGTACTTAAAGGCACAAAACACATGATAAATTCATAATTGTAATGAAACTATGGCTTGTTGGGTTTGTATTTGACCTCAACACTTCTACATCTCTTTTCCTTTCCACAGTGATGAGAATCTTGGTTCCCAAAGATATCAATGTGTTGTTCTGTTGCTTTATTCTGTAGCATCCTACAATACACACACAACAGAGTGAAACAACAATAGCATCATTTACATCATCAATATGATTAATGCAAATAGTTTAAGTTTTTTTAATGAGGTAAAATTCACATATCATAAAATTTACATTTTTAATCATCTGAAAGTATAAAATTCAGTGGATTAAGTACATGTGTAATGCCATGCCACTGTCAGACAAACTAGTTCCAAAGCATTTTCATCACCCCAAGAGAAACTATGTACCCATGAACCAGCCACTCCCTGTTCTCCCCTCCTCTTAGCCCCTAGCAACCACTAATCCAATTTCGGTCTCTATAGATTTGTCTATTCTGGACATTTCATAGAAATGGAATTATATCATGTGGCCTTTGTGTCTGGCTTCTTTTCCTTAAGTTATCATGTTTCAAGTTCTTCTACCTTGTAGCATGCCTCAGAATCTCATTCCTTTTCATGGCTGAATCATATTCTGCTGCATAGATAGACCACATTTTGTTTGTTCATTCCTCAGTTGATGAATATTTGGATTGTTTCCACTGTTTAACTATTGTGAATAATACCGCTATGAACATTCATGTACAAATTTTATTTGGACACACTTGTTTTCAATTCCAATTTTTTTTTTTTTTTGAGATAGCATCTCACTCTGTTGCCCAGGCTTGAGTTCAATGGTGTGATCTTGGCTCACTGTAACCTCCGCCTCTCCCAGGTTCAAGCAATTCTCCTGCCTCAGCCTCCCAAGTAACTGGGATTACAGGTGCTTGCCACCAAGCCCAGCTAATTTTTGTATTTTTAGTAGAGACGAGGTTTCACCATGTTGGCCAGGCTGGTCTCGAACTCTGACTCAGATGATCCACTCACCTCGGCCTCCCAAAGTGCTGGGATTACAGACATGAGCCACCGCACCCAGCCCTCATTTTCAATTCCTATGAGTATATTGCTTTTTGCAGCTAATTTTTATTCTTGGGGCATGAGGGGTATAGAGTCAAAATTTACATTTTACAGATAACTGAAAAATTCCTATCTGTGTGGTTATGATACTAACTGAATAACACATTTAGATACACTTATTTTTATTTTATGTTGAATATTAGGGATTGGTTTTGAAATTTAATTTTGTTTGGGCTGGGGTTGCAGTGAGCCGAGATTGCACCACTGCACTCCAGTCTGGGCGACAGAGCAAGACTCTGTCCCCCCCACCCCCACCAAAAAAAAATTAATTTTGTTTGAAGATCAGTATAGGATAGAAATCCTTAGCTCACATTTTCTTTCTCTGAGGATCTTAAATAAGACACTTCATTGCCTTTAGCAGTGCTGCTTTAACAAAGTCTAACGACAGTCTGATTTAATTTTCCTTATAAGTCACTTGGTCTTTTTGGTTTGGTGCTGAAAGTATTATTATTTAAAGTTTTTTCTAAAAGAATGTTTCAGTGTTAGCCATTCTGGGTTCTTTTTGTTTGTTTGTTTGTTTGTTTTTGAATTACAGTCCTTAGTCTTTGTTCTGTTTCATTGTTTTGAATTTCTTCTTTCGGGACTTGTATAAATATCCTATACCTATCATTTTCTTGATTTCTTTTAGGCTGTTTTGAAATGTTAGGTTATCGTCTTTTTCCTTTCTTCCCTCTTTCATGGGCATGTATTTCTTGCATGCTTTTATCGTCTGTAAATGCTCTTATTTCTTAGAATTTTGGATGAGATTTGACAGTGACACTTTTTGACTTGTTTTGTAGTGAAGTGAGATTTCCTATACTTTTCTGTGGAGAAATCATACTAGGATAACTTTTCAAACTTCCTGCCTCTAGAGATTCATCTTCAGTTGTTAAAATACGGCCTAATACTTTCAAATGTGTTCTTTCTGCACTTCCCTCTTCTGCTTGTGTCCGGACCTTCTCTTTCCTCTTTCCTCTGCCCCACTGTCCTTGTCCTGTTTGAATTCTTCTCTTCACAGTTTCTCCTCAGTGAAGGCCTTTTCACTAGAAGGGAGCTTTGATTTGCTAGACTGGAGAATTTGAAAGGCAAGACCATCAGGCATTCAGACTTTATATCCTGGTGGACCCCTTGCACTCACCTGTGAGCCGCAATCTGCAGACCCCTCCCCGTTTCAGCTGATGTTCTCAGGTTGGCCTGCCTTGTTTTCTTATGAGCATCAGCTGATGGTTTGGGGGTTTCAGGGGAACGCTTTTTTCTACTCCCTGTTTCGTCTTGCAAAGATGCTGATACTGTTTCTAGAAAGGGGTGCTAATCCAGACCCCAAGAGAGGGTTCTTGGATCTCACACAAGAAAGAATTCAGGGCGAGTCCATAAAGTACAAGCAAGTTCATTAAGAAAGTAGAGGAATAAAACAATGGCTACTCCACAGACAGAGCAGCCCTGAGGGCTACTGGTTGCCCATTTTTATGGTTATTTCTTGATAACATGCTAAACAAGGGGTGGATTATTCATTCTTCCCCTTTGTAGACCATACAGGGTAACTTCCTGATGTTGCCATGCCATTTGTAAACTGTCATGGGGCTGGTGGGAGTGTAGCAGTGAGGACGACCAGAGGTCACTCTCGTGGCCATCTTGGCTTTGGTGAGTTTTGGCTAGCTTCTTTACTGCAACCTGTTTTATCAGCAGGGTCTGTACGACCTTTATCTTGTGCCAGCCTCTTATCTCATTCTGTGATTAAGAACGCCTTAATTTACTGGGAATGCAGCCCAGCAAGCCTTAGCCTTATTTTACCCAGCCCCTATTCAAGATGGAGTTGCTGTGGTTCGAATACCTCTGACAATACTACATGGGTCCAATAGCTGCAGGTGGTTTGTCCCCATACACATATTTTGGGATTTGTGGGGACACTTTGTCACCCAGTTTTGTCGTAGATGGTGTCTGTGAAGTTCTGGTTTTGCACTCTGTTTTTGGCAAGTTCCCTGGAAGAGAGTCTGAGATGGTGTGCGATTTTTTTTTTTTTTTTTTTTTTTTTTTGAGACAGAGTCTTGTAATGTCATGTAGGCTGGAGTGCAGTGTTGTGATTTCGGCTCACTACAACCTCTGTCTCCCAGGTTCAAGTGATTCTCCTGCCTCAGCCTCCTGAGTAGCTGGGACTACAGGTGTATATCACCACTCCCGGCTAATTTTTGTATTTTTAGTAGCGATGGGATTTCACCATGTTTCCCAGGTGGTCTCAAACTCCTGACCTCAGGTGATCCACCCACCTTGGCCTCCCAAAGTGCTGGGATTATAGGTGTGAGCCACCGCACCTGACCCCTTGTGTGTGATTAACTGGGGGAGTTTTCTTAGAAGAAGGAGGGATGCAGGAGAGAGCAGAGGAAAGAGCTAAGCAGAGAAGTGGTCTCAGCTGGAGAAGAGCATGAGCTTGGCTTCAGGAAGGTCTCCGGTATGTGAGCTGCACTGCAGACTTGTCCTACCTTAGATAAGAGGGGTGGCCTTTTTATTCCATGTCCCCCAGTCATTGGCTATGGGCTGCTCCTGAGAGGTGTAATGTCTTGGACAAGAGACTGAAACAGTCTTTGCAAAATTATGACTGAGACAGTGAAAGAGATCTAACCAACTCCATCTTGCTTCTAACCATTAAGCAGTACTTGTTCCTTCCTGGGCATAGGCTGAACTAACTTTAAGAGGAACTTAGTTTATAGTTTAAAACAAAGACGATAACAGCCCTTTCCCAAAACAAACCTTCTTCTTGCCTGGAGATTAGACTGCCTTTGTAGGACTGAGAAATTAGTCACAAGATTAGAAATTATGATTTAGGAGTCATGCAGCTGGAGGCTGCAAGATTCTGACCTCCCCTAAACTGCTTCTTGTAAGGGGTAAAGAAAGAAGAAAGAAACGCAAAACGTGGCTCAACAGTCAAAGACAGGTTTATTTTGGAGAATAAACCTGTGAGGGGCTTCCAGACGATTTTGGTCAAGAGCATTCTCTTTTATAGACTAAGGGTATTTAAGGGTTCAAGGAGGGAGAGCTTATCACAGGCTCGGAATGTTTCTGTGTGGTGGGGAGTTTTATTCCGGGATTGGAATGTTTTCTAGTTGGAGGGGAGGTTTTCTTGGGTTTGGCACGTTTCTGTTCGTGCTGGGGGGTTTATCTCAGGATTGTAATGTTCTGGTCAGAGGTGTCACTTGTGGTTTATGGTCATGCTGACATTAGTCATTAGGCTGATGTTTTGGGGCTGGATTTAGGTGGTTTTTAATTAAAGGGAACTTAAAATGGTGGTGTCTGTCGAAGATGGTGATGCTCCTGCTCTGTCACTCCAAATCCTATAGTCATAAAAGGATGGGGGTGGCGTGTTCTTTCAGGTACTTCCTCCTGAGGGGACGGGCGGAGAGTTGACTATAGGAGTAATGCCATCTGTAGATGTTTTTGGGTAGTTGTCTGTGAGATGGCCATGATCCTGTTATCAGGGTTAGTCAGGGTAAGAACATTAGTCCTAGGCATATTATTAGGAGAGGGCCCAGGAATGCGATGACCCATGTTATGATTTTGTTTCCAAGCCAAGAATCAATTTGGTTGTTTTGGTATTCCCTTAGCTTTTTAGCCCTTTACGTTTTTCAGCAGCGTCTGTTACTAGGCCCAATTAGTTGAGATAGAAGCAACATTCCTCATTTTTCAGCCGTTATAAGATCTAGTCCCAACCTATTTTGGAGGACTATTCTAGCGAAGGAATCTAGTTGGCCTTGGACTCTTATAAGGTGTCAGGCTATATCTTCTAAAGAATCCTGTAGTTCTGTTGAAAGCGCTTTAAAGTATGTTAAGGAGGTGGCTAATCCACCTGCTCCCAATCCAAGTCCAGAGGTTATACCTAAGGCGGCCATCAAAGGAATGACATGGATGGCCCTCATTTTTCTAACATATTGGATGAGTGGAATAGGCAACGGTTGATTAGGAGGAACTAGTCCAATGGAGGGAGAAAGATAAACTAGGGTACAGGTTATGGTCCAGTTGGTGGGGAGACAAAGATATGTGTTGGTGCCACATGAAAAGAACAAGCCTTTTTCATAAATACAGGCAGAGATATGGGAAGAAAACAAGTGAATTAAAGATGGGGTATTTTTTCTTTCCTGTGGCCATTACTCTAGGTGGACAACGAGGAGGCCAGGGAGACACCCACTATAGTAGAGATGTAGGAAGAGTTATTTTTTACACATCTAATGCAATCAGATATTGCACCATTGATATTGAGCCATGGATAAAGGTGGGCACCAGGGAAAGCACAAGTTAGGCTGGAGGCATTGGTTGAGGGAGAGGCCATAAAACGAGCTGGTTGCAGAAATGCTCTGTTTGCTTCAGGTGATACTTGGTAGTCAACCTGGTTAGTCTGATGATCAGAGGGGTGTAGTGCGGTTGCATTGGCTAGGTGCTAAGCACCCTACAGGGTCCCTCAGAGGCTGAAAAGGAAAGTGAGGCTTGTTGTAAAAGGGGGCTGTGTTTAGTTATGGGCCCTTCAGTGGGAGGGCCTTGGGGCTTGAGGTGTTGTAGGGAGTTCTAATAGGTCTGAAATAATTTGTTGGCCTGATTGGCCCTGGAAGTGGGATAATTGCCAACCAGGGCGTCAGCTCTTTTAAAAAAGGTAACTCCTTTTCCAAGTTTATAAATTAGGGTTATGTTTCTGATTAAAAGGACATGAAGGGGTGTAGGAAGAGCTATATAAGCTGAGGAAGACAATAAGCACTTCCAGCATTCTGGAGCAAAGGAAGAGTGAGCTTGCAGCAAGAGGGATCGTGTAAGGTTTATAGAACATTGTAGTTTGAGAGCAGTAAGGAGTGGTTGTATTAATGAGGTTGATATAATTAGGAAATTTATATTGAAAGAAACAAGCAAAAAGAGAAAAAAGTTACTTGGGTAGGAGTAAAGTCCTGGAAAGTTCTTTGAAGCCATAAGTCCCATAGAACAATAAGGAGCTGATCAGGGTGTGCAATGGGAGTTCCGTAAGGGGACCCCTGAAGGTCTGTAACAAGGTTGGTTAGGAAGCGATGAAAGTTTGGGAGAGAAAGAGACATAAGTGGCTTATGTGGATATGTCTTCCTTTTCCTCCAGGATTCAGGTGAGGCAAAGGGAAGTGGGTCCTATGGAGACACAGGAGAAGGCTGAAGGGGTCTTCAATTTGGTTGTTTGGGTATGTGGTGAATGGAAGTTTGTTTTCTTGGGAGAAGTGTAATGAAACCAGTTGGGGGGTCCCTGGAGTTCTGCTGCCATGGGTGTGGTAAGGATTATTTGGTAAGGTCCCTTCCATTTAGGTGTGAGGGTGGAATTGGGGCTAGGACTGGGATCTCTTACCAGAACCCAGTCTCCTGGCTGTAGGAAGGGATTAGAGGAGTCAGTGACAGGTTGCACGCCACCATGCCTGGCTAATTTTTTGTATTTTAGTAGCATCGGGGTTTCACTGTGTTGCCCAGGTTGGTTGCGAACTCCTGAACTCAGTCAATCCGCCACCTCAGCCTCCCGAAGTGCTGGGATTACAGGCATGAGCCACCACACCCAGCCTAATTTTTGTAATTTTTCCCCAGATTTCTGGGGCAGATTGGGAAATAAATTGAAGGTGGAGAAAAGTTTGATCTTCTTTAAATTCTGGGTACAAATTGGTATATTTTAACATAGCTTCAGTGAGGCATGATAAGAAAAGGGCAGGATTTTCCTGGGGCTCTTATGTAATTTCTCTAAGTTTTTCACAATTAACTGCCTCATGAGCACCTTTGTCTATGACAGCGAGCAGATAGGAAACCATGTGGTCTCTTTGGCTGATGCCATTGTCTCCCTGTTGGTAAGTTCAATCTGGATCTCTACAGGGGACTGCATCATTGGCCACTGGATTTTGAATAGACGCTTGATTATGGAGTTCATCTGTGTGTGTTTCAGCTGAATGCCAGATGCGCTCTTTCTCATCAGGAGTGAGGGTGGAGGTTAGAATTATATAAATGTCATACCAAGTTAAATTAAAGGATTGGGTTATGTGTAGAAATTCCCTGTGATAATGAGAGGGATTTTCAGAGAAAGATCTGATACGTTGTTCAATCTGCAGCAAATCAGACATAGAGAAAGGACCATGAACGCAAGTACTGCCTTCAACCTCAGTCACTTCCTGGAGAGGAAGAATGGCAGAGGTGGTTTGACTAGCTGGAGTAGTTTCTGAATGGGTAACAGGTGGAGAAGGAGGTGGGGTTTGGGGCCAGAGGCTTGAGGGCAGGAGGGTTCAGATGGGCAAGGAGCAGATGCAGGGGATTGAGAATACAGAGGGGATCATCTGCAGGGTCAAAAGGGGTTTTGGAGGAAGGAAAGACACAGAGAGGATTTTCATTAAGAAGAAGGATTTCATAAGGGATGCAAGCTTGACATAGGGATGGTCGGGATTTAAGGCAGAAGAAAGCCTGAATATAGGGAATCTTGTCATTTGCCGTTCCTAGTTATAAAGTTGTCAAAGTCCCTGAGAATTTGAAAGTCAAAGGTGCCATTTTTGGGCCATCAGCTATCATTATTTGGGCTGGATTTAGGTGGTAATTTGTATTGGGGCCAGGCCATGTTGCAATAAAAAAACTAAATGCTTTGGCTTTAGGCTCCCCTGTAAGCCAAGTTTGGTAAGGTTGCGAAGGAAACAGCCCAGTGGGGAGGACGTAGGAATATGGGATTGTTTGTCACCCATGCAGACTGATAAGAGGAGGCCGAGGGTGTCTGTTTTTGTTCTAGGCATCCCCAGACAAAAGACAGAGATCCAGAATCCTCTTTCTAAAGAGAAAGGTTAAGCTGAGAAGAAACTGGGCACCCCCAAGATTTCTTCTAGCTTAGTCCCCCTGGTCCTTCGAAGACTGGGACCACAGACCTGACTTTCCCGGGTACCACAAGAAAGCCAGCGAAGGCATCTTACCATGTGGCTGAATTAGTGTCCAATGTTGGATGTTCTGGTTGGAATTGGCAAAGGGCCTCCTGGACTGGAGCTGTGTGAGGAAGAGAGAAAGAGAGAGAGGAGACAGAGGAGAGAGAGGGCAAGGGTCAGACAGTGAAATACCCATTGTGGGTGGTCAGAGGTGGATTCCTGAGATCTGAGGGTTTTGAGAACCCACTGGGGAGTAGCCCTGGCCCAAGCCTTGCAGTTCCCTTCAGATTAGTTGTCCTCCTCATGCAAATTGCTCGAAAAGTGAAATGAGAGAAGAGTGAAATGGTGGGTGGCCAGAGACCTCAGGATCCAGGAGTTAGTTTGGGATGAGCTGCTGCTGCCACTCCTTCCTGGGTTGCAAGAGAACCTGTACTCCCAACACCCAAAGAGAGAGAGAGAGAGAGAGGACAGGGCAGATGGCCAGAGACCCTCAGGATCCAGGAGTTAGCCCAGGATAAGCTGCCACTGCCCACTGCTTCCTGGGTTGCAAGAGAGCCTCTACCCGCAACAACTGGCCCAGGTTTTGGCACCAAATGTAAGAGTTAAAGAGAGAAGAAAGAAACACAAAAAGCAGCTCAACGGTCAAAGACAGGTTAATTTTGGAGAATAAACCTGAGAGGGGCTTCTGGATGATTTGTTTTGATCAGGAGCATTCTCTTTTACAGACTAAGGGTATTTAAGACTTCAGGGAGGGAGGGCTTATCACAGGCTCAGAATGTTTCTGTGTGGAGGAGAGTTTTATAGTGGGGTTGAAATGTCTTCTGGTCAGAAGGGAGGTTATCTTGGGGTAGGCATGTTTCTGGTCAAAGAGGGGATTTATCTCAGGGTTGGAATGTTCTGGTCAGAGGTGTCACTTGTGGTTTATGGTCATGCTGACATTAGCCATTAGGCTGATGGTTTTGGGCTGGATTTAGGTGGTTTTTCATCAACGGGAACTTACAATGGTGGTGTTTGTCCAAGATGGTGATGCTCCTGCTCTGTCACTCCTAAGATCAGTGCTTGAGATATTTTGCAGACCCTGCACTTGATAGATCAGCTGGCACCACACAGAATGATAAACTGGCTCATCTGATCTTGTGGCCCCCCCAACCCATGAACTGACTCAGCACAAGAGGACAGCTTCAACTTCCCATGATTTCATCTCCGATCCAACCAATCACCACTCCTGGCTCACTGGCCTTCCCTGTCCACCAAATTATCCTTAAAAACTCTGCTTCCTGAATGCTGGGGTGGTGGGGGAGACTGATCTGAATAATAATAAAACTCCGGTCTCCCACACAGCCAGCTCTGCATGAATTACTCTTTCTCTATTGCAATTCTCCTGCTTTAAGAAATTGGCTCTGGGCTGGGTGCGGTGGCTCACGCCTGTAATCCTAGCACTTTGGGAGGTCCAGGTGGGCAGATCACTTGAGGTCAGGAGTTTGAGACCAGCCTGGCCAACATGGTAAAACCCCATCTCTACTAAAAATACAAAAAAAAAATTTAGCTGGGCATGGTGGTAGACACCTGTAATCCTAGCTACTCTGGAGGCTGAGGCAGGAGAATTGCTTGAAACCAGGAGGTGGAGGTTGCAGTGAGCCAAGATCATACCACTGCACTCCAGTCTGAGTGACCGAGTGAGACTCTGTCTCAAAAAAAAAAAAAAAAAAAAAAAGAGAAAGAAAAAAAATCAGCTCTGTCTAGGCAGCAGACAGGGTGAACCCATTGGGTGGTTACAGGACTCCCATTTAACTGAGAGTAATTCTCTGGAGATGGGGCAGGTGTGAGCCATCAGAGTTGGGGATGGATGCATTGGTTACTACAGGGCATCTAGGGGGCATCAGTAGCATCCAATACCATCTACTACGGTCTGTTAGTTATTCTCTCTTTTTATGGGGAGAATTGGGACAAGCCTAGAACTGCCTTAATCTCCTTTTCAGAATCTGAATTTTCCTTTATGTGTGGTCTTTCTTTTTCACAGAGTTTAGGTCTAAGAGAAACAGAATTCTACAATACAGGTGGAGTATCTTTTATCTAAAATGCTTGGGGCCAGAAGTGTTTCAGATATTGGGTATTTTCAGGTTTTGGAATATGTGCATTATACTACCGGTTCATCATCCTTAATCTGAAAATCTGAAATCTGAATGTGAAACCTTTTGAGTACTGACATGATGCCCACCCCCAAAAAATGCTTATTGGGGCATTTTGGATTTTGGATTTTCAAAAGAGGGATACTCACCTGTAATAAGTTAAGAATTAAATAGCAATTTCCTTGAGACAAGACTTTATGTCTCTTTAGTTTTGAGCCACCAGTGTATTGCAGAGGGCATGTGGTAGGTATAACTATTAAGAGTTTATTGGATAGATTTTTCTTGATGGGGTATGATGAGGACAGAATTCTACTATTTGTGGACTTTTTGTCTCCTGTTCTTGGAGGAAATCTCTGACAGGTCCCATAACTTCTGAGAACGATTCAAATTACAAAGATGGGCTCCTTTTAGCAACCATAAAGCTGGGTCTGTTATCTCATTTAAATCTCCTTCTCCTATCTTGAAAGGAGCTGGAGGAGGGAGCATGGGCAGATTTTTTACTATCTCTTTCTTCATTGCAGGCCGCAGTGTTTGACTCCTCAGGGTTGGAGGAGGGTGGGTGGAAGGGAGAGACTGGGGTAGGGGTGGGAGGTAGCGGTGGTAAAGCTGTTCTGCAGCAGGTGCAGTGGCCATGTGAGATTTCTATCCTCTGGGCGGGGTAGAAGTCAAAGTTGACTCTCTCCCAGGGGATACTGGTGTGGGTTTTCAAGAGAGCCTCCTGCTTGGGTATGTGACTACAGAGTTCTTTCCACTTTCAGCCCTGACCCCTTGTTGCACCATGATCCCTTCACATCTCCAAGTGATACTCTTGGACAGGATGCCTTTAAGATGATGCCAGCCAGCTCCCTTCTATAGGAACCATATGAGAGTCTGGGAGACTCATTCCTTTGTCCCCCCAACCCTCATTAGTGGAGCTGTTACATGAAAGAGGTTCTGATCCGGACCCCATGAGGGTTCTTATATCTCACTCAGGAATGAATTCAGAGTGAATCCATAGAGTAAAGTGAAAGCAAGTTTATTGAAAAAGTAAGGGAATAAAACAATGGCTACTCCACAGACAGAGCAGTCCCAAGGGCTGCTGGTTGCCCCTTTTATGGTTATTTCTTGATGATATACTAAACAAGGGGGTGGTTTATTCATACCTCCTCTTTTTAGACCATATAGGGTAACTTTCTGACGTTGCCATGGCATTTGTAAACTGTCATGGCGCTAGTGGGAGTGAAGCAATGAGGACGACTAGAGGTCACTCTCGTTGCCATCTTGGTTTTGGTGGGTTTTGGCTGGCTTCTTTACTGCAACCTGTTTTATGAGCAAGGTCTTTATGACCTGTATCTTGTGCCGACCTCCTATATCATTCTGTGACTTAAAATGCCTTAACATCTAGGAATGCAGCCCAGTAGGTCTCAGTCTCATTTTATCCAGCTCCTGTTCAAGATGGAGTTGCTCTGGCTCATACACCTCTGATAGAGGGGCAACTTGTTCCCAAAGCAGTCCTAGTCCTCTCTTCACTCTGTTTCCCAAGCATGGAAAACTCTGGGTGCACACAGCCTCTTGTCCTGCTGGACTTCTCCTGTTGAGGTTCCAACACTACTTTGAGTTCATCAGACCCCAGGATGTGTGTACCTCTTTAGCTTGGCTTGATGCAAGGGGACATACTTCCTTCCCCCTGTAGTGAAGTACAAGGAGCACAGTCCCCCAACAAATACTCATCACAAAATTCTCAGTCCACCCCCCTCCAACCCCAGTCTCATTTTTGTAGCCCAGAGATGTGAGATTGGCTAATGCCTTGCCAATCCAGTTAACGATACCTTGGCATGTCCTGTACAGGTGGTGTAGTACCTTAATTTAGGATGTGAGGGTGTTGGCCAGACTTCAAGAAAGGAAATTATTTCAGTATCCTGTTCTTTAGCCATTCAATAAATATTTGTTTGGTGGCTAACTTGTACAGGAGTAGCATTGTTTTTGTATTTATTTATTCATTTATTTTTTGAGATGGAGTTTTGTTCTGTCCCCCTGGCTGGAGTGTAGGCAATCTCAACTCACTGCAACATCCACCTCCCAGGTTCAAGCCATTCTCCTAGAACAGCCTCCTAAGTAGCTGGGATTACAGGCACGCACAACTATGCCCAGCTCATTTTTGTGTTTTTAGTAAAGATGGAGTTTCACCATGAAGTTGGCCAGGCTGGTCTTGAACTCCTGACCTCAGATGATCTGCTCCACCCCGGCCTTCCAAAGTGCTGGGATTACAGGCATGAGCCACCGTGCCCAGCCTGTTTTGTTTTTAACTGAGAGTGACTAATCTTAGTTCTTTGTTGGGCAAATGTAGGGTGCAATCTGGCCTTTGCCCTGGGATTGGTGTTTTAGGAAATTTTTTGGGGATTTATCAGGATTGCCTCCTCAGTTGCTTGGTGTGCAAAGCCCACTAGAGGTGAAAGGAGGGATCAGTTTGGATAAGGGTTCTGGGGCTTCCTGGGAGAGTAGGAACCAATACACAAACCTCTGATCTCCCAAATTGATAGTTAGAGATATCCAGTGGGAGGGATTTGTGGGGTTACTGACCAAAACCCAGTGGCACAGAGAAGAACTTTGAAAACCGTGCAATAAAGTCAAGTTGAAAAAAAGGGGAGTGGAGTTTGATGACACAGGCTCTACATGAAGCTGTTAAAATTTCCTCTGGAATTAAAAGCAGGGACTCAGATACTTGCATACCAATGTTTGTAGCAGCATTATTCACAAAAGCCAAACAGTAGACACAACCCAAATGTCCATCAACAGATGAAGGGATAAACAAATTTGGTATATTTATACAAGGAATATTATTCAGCTTCAGCCTTAAGGAATCATGGCTCACTGCATCCTCAAACTCTTGGGCCCAAGTGATCCTCCCACCTCAGCCTCCTGAGTAGCTAGGGCTAGAGATGTGCATCAGCATGCCCGACTGATTGTTTTAAGTATATTTGGAGAGATGGGGTTTTGCTATGTTGCCCAGGCTGGTCTTGAACTCCTGGCCTCAAGTGATCCTCCTCCTTTGACCCCCTCAAGCCCTGAGATTATAGGTACCATGCCCAGCTGGAGTTTGTAAATATTATTTAAAAAGAGACCATCAGGCACAAAAGGGCAGTGGTTAACACAAAGGAATGTACTGATAAAGGGGAATTTCAAGAAACGGTTGGGAAGATACTGCTTTGAGATGAGGTTTTTTGGTGAAATATTAATATATTTTACCTACTGTAGCCCTGAACATGGCAGTGAGTATTTGTGTGCATGTGTGTTTTCAAGACATGGGGAAAAGGCAGGGAGAAGGGGCTGATGAAAGAGAGAGAACAGATCACACCTGTCTATATGGTGTCTTTAATTAGGAAGAATAACCCACCTGGGATTTTTTTATGTCTGGGTGTCTGTTTGAACTCCACTGGACAGGAATCATCTTTCAAAGCTTTTAACACTCTCCGGAATAGCAACAGCATTGGCAGGAGCTTTTGCAGGTCAGGCCAACTCTGTTTCCCTGACAATAAGATCATCCTAGCTAGGCTCAGGTACTGCTTAACCTAGTTAGGTACAGAATAATTTAAAGCTTCAGCACTCTGGATTTGGAAAATAGCTGGAGGAATGACAGGGTAAAGGCTGATTTATGCTTTATTTGACTTGGAGGGGTAAATGGAAGAATAATTGAGCACATGGGTCTTGGAAAAAATTGATATGAAGGCATCTTGGAGAGGATTGTTATATTCCCTGAATCTCATGATGTTATAGACTCTGTCCTTTATACCTGGACAAGATTTTTATATCTATTCTGGTTCCTATGTCTAAAAAATTTTATTCTCTGCATAAAATGCACCATGCAAGGGCACTAAGTGTCTCTGAAGATCTGTTCACCTACCCACATATTCATCTATTCATCCACCCATCCATCCACCCACATATTTGCTCATCTACCCATCCACTCATCTACCCATCCACTCATCTACCCATCCACCCACATATCCATTCATCCATCCACTCACCTGTTCATCCACTCATCTGTTCCCCTGTCCATTATGATTGGGTGTCTGTTTGAACCCCGCTGGGTAGGAATCATTCATTCACTCACATAGCCACTCAGCTACACATCTACCTATCTATTTACCTACCCATCAACCCACATATTCATCCATTCAGCCATCCATTCATCCACCCGTCCATCTCCTACCTACTCTACCCACCTTCTTAAAATCTCACCAATATACTAACTTCTCTCCATCCAATTTTCTTTTTCTTTTCTTTTCTTTTTTTTTTTTTTTTTGGAGACAGTGACCCCCTCTGTTGTCCAGGCTGGAGTGAGTGCAATGCTGTGATCTCATCTCACTGCAACCTCTGCCTCCTGGATTCAAGTGATCTTCCCATCTCAGCCTCTTGAACAGTTGGGACCACACTCATGTGCCACCATGCCTCACTCATTTTTTGTTTTGTTTGGGTTTTTTTTTTTTGTAATTTTTTAGAGACAGAGTTTTGCCATGTTGCTGAGGCTGGTCTCGAACTCCTGGACTCAAGTGATCCATCCACCTTGAGTGCTGGGATAACAGGCTTGAACCACTGTGCCAGGCCCATCCAGTTTTCTTTATTGCATGTCTACAGTGGTTTCCTCACTTGCCTTCTTGCCTCTGGCCTTTCTGATCTGTTTTTTTTTTTGGTTCACAATGAAGCCTGAATGAATGATCTTTCTACACTTCAGTTTCTTCATTTAAAATAATCAAGGCAATACAATTTATTTCTCTGGATTATTGTAAATGGGATCATTTTTCTCTTCTTCCAGAAATTACTTATTGAGCTCCCACTGCAGGAATCAGTCTCCATTTTAGGCACTGGGTAGACAGCAGCAAACAAGACAGACAGGTTGCCATCTCTCTTATGGAACTTTCATTCTAGTGAGAGAGACAGGCAGTAACTGCATAATCAAATATGTGATGCAATTTCAAGCAGTCATAATGCTTAGGAGAAAAACAGTGATGTACGTGAAGTGCTTAGCACCGTGCCTGGCACATACAGATGTTTAACTAATGGTAGTTGTCATATTAACAGTGATTTATATTACCATGTTATTAGTCTCCCTAAAATCTTTCAATGATAATTATAATTATTGAGCATTTATCGAACACTTAATATGAACCAATCATTATGCTAAGCAGTTTAATCTCACAGCAACCCTATGAGTTGGGTAGGATGATTTTCCCCACTTTAGCTGTGGATGCTGAAGCACAATCCCTCGTTGCCTTCCAGGAAACGTCCAAACTCCTTACTTGGGCTTTTCGTGATCTGGTTCTGCATGTCTCTGTGGCCTTGTGTCTTGCTGACCACTTTGCTGCCTTTTTAACCACTTTGCTGCCTTTTTATCCTCGTTTTTCTCTTTCTTTTCTCTTTCCTTTCCTTTCTTTCCTTCTTTTTCTTCCCTTCCTTTCCTTTCTTTCTTTCCTTTTCTTTCCTCCCCTCCCCTCCCCTCCCCTCCCCTTCCCTTCCCTTTCTGCCTCAGCCTCCCATGGAGTTGGGATTACAGGGGTGTGCCACCATGCCTGGCTAATTTTTTGTATTTTTAGTTTCACCATGTTGGTCAGACTGGTCTCAAACTCCTGACCTCAAATGATCTGCCACCTCAGTCTCCCAAGTGCTGGGATTACAGGCATGAGCCACCGCATGGGGACTTAACCCCCATTTTTCTTTTTCTTTCTTTCCTTTTTTTTTTGAGATGGAGTCTCACTCTGTTGCCCAGCCTGGAGTGTAGTGGTGTGATCTTGGCTCACTGTGACTTCCGCCTCTCAGGTTCAAGCGATTCTCCCACCTCAGCCTCCCAAGTAGCTGAGATTACAGGCGCCCGCCACCACACCTGGCAATTTTTTGTATTTTTAGGAGAAACGGGGTTTCACCACGTTGGCCAGGCTGGTCTTGAACTCCTGACCTCAAGTGATCCGCCCGCCTCAGCCTCCCAAAGTGCTGGGATTACAGGTGTGAGCCACTGCACCTGGGTGAAAAATGATTTTAATTGTTGACAAGTTTTGCTTTATATTCACCTTTTGAGATCATCAAGAGAGAGCATCCGTTCAACCAGAGAATCAGAAGCTAAATAAAAGGAAAAAAAAAAAAGGCCAGGTGCAGTGGCTCATACCTGTAATCCCAGCCCTTTGGGAGGCTTAGGCAGGTGGATCACCTGAAGTCAGGGGTTGGAGACCAACCTGACCAACATGGTGAAACCCCATCTCTACTAAAAATAGAAGAATTAGCCAGGTGTAGTGGCACATGCCTGTAGTCCCAGCTACATGGGAGGATGGGAGGCTGAGGCAGGAGAATTGCTTGAGCCCCAGAGGTGGAGACTGCAGTGAGTGAGCCAAGATTGCGCCACTACACTCCAACCTGGGCAACAGAGCAAGACTCTGACTCAAAAAAAAAAAAAAAAAAAAAAAAAAAGAAAAGAAAAGAAAAGAATCCTGGTGGCCCAGGTGAAAAGGGGAAACATGATAAAAATAGTTGTATTTCTGGTTAGCTACCATGGAGCACTAGATGGGAAGAGTCGAGTAGTAAAGCAAGCTGGGTCCTGTTGTTCTCTTTCCAAAAGCAAATTTGTCATGGGTTTGAGCTTGGTGAAAAGTTAGTTGGCTGGGGAGAAGTTTAAGTTGAAAGGAGATGTCCTTCTCCGGGTTGGTGGATGTCTATCTCCAAGCCAGGCTGAGGATCCTAGAAGCACCCTAAACTGAATTTAAAACTTGATAAGCCTCCAATTCATCTCCCCACACTGCAGCCAGCTGAGCAGGTGGCTCCCACTGCACCCACAAGAACGTGCTCCCTTGGTGAGACATGCAAGCCCTGCTTGGTCCAGCCTCTGTTGAGTACTTAGCCTCATCTCTTACTTCTCCTTACTTCAACTTCCAGCCAGGAGGACCCCTGGGAAACTTATATTTCCCAGGTTTCCTTCCTCTAGCCTTTTTTTTTTTTTTTTTTTGAGATGGAGCCTCACTCTGTCACCCAGGCTGGAGTGCAGTGGCGCGATCTCAGTTCACTGCAGCCTTCACCTCCTGGGTTCAACCAATCCTCCCACCTCAGCCTCCTGAATAGCTGGGATTACAGGTGCCCGCCACCGCACGCAGCTATTTTTTTTTTTTAGTAGAGGCAGGGTTTCACCATGTTGCCCAGGCTGGTCTTGAACTCCTGACCTCAAGTGATCTGCCTGTCTCTCCTCTCCCCTCCCCCTCCCTTCTCCCTCCCCCTCCCCCTCCCTTCCTCTCTTTTCTTGATGGAATCTTGCTCTGTTACCTAGGCTGAAGTGCAGTGGCGTGATCTTGGCTCACTCCCTCCTCCACCTCCCAGGTTCAATCAATTCTCCTGCCTCAGCTGCTTGAGTAGCTGGGATTACAGGTGTGTGCCATCATTCCCAGCTAATTTTTGTATTTTTAGTAGAAGTTTTGCCATGTTGGCCAGGCTGGCCTCAGACTCCTGACCTCCTGACCCCATCTAGGCCTCCCAATGTGCTGGGATTGTAGGTGTGAGACACCGTGCCTGGCTGAATTTTTTCATTTCTAAGTTGCTCAGTGCTGCCCTTCCTGCCTCCCTGTGTCTGCGTTGCTCCCCCTTGAATACCCTCCTTGTTCTCCCCTTTTCTGGCTCACACTCATCCTTCAAGGTCAATGCCAGGGAGGTATCAGTCTCTCCGGGCCAGGCTCTCACCGCCTGTCCTGCACCGCGATTCGCACCATACTTTATCATTGGCACTTGTCTCATTTGCTGCTATCCCTCTAGTTCTATAAGCAGCCTGAGGGCAGAGATCCTTGATTGCAGAGGGATACCCAACACGTATGTCAGGTGCCTGGCACCTTGCGTGTGATCAATAATAGAATAAAAAAAAAGAGTAGAACATACACATTCCAATTCAGGTTCTTAAACAAAAGTTCTCTCTGAGCTGAACCAGGTGATGTGAAACCCTATTCTACCCTGTTTTTTGCATAGTGACTGATGAATTAGGAGGATATTTGCATGAAAAAATTCAGCCCAAGGACACAGAGCTGGTAAAAAGCTGTCAGTGCCTTGAGTTCCTCTGGTACTCAGCCTTCAGGCCAAAACCCTCTCTGATATCAGTAGGTCCCAACAACAATGCATTTCTATGTAGCTCTTATGTCTGTCATCAACACATAAGCTGCTGTTACGCTGTGAGAGGCGGGGCACCATCACTTCTGATGGAGGCGGTCTTTGTCAGATGTAAGGTGGCTGGCTGGCTGCACAGTGTGGTCTCAGCCACACTGAGAATATAATATATTCTGGCGGGGCCCTGGGGATCACATACCATAGTGTATTTATAGAGAAATCGGGTTGTCCCTCAAAACTCAAATAACTCTAGTTAGTGATATTGCAGATATTGGACGTAAATATAATGTATGTAATACTATAGTATGTAATCGGGATCCAATAGATCAAATGTCTACTGGAGTGTATGCTTTCAATTCTTTTAGACATATACCCAGAAGTGGAATTGTATGTGATCGGGGTCGCATACTATAGTATTATATACATTATATTCACTTTTAATATCTGCCATATCACCACTAGAGTTTGAGTTTTGGGGGACAAGTAGATTTCCTTATAAACACTATTTCCTTTTCTTTTAAAATTCAGATATAATTCACAGATCATAAAAGTCACCCTTTAAAATTTTTTTTATTTTGAGACAGAGTCTCACTTTGTTGCCCAGGCTGGAGTGCAGTGGTGCGATCTCAGCTCACTGCAACCTCCGCCTCCCAGGTTCAAGCAGTTCTCCTGCCTCAGCCTCCAGAGCAGCTGGGACTATGGATGCCCACCATGTGCTTGGCTAATTTTTGTATTTTTAGTAGAGACAGGGATTTACCATGTTGGCCAGGCTGGTCTTGAACTCCTGACCTCAGGTGATCCATCCGCCTTGGCCTCCCAAAGTGCTGGGATTATAGATGTGAGCCACTGCACTCAACCAAAAGTCACCCTTTTAAAGTGGTTTTTAGAATATTCACAAAGTTGCACAACCATCATCACTACTGTAGAACATTTTTTGTCACCATAAGAACTGATCTATTAATAAGTGAAAAAAAGCAGGGCACAGAATAGCATGTTCCCATTTATGTGTGTGTGTGGGGGAAAGAATACATAGATGTATATGTTTGAAAAAGCACATAATATACCTCTTTCCTACATTGTGTCTTCACCAGTTGTCCCTCTGCTTAGAAATTTCTTCCCACCCTCCCTATTTGTGGAGTTAATTCTCATTCATCCTTAAGACCCATCTCAGAGGCTGGGTACGGTGGCTCATGCCTATGAAGGCCAAGGTTGGAGGATTGCTTGAGCCCAGGAGTTCAAGACCAGCCTAGGCAACATAGTGAGACCCTGTCTCTAAAAAAAAAATTTAGCTGGGTATGGTGGTATGTGACTGTAGTCACTGGAGCCCAGGAGGTCTAGGCTGTGTAATCTGTGATCATACCACTGTGCTCTGGCCTGGGTAACACAGCAAGACCCGCTCTCAAAAAATAAAAGACTCCTCTCAGGTGTCCCCTTATCCAAGAAGCCTTCCTTGATATGTGCCCCTTTTCCCTTGCTTGTTATATTAATAACAATAATGATACGAGCTGACATTTCAGAAGAGGTTTCTTTGTGCCAGACACTGTGCTGACTGCATCACATACTTATTCTTTACCAGGAATCTAGGCAGGCGGCCCTTTAAATACTTGCATTTTGCAGATGAGGAAAGCAAAGCTTGGTGAGAGAATGTGATTTTTTCCCAAATGGCTGTATAGGATGAAAGCCTCTTTGTCACTAAAACTTAAACTCTTAATCTTCCACAGATCTTCCACTCTACGTCTTCCACAGATGTTTGGCGTCTCTACAACTTCCTCTCTGGGTTATGGCACTTCATGGTGTTATTTTTTCAATTGCCTTATAATTATTCTTTTTTATTGTGGTAATGTACACATAAAATTTACCATCTTAACAATTTTTAAGTGTACAGCTCAGTGGCATTAAGTATATTCATCTTGTGCAATCATCTCTACCATTTATCTCCAGAACACTTTTCATCTGGCAAAACTGAAACTCTATATCCATTAAGCACTGGCTCTCCATTTCTTCCTCCCTCCACTCCCCGGCAACCACCATTCTTTTTTTTGAGACAGAGTTTCACTCTTGTTGCCCAGGCTGGAGTGCAATGGCACGCTCTCGGCTTACCACAACCTCGGTATATATAAAGAACTCCTACAGCTCAATAACAACAAAAAAACCAGTTTTAAAAGGATCCAAAGACTTGAAAACATGTTTCTCCAAAGAAGATAAACAAATCTCATTGTGTAATGAAGTGGTATTTCATTGTGCTTTTGATTTGCATTTCCCTAATGATTAGTGATGTTGAGCATCTTTTCATGTGCTTTTTGGCCATTTGTTTATCTTTCTTGGCTTTCCATTCAATTTCATTGTGTGTTTTATGACAGTACCATGCTGTCTTGATTGCTGTGGCTTTGGACTAAGTTTTGAAATTAGAAAATGTGAGACCTTAAACTCTGTTCTTTTATAAGATTGTTTTGACTTTTCAGGGTTCCTTAAGATTTCATATTTTTTTATTATGAATTATTTTTTTATGAATGTTTTTTTTTATTATGAATGATTTTTTATTATGAATATTTCTATTTCTGCAAAAACCACTCGGGATTTTGATAGAGATTGCAGTGAATCTGTAGATCACTTTGAGTCATATTTATGTCTTAACAACGTAAAGTCTTCCAATCCATGACAATCCATGAACATGGGATACCTTTCCATTTATTGCTGTCTTCTTCCTTCATGTTGTTTTATTTTTATTTTTTTGGGGGGACAGGATCTCACTGTGTCACCCAGGCTGGAGTGCAGTGGCATAATCATGGCTCACTGCAACCTCAACCTTCCAGGTTCAAACAATCCTCCTACCTCAGCATCCCAAGCAGGTGGGACTACAGGCACATGCCACCACACTTGGCTATTTTTTTTTGTTTTTATAGAGACAGGATTTTGCCATGTTGCCTAGGCTGGTCTTGAACTCCTGGACTCAAGTGATCAGCCTGCCTTGGCCTCCCAAAGTGCTGGGATTACAGGTGCAAGCCACCATACCTTGCCCTGTTTCTTTTTTTTAAATTTATTTTTTGTGAGTACATAGTAGGTGTATCTTCATGTTGTTTTATAATTCTGTATACATCTGTTCCACTTCTAAAACTGTGCTGCCCAGTACAGTAGCCACTAGCTACATATGACTATTGAACACTTGAAATGTGACTGGTCTGAATGAAGATGGCTGTAAGCGTAAAGTATATCGTGGATTTCAAAGGCTTAATAGGAAAATAATGTAAAATACCTCATTAATACTTTTTTGATATTGATTACATGTGGAAATGATGACATTTCAGGTTAAATAAAGCATTATTAAATTATCTTGACCTGTGTCTTTTTACTTATTTTAATGTTATTACTAAAAACTTTCAAATTACAAATGTGGTTTGTGTTATATTTCCATTGGACAGCCTTGCTTAAGACTGTGGCTTCCTTAGGGGTGTGGACTATACCTTCTCTGTCTCTGTCTGTAGACCCCAGCACATAGTTGCAGCGTATTCCCTGAATATGTTCACATGAAGTGTTTGACTTCACTGTGATCTTGCTTCATCTAGCAGTTTTCTCTCTGCACAACGAGGCTGGGAAGAAATCAGTTTGTTTAGCTCAGAATCATTATTTGATTGATCCTGCCTTATTAGCTGTGGTGTAAATAGAGGTGGCCCCTTTTCCAAAGGCTGCAGGTTGAGGAAGGTGGATTGCAAATAGCAGAGGCAGAAACTCAGCACTACCATCCTCCATCCTTTTTGGGCAGCTTGGAAACCCAGATGGTGGCCTCCGGAGAAATACCTATAGGACAGATTTGCCTCCAGGAGGTGAATGGTTCTGGCTTTAACAAAGACAATCTATTCCAGAGGAAGTCAGAGAGAAGATTTTGTTCCTAAATATTGCCTCAGGTGCTCCCAGGAAAAAAAAAAAAACAAACCCCCAACCCCTGCCCAGAGAAGCAGCAGATGAGGAACATTGGCCAGAATATAACAGTTCTCATTCAATTATAATATCAAATAAAGAAGTAATAGGAACAGGGCATTTAGTGGTGGGCTTCTGATAACTTAAACCAGGCTGAGTGAACAGGAAGATCAAAGTAACATTACCACAAGTTGAAAAGAAATGGCTATGAATTCTTTTTCCACTGAAGTTTTTTTTCCCTTCTTAGTCCTTTTTGAGAGTTGATATTGACTTATATTTGACAAGTCTGGTAACCATTTATATTTACTATTAAAAGTATTTATAAAAAGTCAGGTACTATTTTCCCTCTTAGGTTTTTTTAGTTTTTAACTCTTAAATGTCATGTCAGGTCTTTGGGTCTGCCCAACCTCCTGCCAAGTGGAATGGGAATCCCTGGGTGACTAGGGTCAAAGGAGAGAGAAGAAGCCAGTCAACGTTTTGGGCGAATATTTGCCTTGCCCCTGAGAGGGAGCGATTTGGTTTCCTTTTGTGTCCCTGCCCAAATCTCATGTCAAATTGTAATTCGCAAGTTGGAGGTGGGGTGTGGTGAGAGATGATTAGATCATGGGGGCAAATTTCCCCTTCGTGCCCTTCTCAAGGTAGAATTCTCATGAGATCTGGTTGCTTTAAAAGTGTGTGGCAGGCAACTCTCCCTCTCTCTTCCTTTTGCTCTGGCCATGTGAAGATGTGCCTCCTTCCCCTTCGCCTTCTGCCATGATTGTAAGTTCCCTGAGGCCTCCCCAGCCATGCTTCCTGTACATCCTGTGGAACCATGAGCCAAGTAAACCTCTTTTCTTTATAAATTACCCATTCTCAAGCACTTTTTTATAGCAATATGAGAATGTATGAGAATGGATTAATACAGAAGGTGTCCAGTGATTCAGTGGCTCTCATCTTCCTCAGGAATATTTTGGTTCCAAGGAACAGAAACCCACTTGGACTTGTTCAGGAAAAAAAACTTACTGAAAAGGTGTTGTGAAATATCAGGGAACTGTAAAGCATCATGGGATCAGTCATTGCAAGCAGCCATGTTTCTTTGTCTCTCTGGGGATGCTTGTTTTTTGTGCCTCTCTCCTTCCATCCTGTGATTTTCTCTGCTAAGTAACTTCCTTGCTACTCTTTCTTTTTTCTCTCCCTTGATTTCATTGTGGCTTTGGCCTTCCATAGAGCCAACACCAGGCCTGACTTTTAGGGGGTCAGGACCCACTGCTATGATAATCATTTCTGTCTCTTTGTAGTAGGAGTCAAAAATCTTAATTATTGGGTGGAAGGTCGGGGGCTTCACACCTCCTAGCAACTTAAAAACTGTGTAAGGCCTAAATTCCTAGTTTATTTTTCCCATCTTTTAATTAAATTTTTTAACTTTTTAAATGGGCAAATGATAATTGTACATATTCATGGGGTACCTAGTGATGTTGTGATACATATAACACATAGTGATCAGATTAGTGTAATTAGCATATCCATCATCTCAAACACTTATTCTTTCTTTGGAAACATTCAATATCCTTCTTCTGGCTATTTTGAAACTATGAATATTTTATTGTCAACTATAGTCATCCTACAGTGATAAAGAATACTAGAACTTATTTTTTCCTATCTAGCCACCTAATTTTTGTACAAGTCCTATAAGTAGAAGTAAAGTTTCATTGATAAGGTCCCTGCTGAGAGCTATGGGATACAGTGAGGTCTTTAGAAGTAGACCTTCTCTTGGTCATGTTTACTGTTTGTTACTTCCCAACACCAATTTTTTCCCTCTTTCCTAACAGAACCCTAATTTTATTCACATATTCTCCCCAACCCCAGCTTTAAGGGTAAACCTAGGCCAGGGATCAGCAAACTTTTTCAGAAAAAGGCCAGAGAGTAAATATTTTAAGCTTTAGGAGTGAAGGCAAATGGTCTGTATCACAATGAAAGCAGTCATAGACAACTTGCAAACGACTGTGTGGCTGTGTTCTGGTGGCACTTTATTTACAAAAACAGGCCAGTGGGTTACATCTGGTCTCTAGACTGTAGTTTGCTAACCCCATCGTAGGTTAATCTAAGCTAAGGTTTCTCAAGCTCAGTGTTACATTTTGGACAGGATAATTCTTCATGATGGGGCTGTCCTGTGCATTGTAGGATATTTAACAGCATCCCTGGCCTCTCTGCACTAGATGCCAGTAGCACCCACTTCCTTGTCTCCCAGTTGCTACAAACAAAAATGTCTCCAGGCATTTCTAACTATCCCTGGGTGGGGCATGTCCCTGGTGGCTGTTAATGATTCGGACATAGTGACAAGACTCTAGCTGGCTTAAATAGACTAATGGAAAGCGCTCAGTGTCTGTTATTTCGGGAGAGGTTCTCTTAGACAAGCATTAGCAGCAAATGCCACTGACATCCATACGACCGTGCTGAAAATCAGACTCAGAGTGAAGTCTGAACTGTGGATGGCAGAGCAGAGGGACAGCAAGAACATGGGTTCTGGCTGGGTGCAGTGGCTCATGCCTATAATCCCAGCACTTTTGGAGGCGGAGGCAGGTGGATCACCTGAGGTCAGGAGTTTGAGACCAGACTGGCCAACATGGCAAAACCCCCGTCTCTACTCAAAATACAAAAATTAGCCAGGCATAGTGGCACATGCCTGTAATCCCAGCTACTCTGAGGGCTGAGGCATGAGAATTGTTTGAACCTGGGAGGTGGAGGTTGCAGTGAGCCAAGATTGTGTCACTGCACTCCAGCCTGGGTGACAGAGTAAGACTGTCTCAAACCAACCAACCAACCAACCAACCAGCCTGGGTCCTTTGGAACAGCTGAATCAACTGGACCTGAAACCCTCTTTGCATATGGGCTTTGGTGGGTGAGATGACACATTTTATTGTTTTTAATGGAGCTTCTTAAGGACACTCAGGGAGGGAATATATCAGTGTGTTCGAAGGATTTCAGTATTTGCAGTATGGTTGTATTCGTAACGGCTGAATATCATTCTTAAGGCACACAGGACAGCAGGGGCTATGATTAGGGGCAGAGTCCCTCAGCAAGGGTGTGGGTGGGGAGGCATGGATTCAGGTCTCCTGTTTCTGTTTCTTTTTGGCTCGATACAAGGCTTTGTGAATTTATCTTACTTCCTCGCCCCATGTAAATGTGGTGGTGCTTCGCATATTGAGGTTGGAATTTTGTGTGGACTTGGGCAGCAGTATGTGTCTTTCAGAGGAACTTAGTCTGCCTGATAGTTTACAGAGAATGTTTTAAACGGTTATCTTCCTAGGAAGGAGATTTGACCAGAAAAACAGTGGCAGTGTTTGGAGTCAGGACCTAAATTGCAAATGTTGTAGCTGCAAAGATAACGGGAATCCAATTTCTATTCAATTCAAATCAGTTTCTCAGGGTCATGCCCTTGATGCATTTAAGCCTCCTTGCTCTTCCCACTCTCCTTCACCTTCCTCCCCCACCAGCTCTTGGCTGATAATGAGATGGTAAAAATGCACATAGAACAAAATCAATAAAAAGCAAGCTTCTAAGAAGGTTTTCACAGCAAGCCATTGAGTGGTGATAGAAGTGCTGTTGGACTTGGGCTGAGAGGGCCCTGTCTTCAGAACCTGATTCTGAGCTGGCAGGTCACTTAACTTTGCTAAGCCTCAGTTTACCCATCTGTGGGAATGGGTAGAATGATATGCACCTACCTGTATCCTCTTGACGATAGAATGAGATAACGTATGTGAAAGAGTTAAATGAGGCAGATAATGAGAGGAGAGCCGCTTAAACAGAACAAGGTTGTTCTCAGTGGATATTTCAGGCCTGTATTCTTCTCCCTGTCACTTTTGGGGGTGCCTGGTGACATCCTAATTCCTTTTCTACCCTGGATGTTTTTTGGTTGTGGTTGAAGTTTCCTTAGTCTGGACTGATGAACTGGATGAACCGGATGTACAGAACTGCAGCATTTGGTGGATATTGGTGAGGACATATGGCTCTAGGCAGCAGTCTCAGAGCCAGGTGGTCAGGGGCTCCTCTAGGCACTTTCCTGTCTGGCAACTGCTGGCAGTTTAATGGACTCACAATTCCACATGGCTGGGGAGGCCTCACAATCATGGCAGAAGGCCAAGGAGGAGCCAAGTCATGTCTTACATGGCAGCAGGTAAGAGAGCGTGTGCAGGGGAACTGCCCATTATAACCATCAGATCTCCTGAGACTTATTCACTATCACGAGAAGGGCATGGGAAAACCCACCGCCATGATTCAGTTACCTCCCACTGGGTCCTTCCCATGACATGTGGGGATTATGGGAGTGACAATTCAAGATGAAATTTGGGTGGGGACACAGCCAAACCATATCACCCCCCTGCCAGTGGCTTCCCACTCTATCTAGAAGAGCGTTCAAAATTTCCTACTGTCTGATGAGAAATGTTCTGTCCTGCTCCCTCCACAGTGGTCAAATTCTCATTTTTCAGGTCTTCACTTAAAATTAACTCTGACCTACTTAAGTCAAGTGCCTCCTATCCCCATTGTCTTCATAGTGTTTACAACTGCCCATTATGTGCCTATTTGCATGTTTGTTCATTCAGTGTCTGTCTCTTTTACTAGACTGTAAGCTTGGGGAGAGCAGGAACAGTGCCTGTCTTATTTACCACTCTTTCCTCGTGCCTGGCACATAGTAGGTACTTTAGAAATAACTGGTTGAATGAATGAACGCCATCCAGTTCATGAAATCCCCAGTGATTCTTCACTTCATGCCTTTGGAGGGGGAGAAGGCTTCCTCCAGGTGCTGTGAAGAACTCTACAACTGGAGTATCATTACAGCAGGGAAAGAGGTAGGAAAACCTTGCAGGTAAATATGTGCATTGTGTGCCAGACTCTCTGGATTCCAATCTAAGCTCTGCCCTTTGTTACTGTGTGCCCTTTAGCAAGTGACTTAACCTCTCTTTCACTCTGATTCCTCCTTTGTCAAACAGGTATGACATCAGTATCAGCCTATGAGGGTTAATTGAGGTGATGCTTGTGAAACCCTTGGCAGGATGCCTGGCCCACTGGGTGTGCTGAGTGATGGTGGCTGTGATTATTCAATTAGCATGTGTTGAACATTTCCATATCTGCGTGATATTACACCTTTTTCTTTTTCTATTTTTTTGAAGTTAAAGCACCATTTATTCGACTCTCTGTTGAGCATCTGTATTGTACTCCACTCTGGGGATACACGATCCCTATTCTCATGGGGCTTACATTTTGATGGGAAACACAGGCTCTGAACACACAGTTACAGGTGCAATAAACACAATGAAAAGAACTAGGCTGGGCACAGTGTCTCACACCTGTAAATCCCAGCACTTTCGAACACCAAGATGGGTGAATTACCTGAGATCAGGAGTTCAAGACCAGCCTGGCCAACAGGGCAAAACCCCTGTCTCTACTCAAAATACAAAAATTAGCCAGGCATGGTGGCACACGCCTGTAATTCCAGCTACATGGGAGGCTGGGGCAGGAGAATCACTTGAACCTGGGAGGCCAAGGTTGCAGTAGGCCAAGATTGTGCCATTGCACTCCAGCCTGGGCAATACAGTGAGACTCCAAAAAAAAAAAAAAAAAAAAAAAAGAGACCTAGAGTGTGAGGGGAGCAAATTCCAAGGGAAACAGAACATGTGTGCATATGTGGGGTGCGGGAGAAGTGTGGGTAAGGTGAGAGAAATTCTACCCAAGAATGTAGATCTAAGCTACAGATTGAGCTAAAGGTAGAGTAAGATCCATCCAGAAGATGGGATGGCAGCAGGAGGTCATGCTACATATAGGAAACTTGTGCAAAAGTCCAGAGGCTGCAGATATATATCATGGCATATTTATGGCTAAAATGTATAAGTACATACATAGCTGAATAACCTGGTTTTGGAAAATACTTGGATTTTCAGGGATCTTTCCAAAGAAGACCCTGAGAAAGGATTTGAATGCAAGAGTTTGTCTTTTTTGAGATAGGGTCTCTTTCTGTCACCCTGTCTGGAGTGCAGTGGCACAATCATGGCTCACTGCAGCCTCAATCTCCTGGACTCAAGCAATCCTCCTACCTCATCCTCCTGAGTAGCTGAGACTACAGGTGTGCACCACCACGCCTGGCTAATTTCAAAATTTTCTGTAGGGTTGGGATTTTCCCATGTTGTCCAGGCTGGTCTCAAACTCCTGGGCTCAAGCCATGTGCCTGCCTTGGCCTCTCAAAGTGCTAGATTACAGTAGTGAGCCACCATGCCTGGCCATCAAGAGTTTTATCTAAGAAGTGATCCTGAATAGCAATTTAGGAACAAGGGAGTGAGACAGGGATGAGAAGGAGCCAGGAAAGGGGGAGTTTATCAATGACTGTGGGCAACTGGGTAACCCTGGGAGCCAGTGTCAACATGCACCTGTTATCCCACCCAAAGGGCGAGGGAGCTGGGGTGTCTATACTCCCTCTTCCATCAATCATTGTTTGAGGCCTGCTCCCAGGGGGCATTGATTCCCTGGCACTTCCATCCTGCCATGTGTAACAAAGTGGGCTCCAATTGCCAGTGAAAGCCATCAGACAAATGAAAGCAGGTGCCGGCCATTGGAAGTTGGGCCAGTGTGGTAAAGGCAAGGGGATTGGGCGGGGCACCAATGCATCTGCTACACACTCCAACCCTCTTTGATGCTTAAAGCTGTTGGAGTGGGCCAAGATCAGTTTGTGAAGTCTCTTATGAGCTGGTGTGAAAGATTTTGGACTCTATCCCTTGGGGAGCCAAAGCAGAAGTGAGGTGTCATCAGACCTGCAACTTAGAAAGATCACTCTGGTCACCAGGTGGAGAATGAAATGTTGTGGCCAGAGTGAACACTGATGGAGTATTTGGGAAGCAAATGAAGTTGTCCAGGCAAGAGATGGTGGTGGCTTAGAGCAAGTGGGTTGGGGATGGAGGGAAGGGAGTAAGTTGGAGAGAGGTTTAGGAGACAGAATAGACTAGATTTAGTAGGAGTCTGCATCTGGGGGAGGCAGCAACTCTTTTCCATAATGTCTTCCTTATGCTAAATTAGACGCAGGTGTCCCTGAGACTTGGCAAGTGGGGCTGTAATTTTCCTGTGCTCCCTGCTGCCACCCCTTACCTGATAAAGCTCTGTCATCTGCTGCAGTCTCGCTGCCCACTCTTCATGGTACCTTCCAGGCTGCTGGGGCCAGCATAAAATAAATAGCCCCTACTTCCCTCCTTGCCAGCTTTCCTTCTGCCTTGCCCACCCTGCTGTGCCTAGCAAGGGTTGGCTCCAAGTGCCAGCTTCTGAACCAGCATTATTGTCAAGGAATGTGCAAGCAGCCGGGCCAGGGAGCAAGGGGCGGGGATGAGCATTCCATTTGCCATCTGTGGCTCAAGTGAGAGCTGTGTTGATGAGAGCCAGGGCCATATCTGTGTGATGCAGAGAAATGCACTTCAGCTGAGCTGGCAATGGAAAAATCATCTGTAGTCTCACATGTATGTCCCACGGGGTCACTGTGTTCTTTGACAGTAGGGTTGGGAGGGCAAGTCTTGAGATGACAGGCTGCTGATGAGAGGTGTGGAGGTTTGCTTTATCCTCAAATCCAGTTCCTCTGCTAAGCCCTGATGGGCACAGAAAGCTACCATGTGGGGCTTATAGCTGCAGAATGGTGCTAGCCCTTGCTAAGCATATCATTGTTGTTGAAAGTCATGATATTAGCCATTTTCAACCATAAACTTTTTTTTTTTTTTTTTTTTTTTTTTTTTT